>NC_091454.1:219692880-220062046 GCF_027789765.1 Dendropsophus ebraccatus
AATAAAAGAAATGCGTTTTTTTTTTTTTTTGTTTGTTTTTTTTCAATTTCACTACACATTGAATTTTTTTCTGGTTTCGCAGTGTACCTTATGCAAAAATTCAGCCCGTCATTGCAAAGTACAATTAGTGACGGAAAAAATAAGGGCTCATGTGGGTTTCTAGGTGAAAAATGCAAGTGCTATGGCCTTTTAAGCACAAGGAGGAAAAAACGAAAGGAAAAATTGAAATTGGCCGGGTCCTCTAAGGGTTATAATAATAATAATAATAATAATAATAATTTACTGTCTCTATATATAACATTTACTATCTCTAGATAATATTTACCATCTATATAGTGTATAATATTTACCATTTCTGTGTTTTCTTTCCTATATTCTTTCATGTTTTCATAGGCTGAAATAAAAAAATTGCATTATTAGCTATAAATAAGCTGTGACTGTATTTACAGAAAATCAGCAGATACAGTGCAGCATCTCGTCCTAGCACAGGCCATCAATGTAAACTTGTTGGAAGCCGCCCTCTGATGGATCATTTATATAGTGCTGCCCTTATATAACACCTAACATCTTATTCTTACCTCTGTGTCCTCCTGCAGCGTCTCTGGGTCTCCCGCAGTCGCCACTCATCATTCAGCCATTTATCTGCCACAACGCTGTCCCCTGATTGGCTGAGCAGGTTGTCACTGCAGAGATGAGCCTGTCTCAGAAATGTCGGCTGCAGTCAGCCGACATTATTATGTGTTATATAAGGGAGCTCAAAATGTAAAAAAAAAAAAAAAAAAGTGCCCCTTTAGGCCGGGTTGTAAGACAGCGGCTGTTCTGTGACATGGCCGTGTCACTGAACGGCCGCTGTCTGTGAAGTCCACAGACACAGTGAGAGGTTAGTAGGGGAAAGATCAGAAGCAACATGAGAAAATATTACTTTACTGAAAGAGTAGTAGATTCTTGGAACAAACTTCCAGCAGATGTGGTATATATTATATATATATATATATATATATATATATATATATATATATATACAAAGATCATAAGAAAGGAAATACTAAAAGGGCAAACTAGATGGACCCAGTGGTCTTGTTCTGCCGACAATCTTCTATGTTTCTGTGAGGCATTTCCTGCTCGTTGTCAGATGCCATTTTGCAGCTAGTCAGGGAGAGGGGCTGGAGTATGCATTTGGCTAATTCTAGGCAGAGAAGACCCCAAAAGCCCTTCTTAGGGCTAAAGTTATACACAGCATATATCAAGTGATTCCCTGTGAATGGCCGACTACCATCACATCTGCAGCTCATTCTCACAGACAGGCAGGCAGCTGCTCATTGTAAAGAATTTTTTAAGTCCGGAGATTTCTGCGCTGGATTTAAAAATGTCTCCGCAGCTCCGACAGTACTGAGATTTATGTAGAGGCGGACTGCCTCTACATAAATCTCATGCGCACCAGTGTGTGCGCCAGGAAACCTATACCTGCTCAGAGCTGGAGAAGGTTTCCTGACTATTTTGTGGTGACAAAAACGATGAATTTAGCGGACCCTCAGTGCACGCCCCTCAGGTGAATTGTTGCAGGACAGTTTATTGTGCTCTGCGCCTGTTAAAAAATTTTAAGTATTTTATTTGACTCTGCTCCAGGTTTAAGAAAAATTTTAAAACACTTTGCACGTATCGCCGGCAGTCATGCAAAAAACTTCAGATATATCCAGTGCACGCCAGGCTTGGGCTAGTTACGGTGTGATAGCAACAGTTGCAGTGTTTTATTTTATAAAATTTCAGATAAATACAGTGTATGCCAGACTTGGCCTACTCCAGTGTTTGCTTAGCTACTATTAGCTAAAAGTTAGCACAGTACACTTTCTAGCGTTCTGCGCACAGTGTAAAAAAAGTAAAGGACCCTTTGACGTATCGGCTTCTGCCATACGTCAAACTGGACTGAGTTGTAGAGAGCCAACAACCTGAACCAATGGGTGCCGCCAATGCATCTTCCCCTGTTTTGTGTGCTGGCACTGCAGTGCAGTCCACCAGCCAAGACACCTGCACATCTGCCTTTGCTTTGGCCCCTTTGCTTTTCTCTGCTCCTTCACCTTCAGCTTCCCCTTTTGCCTTAGTCCGCCCCTTCACCTGCACCATCATCAGCCTCGTCCCTTCAGTTGTCAATTTCCCAGACATTTGATCCACCTCAAGGGCTAAAAATAATTTTTTTAGGTCTCACTTTTAAAGGCCTAAAAAAAAAAAGTGTTTGAAGGGCTTACCTTAACGGCCTTAAAATAAATTTTTGGAGGGCTCACCTCAAAGGCCTAAATAATTTTTGGAGGTCTCACCTCAAAAGCCCTAAAATAAATGTTTGAAGGGCTCACCTCAACAGCCTTAGAATTATTTTTAGAGGGCTCACTTCAAGGGCCTAAAAATTGTTGCAGGACAGTTTTTGGCGCTATGCGCCAGGTTGTCAAAAGATTAACCTCTCCTATGTATTACCTAATGCCAAACGTCAGAGTTTTTCTTTTTATTCCACTGTGTACGCCAGGGTTGTCAACATTTCTGTGGCCTATAAAAATTGTTGCAGGACAGTGACGCTACAATGACGCTATGAGCCAGGTTATCAAAAAAATTAACCTCTCTTACGTCTTGCCTGCTGCCATACGTCAAAGTTATTAATTCTACTGTGTGTCAGTCTTGCCCAAATATTACTTGTCAAAATTTGGTGCTCTGAGCCAGGTTGGAAAATTAAAAAGCCTCTGTTACCTATGGTCTGCTGCCAAACGTAAAAGTTTTTGGGACGCTACACCTCCCTGAATGCACATTGGATAGCCGTTGTAGATATAGGGGCTGGGTCGCCCCCCTGGGACGGCCTACCTGCTACCCCTGCCCAAGATTGCGGGCCCTGGTTTTGATTCTGTCAGGGTTTCTGCAACCCCTCGACCTCCTCCTACTCCTTATCCACTGTAAGGGCCTATTCACACTATGGAATTGGCACAGAAGTTCTGCTCGGAACACCTGCCTGTGGACTCTACTCCGAATCCCGCCTGCTATGTCTTTCAGTGGGAGGTCTCACGCACCTCCGCTCTCCACACCTCTTAGCTCAAAGAATTGACATGTCTTTTATGTAGGACATGTCTGACCACATCACACAAACACACATAAATACACACAATGACATTGGGTGCTGTTTAGTCTGTGTTTGTGCTGATGATGAAATCTTCTTTCCTCTAGACGTAGAGGATGCCCCCTTGTCATGGTTACAGACCTAGGAGTATAAAGACCACTACAAAGACCTCTGTACTGTCCATTCATATATTTGTACATTGTGATCAGATCGCCCCTAAGACGTCTTTTGTCTAGTGTTAATAACCGCAAGCTTGATAACCTGTCCTGGTACTGTAACCTACCCATTCCCTTACTGATCTTGGTCGCCCTCCTCTGCACCCGCTCCAGTTCAGCCGTGTCCTTCTTATATTCCGGTGCCCAAATCTATACACAGTATTCCATATGTGGTCTGACCAGTGATTTATAAAACTATGTTCTTATCTTTAGCATCTATCCCTCTTTTGATGCATCCCATTATTTTATTAGCCTTGGCAGCTGCTGCCTGGCACTAATCACTAAAGTTGAGTTTACTGTCCACCAATACCCCCAGGTCCTTTTCAGAAGCAGTTTTACCCAGTGTTTTATTATTTAGCACATAACTGTACTTATTATTTCTAAGTGCATAATCTTACATTTATCCACATTAAACTTAATTTGCCATTTATCCGCCCAAGCCTCCAGCTTCTCCAAATCCCTCTGTAAAATGATATTATCCTCCTCTGTGCTGAATACTTTACCCAGTTAAGTTTCATATACATAAATACATTTTTCTGTTAGTTGTCACCTGAGTTCCGATACACTGACGAATGCAAGGACTCCACAATCGTCTCTCTGGGAAAGATACAAAGTAAGAGTTTGCATTAATTTGCAACATTTCTACAGACACAGTAGTGTGATGTGTATGAAACTGCATCCTACATGCACACAATGTTCAGGCCCAAGAGGGGCAGGAATATAGTGTAGGGTCTGTCCTGTTATTCAGGTCACCACATCCGTAGAACCTCTTTTTTCTATAGCAGTATTACATTTCAAAGATCTCTATATCATACATATATTTTAGCATTTATAATGGCTGCCATACTTTTCTATGTTTGCCATGGCTGAAATGCAGATACACGGTGCACCAGTGGTGTTATATTAGTTCTAGTGGGTGTGCTGACCAACTTGTTTGCATCTCTAGATAGATAATGGATGAATAATAACTAACTAAGTAGCTAAATAAATAATGATGGATTATTAGATAGATAGATAGATAGATAGATAGGAGATAGATAGATAGATAGATAGATAGATAGATAGATAGATAGATAGACAGACAGACAGATAGATAGATAGACAGATAGATAGATAGAAAGATAGATAGAAAGATAGATAGAAGATAGATAGAAAGATAGATAGAAAGATAGATAGGAGATAGATAGATAGATAGATAGGAGATAGATAGATAGATAGATAGATAGATAGATAGATAGATAGATAGGAGATAGATAGATAGATAGATAGATAGATAGGAGATAGATAGAAAGATAGATAGGAGATAGATAGATAGATAGATAGATAGATAGATAGATAGATAGATAGATAGATAGATAGATAGGAGATAGATAGATAGGAGATAGATAGATAGGAGATAGATAGATAGATAGATAGATAGATAGATAGATACCTGTAGCTGCTTTTCTTCTCATCTGTAAAGGGAAATAAAATTAAAACTTATGGATACATGTCCCTGGATGATATGTCACTATACACAGTGCAAACAAGAAACCAAAGCTGAATGAGGATATTAATGTTCATTATGATTAATGACAGCCGTTGTTTTACAACATCAGCCGTGTTTTAGCATTAAATGACGGCCGTCCACTAAAGAATGTCCATCATTACTACGTTGTGTGAACATAGCCTTTTAGATCCTTAAAGTCTATGGGCACCTTAGAATGCATCTTTTTATTATTGTTTTGTACTTATGGGGCAAAGAAACAAAAAACTAAACTACAAAAACACATTTTCTCCATATGTTTTACTATACATTTGGTATAGTTTACATTCTATGCCTTGTTGGCCTCTTTCCTCTCTTTATTCTGACCTATTTTGCAGGCTGCCATCAGAGAAGGGACCTGTCTGCTCGGTCTCCAGCCCTGATGTCTCCTTTCCTTGTTTACATGATTACAAAGGCTGGAGACTGGGTAATGTTATATAGCTTCCTAATATACCTTTAGCTTAGGTTGCCCTGATCATGCATCTTTTTACAGTTTCTTTATACGTCCTTCCGTTTCCGAGATATGTGGATTTATACTTTGTCTGATAATTTTATTAACAGTCAGATGGGCGTGCCCTAAATTTTAATATTCAGAGTGATCAGGTGATGGGAGGGATTATACAGTCAGGGGGTGTGAATATATTTCATTGAGGGGCATGTATGTATACTTCACTCCATGACTATATAATCACACTAATCATCTGATATTCACTCACTTTATAAAAAAAATAAGTTCCCGCCCATCTGACTATTAACTGAATTGTCAGAGAAACCATAAACCTACATATCTCTAAAAAGAAAAGGCATTGTTAGGAAGGTACGACCAATATGAATAGACAAGGAAGACATGACCGTGAGCCCTAGTGCTAGGCCCCCCCAGATGTCCCAGATCTACCTGCCCATCCGTCCTTAGGTGGTCAGTGACAACTGGTCGATGTTCCCTTCCTATGCAAAGTACATACAGTACTGAGAAAAAAACAAGACAAACAAGCACTGAATAATGGTCGTACTGAAATGGGCCGGAAAGCAAAGCAGGCAAAAAGAGTACCAAATCAGCAGAGGGTCAGAAAAGGGCAAGCAAGAAGCAAGAACTAAAACCACAATCCAGGTAAAAGCAACAGACTTGTAGCAAGCACTGAGCAGAAGGCCAGTGGTATTCTTACAGGACCAGGTCCAGGGCGTGATTGGACCGGCCCTCTGGCATCCAGACCACATGACCATACAGATCGCAGACTGACAAGGACTAGGAAGGAATTATGAAGGGATCGATCAATCACAACTGGCTGAACCGTCTCCAGCCTAGAACAAAGTCAGCAGAAGGAATAGACAGGTGTGGTGGAATTCAATTAACAAAGGGTGAAATAGAGCAGTGTTCATACCAGTGCCAGACAAAATACTATAAATGTACAAAATTCTGGTCAACAGCGCATCCTTCGCTGTACTTTATGGACAAAGGCTGGCGCTGAAGTCCGCGTGGGTACAGAGGTTACAGGCATATTAAGAAAAAGTAAAGGTACATATTCACGGCAACCTCAGCTATTTCATGATAGTAACATCTCATTGTTTGGAGTTGACTACAGGCTCTCTTTAAGTCCACAGGTCTACTAGAATCTGATATAGTTGCAGTTATGCTTCTTATTCAATAAATGTTACAGTTCATAGAGTAAAGATTTCTCTCCTCACCTCTTCTGGTCTTCAAGCAGACGATGAGGAGAACAAAGAACAAGAGGATGGCGCACCCAACACATGAAGCCACTATTATTGAGGTTAACTCCGCGTGTGATGCTCCCGACTTGGGCTCAGTGTTATCTGTAAAGCATCACAAGTGGGACGTATAATTCATTGATCTGTTATAATGAATAGTTCACTTTTGCACATATATTTACTCAAGTAACCTGCATAGACTAAAAAGGTGGATTTCATATTGCCTATAAAGACTGCCCCAGGATACATACAGTACTATAACGTTTATTGGAGTCTGGACTTGAACATTCTCCATAACCCCCCGGGCACTATTTGCTTACCATAGACTCTGATGAGAGTGCCAGGACCTTCGTCAAGGATCGTGGTCATAGAATTTGGTTTGTCCGTTGCCGTACAAAATCTTATTGCGATGCGACAGTAGAGCGTGGTGTTATCGGGGCCATGGAAGTCCTTGAGGAGAAGATCAGACCGACCTATCAGCTCGGCCGTTCCTTTGTATCGTGGATGTATGTAGTCCTTGTTAGGATGATAAACAAAGCGTTCTCTAGGTTCTCCAGTCATCCAGTAGACCCGAGTCCAAAGAACACTGCCCATTTTGTAAGGACTTGGCGTATCTTGTATGGAGAAGCTGCAGTTGATTCTGACAGGTCCCCTGAACTCCACCTCACTTGTTTGGTTAATCTTTAAAGTACCATTTGACTCTTTAAAGGAAATATAGGGCATTACCATGGAAGTTACAGACAAGAAACCTGTTTTTCCAATTCAATGTACAATGAACCCTCCGGTTAAAATAGGTATGAAGGTAGCACAGCGTACTGTATGTTGTACAGATAAATAGGGGCATATTACACATAGTACATGTAGCAGTACTGTACATGTAATGTTGTAAAAGCTGTGTACATTTAGCATAGGCAGATAGCTGTGCAGTTCATGCAGTACAGATATATAGCAGTACATGTAGCACAGGTAGGTAGTAGTACAGTACATGAAGCACAGGTAGAGAGCAGTACAGTACATGTAGCAAAGGTAGGTAGTAGTACAGTACATGTAGCTCAGGTAGGTAGCAGTACAGTACATGTAGCACAGGTAGGTAGCAGTACAGTACATGTAGCACAGGTAGAGAGCAGTACAGTACATGTAGCACAGGTAGGTAGTAGTACAGTACATGTAGCACAGGTAGGTAGCAGTACAGTACATGTAGCACAGGTAGGTAGCAGTACAGTACATGTAGCACAGGTAGAGAGCAGTACAGTACATGTAGCACAGGTAGGTAGCAGTACAGTACATGTAGCACAGGTAGAGAGCAGTACAGTCAGGGGCGGGCTGGGTCGGGGGTCAGAGCAAAGAGAGGCAAAGAGAGGTAGCTCAACTACAGATGGGGCACAAAGAGGGGGTCTTACTACAGATGAGGACACAATGATGGATCCTAACTACAGATTCAGCCATAAAGAAGGGATCTAAGTATAGACAGAAGCATAGAAAAGGAAAATTACTACAGGCTGGTCTTCAAAAAAAGTCTCTGTTACTGTTTAAGGACACTATGATGGAGGGTTTGTATAGAGGTGGTTAAAGGTGCTGTTACAGTAAGGTGTTGAAGATGTTTGTCTGGCAGATACTGCTGTGATGATTTGTGGTTGAAAGATGTCTTCATGATGGAAAAGAAAAGGAAACCTGACCGACACTGATCAGAGAAGACGTCACCTGTGAGTCACTGGATGTGTCTGCACTGTACTTACACCTCTATTTGTTCACTGTATGGGGGAATATTGGCCTCTGTGTGGTGGAGTGTAGTGCCAGTATAGTAGTTTTGCTTGTGGATTGACAGTATTATTAAGTAACCATTTATAATGTAGTTACTGTGTGATTATAATATGTGGTCATGGTGTGGGGGTATTATTTGTCCGTTGTATACTAGTATTATTGGTTATATTAGTATACAGGGATCGGTCAGTAATAGTATGTTGTCCATGTCCATACCAGGTACAATCTAATCCAGAGCAGATTAAACTCTGGCCTTATATAAAAATCCTGGGTCAGCAGGGGTGGGGGGAACATAAAAAAGAATCTATACTTACCCATCCCCATGCCACTGCAGCACAAGATCACCAGGTCTCTCACAGCTGCTGTTGTCCTGTTCCTCACGTTCCTGCATAGTCATGTCCTGGCGGGAAGTACCCACTCAGTACGTGACATTGTAGGACCAGGAGCTGCAGGAGGCCGGTCTGTGAGCCGAGACGCTGCACTGCGGGGGCACAGGGACAGGTAAGTATGGATTCTTTATTATTTCCCCCTCACCCCCTGCCTGCTTGGAATGTTTAGGTTCGGCAACAATTCTTCATTAATTATATGTGCCCTGACGATTGTCTGCTACTCATGGGCCACTGCTGTGTGCTTGCCCCCCAGGCTAAAGTTTGCCAGCCCCTGAGTACAGTACATGTAGCACAGATAGAGAGCAGTACAGTACATGTAGCACAGATAGAGAGCAGTACAGTACATGTAGCACAGGTACAGAGCAGTACAAAATATGAAGCACGAGTAGAGAGCAGTACAAAATATGAAGCATGGGAAGAGAGCAGTACAGTGCATGCATTACAAGTATATAACAGCACAGTATTTGTAGCAGAGGCAAAGACTAGAAGTAAATTTATCTACACTAAATCTGCATCAATTTAATAAGCCATAAAGCTTCCAGGCATTCATTTTTGAGAGTCACAGAAATTTACAGTTAATTTCCTTCCCTCTAGTAAGGAATAGTACATAGAGTACACAGAAAGAACAGTATAGTGTATGTAGTAAAGTTAGAGATTAATAAATCACATGTACACGTAGTTGGCAGTAAAGTACTTGTTGTACATGTGGAGAACAGTACAGTACATGTAGTACAGGTAGAGGACAATATTGTACATGTAGTACGGGCATACAGTGGTAGAGTACAGCCAAGCAGTGCCTGCACAGCCTGTGGTAGACGGGAGTACAGCCAAGCAGTGCCTGTACACCCTGTAGTAGAGGGGAGTACAGCCAAGCAGTGCCTGCACACCATGCGGTAGAGGGGGGTAAAGCCAAGCAGTGCCTGCACACCATGCGGTAGAGGGGAGTACAGCCAAGCAGTGCCTGCACACCCTGTGGTAGAGGGGAGTACAGCCAAGCAGTGCCTGCACACCCTGTGGTAGAGGGGAGTATAGCCAAGCAGTCCCTGCACACCCTGTGGTAGAGGGGAGTACAGCCAAGCAGTGCCTGCACACCCTGTAGTAGAGGGGAGTACAGCCAAGCAGGGCCTGCACACCATGCGGTAGAGGTGGGTAAAGCCAAGCAGTGCCTGCACACCATGCGGTAGAGGGGAGTACAGCCAAGCAGTGCCTGCACACCCTGTGGTAGAGGGGAGTACAGCCAAGCAGTGCCTGCACACCCTGTGGTAGAGGGGAGTACAGCCAAGCAGTGCCTGCACACCCTGTGGTAGAGGGGGGTAAAGCCAAGCAGTGCCTGCACACCATGCGGTAGAGGGGAGTACAGCCAAGCAGTGCCTGCACACCCTGTGGTAGAGGGGAGTACAGCCAAGCAGTGCCTGCACACCCTGTAGTAGAGGGGAGTACAGCCAAGCAGTGCCTGCACACCATGCGGTAGAGGGGGGTAAAGCCAAGCAGTGCCTGCTCACCATGCGGTAGAGGGGAGTACAGCTAAGCAGTGCCTGCACACCCTGTGGTAGAGGGGAGTACAGCCAAGCAGTGCCTGCACACCCTGTGGTAGAGGGGAGTACAGCCAAGCAGTGCCTGCACACCCTGTGGTAGAGGGGAGTACAGCCAAGCAGTGCCTGCACACCCTGTAGTAGAGGGGAGTACAGCCAAGCAGTGCCTGCACACCATGCAGTAGAGAGGGGTAAAGCCAAGCAGTGCCTGCACACCATGCGGTAGAGGGGAGTACAGCCAAGCAGTGCCTGCACACCCTGTGGTAGAGGGGAGTACAGCCAAGCAGTGCCTGCACACCCTGTGGTAGAGGGGAGTACAGCCAAGCAGTGCCTGCACAGCCTGTGGTAGAGGGGAGTACAGCCAAGCAGTGCCTGCACACCCTGTGGTAGAGGGGAGTACAGCCAAGCAGTGCCTGCACACCCTGTGGTAGAGGGGAGTACAGCCAAGCAGTGCCTGCACACCATGTGGTAGAGGGGAGTACAGCCAAGCAGTGCCTGCACAGCCTGTGGTAGAATGGAGTACAGCCAAGCAGTGCCTGCACAGCCTGTGGTAGAGGGGAGTACAGCCAAGCAGTGCCTGCACACCCTGTGGTAGAGCGGAGTACAGCCAAGCAGTGCCTGCACACCCTATGGTAGAGGGGAGTACAGCCATGCAGTGCCTGCACAGCCTGTGGTAGAATGGAGTACAGCCAAGCAGTGCCTGCACAGCCTGTGGTAGAGGGGAGTACAGCCAAGCAGTGCCTGCACACCCTGTGGTAGAGCGGAGTACAGCCAAGCAGTGCCTGCACACCCTATGGTAGAGGGGAGTACAGCCAAGCAGTGCCTGCACACCCTGTGGTAGAAGGGAGTACAGCCAAGCAGTGCCTGCACAGCCTGTGGTAGGAGGGAGTACAGTCAAGCAGTGCCTGCACAGCCTGTGGTAGGAGGGAGTACAGCCAAGCAGTGCCTGCACACCCTGGGGTCAGACTTAGCATTGCAGATAAACTTTTTTTCTATCACCAACATTACAGTATAACTAATGTAAAAAGTTATTGGCTATGTGGACTTACGTAGAACAAGAAGGTTACTTCCAATATTTTCACGTCCGGTATAGTTGACCCCTCCTCTTGATACATTTATAGACAAGCAGTAGAAGCCATTCTGGGAGTAGTCAGTGTTATTGATAATAACAACGACACTACTTCCATTGATGCTCTGTGTGCATGTGACTGGATACATGGTCTCTCCACACCTTTTTCCCTCAGTGCTCCTGTATATACCACACCCGGTCACATGAGAGGTTGTAGTCTGGTTCTTGACTTTGAATCGAGCGATGATGGTCACAATGTCTCCAGGGAGGGCAAGGATAAATGGTTCCTGCTCCAGAATCATCTCCTTCTCTCCTGAACAGTAAAAGGTAGGATGTTATGTAGGAAGGTGCAAAGCATGAAGGTCTTTACACTACTTATAGTTTCCTCCTAGTACAATATATATATATATATATATATATATATATATATAGGGAACACTCAAATAACCCCTCCTAGATGTGAAGGAATCAAATGTTCTTATTGAATACTTTGTTCTGTACAAAGCTGAATGTGCAAGAGTATAATGTGTGGCCTCCATGTGTCTGTATGGCCTCCCTACAAGGCCCGGGCATGCTCCTGATGAGGTGTCTGTATGACCTCCCTACAAGGCTCGGGAATGCTCCTGATGAGGTGTCTGTATGGCCTCCCTACAAGGCCCGGGCATGCTCCTGATGAGGTGTCTGTATGACCTCCCTACAAGGCTCGGGAATGCTCCTGATGAGGTGTCTGTATGGCCTCCCTACAAGGCCCGGGCATGCTCCTGATGAGGTGTCTGTATGACCTCCCTACAAGGCCCGGGCACGCTCCTGATGAGGTGTCTGTATGACCTCCCTACAAGGCCCGGGCATGCTCCTGATGAGGTGTCTGTATGACCTCCCTACAAGGCCCGGGCATGCTCCTGATGAGGTGTCTGTATGACCTCCCTACAAGGCCCGGGCATGCTCCTGATGAGGTGTCTGTATGACCTCCCTACAAGGCCCGGGCACGCTCCTGATGAGGTGTCTGTATGACCTCCCTACAAGGCCTGGGCATGCTCCTGATGAGGTGTCTGTATGATCTCCCTACAAGGCCTGGGCATGCTCCTGATGAGGTGGCTGTATGACCTCCCTACAAGGCCCGGGCATGCTCCTGATGAGGTGGCCGATGGTCTCCTGAGGGATCTCCTCCCACACCTGGACTAAAGCATCCGCCAACTCCTGAACAGTCTGTGGTGCAACGTGACGTTGGTGGATGGAGCGAGACATGATGTCCCAGATGTGCTCAATGGGATTGAGGTCTGTGGAACAGGCGCCAGTCCATAGCTTCAATGCCTCCATCGTACAGGAACTGCTGACACACTCCAGCCACATGAGGTCCAGCATTGTCCTGCATTAGGAGGAACTCAGGGCCAACTGCACCAGCATACGGTATCACAAGGGGTCTGTGGATCTCATCCTGGTACCTAATGGCAGTAAGGCTACTACATGGAGGGCTGTGCGGCCCCCCAAAGAAATGCTCCCCCCACACACACCATTACTGACCCACTGCCAAACCGCTCATACTGAAGGATGTTGCAGGCAGCAGATCGCTCTCCTCGGCGTCTCCAGACTCCGTCACGTCTGCCACATGTGCTCAGTATGAACCTGCTTTCATCTGTGAAGAACACAGGGCGCCAGTGCCCCTGTGAGCACAACCCGTGGAGGTCGGGCCCTCATACCATTCTCATGGAGTCGGTTTCTAACCATTTGTGCAGACACATACACATTCGTGGTTGCTGGAGGCCATCTTGCAGGACTCTGGCAGTGCTCCTCCTGTTCCTTCTTGCACAAGGATGGAGGTAACGGTCCAGCTGCTGGGCTTTCGCCCTCCTACGGCCTCCTCCATGTCTCCTGGTGTACTGGCCTGTCTTCTGGTAGTGCCTCCAGCCTCTGGACACTACGCTGTTAGACACAGCAAACCTTCTTGCCAAAGCTAACATTGATGTGCCATCCTGGATGAGCTGCACTACCTAAGCCACTTGTGTGGGTTGTAGAGTCCGTCTCATGCCACCATGAGTGTGAAAGAACCACCAACATTTAAAAGTGACCAAAACATCAGCCAGAAAGCATAGTTACTAAGAAGTGGTCTGTGGCCCGCACCTGCAGAACCCTCCTATATTGAGTATGTCTTGCTAATTGCCAATAATTTCCACCTGTTGTCTATTCCATTTGCAAAACAGCATGTGAAATTGATTGACAATCAGTGTTGCCTCCTAATGCGCAGTACAGCGGGTCTGGTCTGCGCCGTACTGCGCAAGTGCAGAATAGCCTTGAAATCATTGTCTCATTGTCTCCAGCAATGAGTTTTAGGCTATTCTGCACCTGCGCAGTACGGCATGGAGTGGACCCACTGTACTACATAAGTGCAGTGCAGCAAGAATGTAGGTGACATCAGTGACATCACCACAATCATGCAGTCTAATCACGCCCAGAGGGCCATGATTACCGCTTTGAGACGCCCAGGGGACAGTGACTACTTGGGGACAATTTACATACAGGGCGCCAAGTTTATAAAGTAAGTTTTCAGGTTGTTCATTCCAGGGAGGGGGGTGTAAAAGCATATCTGGGTGCTGCTAAAGTGCATTTCTATAGCATAACAGGTGTATTTTAGGTGATTGATTCTGTGGTGAGCCCCCGGTTGGTGATATAGCGGAGGGGCGGCCGGTCACTTGCTAGGTGTTGTGGTGTGACGCCACTCCAGTGGTGGATGGCCGAGATACAGCCGGACCTTATGTTGTCAAGTGACACCAATGCCAGGTAGGCACATAGGTGTGATGGCACGCCTGCTTTTAGTGTGTAGGGCCCGTTGTACTTTTTTCCCCTGTGGTCGGTCACCTCCTGGGTTGCTATCGGGTCCCTTGGGATAATGTCACAGATGATGTAGTCACAGGTGGCCAGAGTGGTGTAATGATCCTCTCGGATAGTAGGACCCCCCACCCACAGAAAGGGGAAGTGTCCAAAGGTTGCAGTGTGTATGCTATGTAGGTGGTGATGAATAATCACAGACTCTTGAGATAACGTTAAGTTGGTTTACTACTTATAAATGTGCAGCAAGTAATACAGAAGAGCTTTGAGATACGCTTGACAAAAGTTCCAATACAGACTTGCTTATAAAACAACCAGATCTGTAAGATAAGTGCTGAGTAGGAGATAGTTGTGTTGGTAGAGTAAATGTGTTGGTAGAGTTGTGCTGAGGTAGAGTAGCAGAGAGGAGGATGCTGAGTCTCAACCCATATAGAAATGTGCTCTGCCGGGATGTTGGAGGATATAGAAGAATACTTGTAGTAGAAGAATAAGAAGTTCAATCTTCACACCACCTTAGGGCCACCAGCGTTGGCCGAACCATACTAATGGGTGACACAGGTCTCAGACCTTATTACCTGGGCTGAGCAGAATGCTGAGGGTTCCCTGCTGACACCTGCGCTGAGATGGAGTTCATAGGCTTACTGCAACTTTGCTCCACCCGGATCAGTTCCTGGTTCTGTGGCTCTGTAGTGGATACTGTCCTGCTCTGTGACTTCTCCTAATCCATGGCGTGGGTTGAGTTATCTGTTGGCTTGTCCTCTCCTAAGAGGTTTAACACTGCAAAGTGCTTTGTATGGGTACGTAAGGAAAAGTTGGTGACAGTGTGCTGTCTTGCGTCATACCCATGCGGGGCACTAGCTAATACTGACCTTCGGGGACCTGGACAAGACCGCTGTGGAGAGCTCTCTAATTTGCGGCCTCTCTCCACACTGTCCTGAACGGAAAGCTCTTGCTCCTCCCCCACAAATACGTTCATAGATCTTCCCCATTTTGTTTTTTAAATTTGTCCTAGTCCGCTATGGAACCGAATATTATCTATGTGGGTCCATCTAAAAATCTTACCTCTTACCACCACTCTGGTTCCATCTTGGATTTGCCATGGAATAGGTGTTCCTTCGAAGGGATAGATGGTATAACGACAGCAGTACTTCTTTTGATCCTCGCTCTTCAGATCCGTTATAATAAGCGATGATGTCCTGGTCTGTAGATCAACCTGAGCAGATAGTCTTCCTGCATATGGGTTTGATGTGTAATGTATGGACGAGTTGTATATCGTGCTATTATCACCTCTACAAAAATGCTCATGGGATGCTTTCACTTCAAAACTGATGGAGGCCGGGAATATAGTCTCTGAGTAGGTGAAACGGCAAGGAATGGTGATAGACTCTCCTGAGAAAGACTCTCCTCCATAGGGCTGCTCTACACAGTAGTGTGCCGAAGATCCATGGCAAAGACCTTTAGATGGAATCATAAAGCTGGGTCAAAAGCAATGCTCATCAAGACATTAAAGGGGTACTCCAGCGAATAACAATTGTCTTTAGAATCAACTGGTTTCAGAAATGTATATACTGTAGATTTGTAATTTACCACTATTTAAAAATCTCCAGTCTTCCAGTATTTATCAGCCATTTTAAATCCTGCTGCTGTATGTCTTGCATGGGATGCTCTCTGCTGCCACCTCTGTCCATGTCAGGAACTGCCCAGAGCAGTAGCAAATCCCCATATCCTGCTATGGACAGTTCCTGACATGGACAGAGGTGGCAGCAGAGAGCACTGTTAGACTGGAAATAATACATCACTTCCTGCAGGACATACATCAGCTAATAAGTACTGAAAGACTTGGGATTTTTAAATAGAAGTATGTTACAAATCTATATAACTTTCTGACTCCAGTTGATTTGAAAGATTTTTTTTCCCTTTCTGGAGTTCCCCTTTAAGATGTAAGAGAATATAATTAAGTGGATGAAGGTACAGTATATAACAGAGAAGTTACTTATATTCTTATGAAAAACAAACTACAAAATGTTGCCTAGATTAGATGATGTTACAGCAGATTACATTTAACCTTTATCCTTAAAACGTTAAAGGGGTATGCCGACATCCGGTAAAAAAACAAACAAACAAAAAAAGCTTTAACAAACAAACTGTACTTGCTCATAACTACAATTCCCAGAATGCATTGCTATCCTCAGCTGTTCACATTGTGTTTGTGTGTGTAGATAAAAAGGGAGATAATGTGGGATAGAGGGGATAAGATTCAGCCACGCCTCCTGTGACATCAGATGATAATGAAATGTCTGCAGATAGAGAGGCCAGTCAGCAGCTGTTTGCCTTTGAACTCTCTTCTCCGGGTGCCTGGAAAAGCTGGATCCAGTCCTTGGAAACGTGGAGAAGTTAACCTGCAAAGAGATTATGGTTGACCTCAGGAAGATCAACCAAAAACACCACAAAGACACCATCACAGGTCTCGACGTGAGTGTATTCTAGGACATTGCCCCCAGGCAAATCAAATATGCAAAAGAACACTCCAGAGACACCATTACAGGTCTCCCTGAGATCAACCATCATCTCTTTGCACGCACTTACTAGCATTGCTCCCACTAGCCAGAAACCTACTCCACACTGATGAGGGGCAAATACCCCGAAACAGCTGTCTGAGGATGGATACCTTGCTTGGGTGGTTTTTTTGACTGGAGACATTCCTTGGCTTGGTTGTTCCTTCCCAGAGGGAAGGTCTGGCTAGCTCACTACGTTGAGACCTGTAATGGTGTCTCTGGAGTGTTCTTTTGCATATTTGATTTCCCAGGGGGCAATGTCCTAGAATACACTCACGTCGAGACCTGTGACGTTGTCTCTGTGGTGTTTTTGGTAATCTCTGGAGTGGTGTCTCTGGAGTGTTCTTTTGCATAAGAGAAGTTAAAGAGGATGTACCATCAGGTACATCCTCTTTAATTTGACCCACCGATAGAACGGCGCCGTCACAGGGAAGCCGGTGCAGAGGTCCGTTTTTTCGATCAGCGGCCCGGTTCCTGTGTACGTCGCCATTCTATGCACGGGTACCAGGCCGGTGCTCAAGCACTGGAGGCGGGCCGGCCCGCCCCCAGTGGGAGGGTCACCGTTCTTTTATTGGGTCAAATTAAAGAAGATGTACCTGATGGTACATCCTCTTTCACCTGGACAGGATCCAGCTTTTCCATGCACCCGAAGTGGAGCAGCAGGAAGCGGCATCGAGTTCAAAGGCCGAAAAGCCGACTGCTGAGCTAACGTAACGCTATGCTTCGTTTATACTGTATATTTGCTCTTCTCTAGTTACAACGTGACGTTACATTATCTCTGTTTAACCAATGTAGTTATTGGTTTTATTGCTGATCTGCGCAGCTGGAGCGAGGAGATTGGGTTTGAGGTCAGCTGGATTTCTTGGTGTTAATAAAAGACTCATTTTTAAGTCTGGTGACCCAGCACATAGCACAATCGCCTCCCCAAGTATATAGTATATACTCTTATATATACACACACCATGTTACTTCTTGTGTCTGGTCATGTAACGTGTGGAGAACAGAATACTTCACCTCTCTAGCGTTAGTAAATCCGTCCCCACTGTAATCTCGGTTTCCTGTCTGACTAGAATGGAAGCCGAGTCGCTGGAGCGGTTATTGTTCTCAGCTTCACTTCTATAAATTCTACAGACAGTTGAGCACCACAACCCCAGGAGATCTGACCACCATGTTGGACACCTGCAAACACTTACGCAGACAGCAGAGCAGCACCAAATACTGTTAAAGATGGATAATTACACAGACTGGATAGATTCATCCTCCAATAACAGTTTCTGAAGAGACAACACGTTTCAGTACCCATTTTATAAAGTGAATGCAAATAACATACCAACAAATGCAACTTAGCAATAGCAATACAAGAGTATTCATCTTGGGGAAAAAAATTATAATAATATACGGTTCAGGGAAGAAAAAGAGTGCTGCACCTCACACCTATGGCTGATACTTGTACCTCTCGGCTGCATTAACAACATCAGAATTCTGTATGTGAATTGATCAAGCCACACTGCCCCATGTACCGCGTGCAGGTATCTGATACACATGGGTCCCTACACTAAGTCCACACTGTGCCGGTCAGCGACCACCACCCCCGCAGGCGTGCACAGTCAGGGAAGGGAGGCCATGGAACGGCCCTGCAACCCCCATGCCACAGGACCAGACCCAAAAATGCCACACCAAAACCCAGCCAGCACCACCGGCGGAGGAAGCTGCCCCCAAACAGCACAAGTCTGGATAAGGTATTGCACTCACCATAGCTATCAAAGATAGAATGGGACAGACAGGAGGGATTAAAACCATGAGCACTCAGGTGTCTCCTGCTGATTGCGGTCATGTGGGTCTCACCAGGAGGAGTGCAAAACACGGAGAAAAGAGAGAAACAAAATACGGTTCAGGGAAGAAAAAGAGTGCTGCACCTCACACCTATGGCTGATACTTGTACCTCTCGGCTGCATTAACAACATCAGAATTCTGTATGTGAATTGATCAAGCCACACTGCCCCATGTACCTGATGTGTTTTTTATTTAGCCAAGCGGCACTAGTATCAGCCATAGGTGTGATGTGCAGCACTCTGTTTCTTCCCTGAGCCACATTTTGTTTCTCTCTTTTCTCCGTGTATTGCACTCCTCCTGGTGAGACCCACATGACCGCAATTAGCAGGAGACACCTGAGTGCACATGGTTTTAATCCCTCCTGTTTTTTTCCCATTCTGTTTGCTGCAGCTATGGTGAGTGTAATTCCTTATCCAGACTTGTGCTGTTTGGGGGGCGACCTTCTCCGCCGGCGGTGCTGGCCGGGTTCTGGTGTGGTGTTTTTGGGTCTGGTCCTGTGGCATGGGGGTCGCAGGGCCGTCCCATGGCCCCCGTTCCCTGGCTGTGCGTGCCTGCGGGGTTGGTGGCCACTGACTGGCACGGTGTGGACTTAGTGTAGGGACCCATGTGTATCAGATACCGGCACGAGGTACATGGGGCAGTATGGCTTGATCAATTCATACACAAAATTCTGATGTGTTTTTTATTTAGCCAAGCGGCACTAGTATCAGCCATGGGTGTGATGTGCAGCACTCTGTTTCTTCCCTGAGCCACAAATTATAATAATATGTTGCTGTGGTTATTAAAAAAAAAAAAAAACATACTTACCTACCATGGTCCCCTGCATCTTCCGTTTGTTGCCTGATCTCCTGTTTCTAAGAAGAGAGGTCATATAGGACCTGCCTGCTCAGCCAATCACTTACAGCTTTGGTGATTGGCAGGGTGGGCAGGTCCTGCAGGTCATGCATCAGGCAGAGAAGATCAGGGACTGGAAATTACTAAGTGGGGAACTGAAGGGGATTAGGGTTAGGTAAGTATAGCTTTTTTTTCCCCTGTTCATAGCCCCAGTAATATATTCATTTTTCAATCACCCCTTTAAAACTCCACACAGAGAATTGCAAAATGATATTCTTTTTATTGTTGAGGCAGCTGTTTCAGGCTGGTAAGTCCTGGCACAAGCAATATTGTATTTTATAGGGATTGTGCGCGGAATTGAGTGGGATGATAACCTGATATCCTAGTGTGAGCTGTATCTCTCTATGCCAAACCGTGAAAAACATATGGTAACTTTTTTGTATAAAAAACAACAACAACTCTGCTTTACTGTTATAAAGCTCCAAATCCCCTGCTTGCCTTCACACATTTATATACGTACTGTACATCATAGCATTCTACCACAAAGGGGAGCTCACTATATAGTACTGATTTATATAGCTCAAGCTAAACTCCATTATATATCAGTCTTCTGTAAGCTCCTGGGCTCCCCCTAGTGGTGATTACAGGCAGCTAGAATTTTATAATGGAACTCTAAGGAAACTTTTACACTGCCTGATCTATTTTTGCAGCAGGTTTTTCCATATAAACTACCAGCCAGATTCCTATTGAATGATGTTGAATGCAGCCTGGTAGTAAAATTCACATGGATTCTGCCAAGAAATCTGCGAAAAATTTTTATTATGTGACCTTGACCGAGTTCCGACTATTCTAAAGATAAAAATATCTTAAAGGGGTTATCCAGCGCTACAAAAACATGGCCACTTTCCCCCTACTGTTGTCTACAGTTTGGGTGGGGTTTTGAAACTCAGTTCCATTGAAGTAAATGGAGCTTAATTGCAAACCACACCTGAACTGGAGACAACAGTGCTGGATAACCCCTTTAAGTAAAATAGATGTTCAATAATTCAGTGATCCCTGAATAGTTCGTGTGGTCCCGGAAACTGACAGCAAATGCAAATATCTGTGCTGTCAGTTTTCAGATCACACATACAGTGCATACTTACCTAGGGTGCTGCTGTGTGATCCCGGAAAGTTTGGAGCCCGGAAATGTAATCAGCCGAGGATCGGACGTTTTACAGCTTGTTGGCTGATTGCTGTCACTTTTGTACAATTATCGTGTAAATGTCCCTTTATCTGTTCTATATTTTTTTTATTACCCTATCAGTGTCCTTCCCAGAGTTCTGAGTCTTCTGCCTTGTGTTTAACATTAAACCTTCCTCTCCGTCCCACCACTGAACCCCTTCTTCCCCCTTCCCTTCGTGGACGCTCACATGACCAGCGCCATCGTCGGCTGTCTCTGCACTCTCAGGTGATGACAGCCTGCCAGTAGGGTTATTCACAGTGCGGTTAATAGAAACCAGACCCCTGAAAGGGCCGGCATCACAGAGTGCAGAGACAGCCGGCCAGTGATGCTGTTAACATGAGGGGGTGAGAAGGAGAGGAATGTTAAGACCCAGTTTTCAGTATCCGCAGCAGGGGCCTAGCTAGGATTTATGGCAAAAACCTTAGCAAAAACCTGTACGCCCCCCCCCCCCCCACAACACAACAAGTACTATATATATATATGTATAGGCTCAGTGATGAGGTTAAAAACTAATGGCTGCTTGCTCTGTCAGTCCACTGTATTTAACTATTAGGGCCCATTAGGAACACTTATGGTAAAAACACAGATGAAGGATCCAACTACCTTCTGCTTAACCCCTTGTATACTGCAGTGTGCAAGTGACCCAAAGTTCTCTTATATGCTGCAACACACATGCACGCAAAAAAAAAAAAGAGATAGAAAAAAAAAAGTTAAAACGCCCAACATAATGAGATCTCTGCTTCACTGCTCCTACACTGATAACCCCTGACCTCTTCAGGAGCTTCTGAGAACAGAGGTCAGGGGTTATCAGTGCAGTAAAACAGAGATCTCCTTGTCCTCTGCATATTTACCCTTTTTTGTGTTGCAGCATGTAAGTGAACACTAGGTCATTTACATACTGCAACACATAAGGGGTTAAGCAGAAGGACACATCTCTTACCTTCTTCCCCTGGGCCCCTCTCCTGCACGGGCCCCATAGCAACTCCCTACCCTGCCTCTATGGTAGCTACGCCACTGATCTGCAGCAGAATGGAGCATAGTCAGGGGAAGGAGATTGATAAGGTAATCACAAGAACAGAGTAGATTGTTAGTCTCCTGTGATTGAACAAACCTCAGGCATGAAAAAAATAAATAAATCACAAATTAAATAAATTAGGGGAAATTACACAGGAAGGGGAAGTCTAATAGTTTGCAATGTAGGAGTTTTGCATGTTGTATACAAGATGTACACAACCATTTATAGCTCTGTGGTCACATGTAAAAGTCACAGGTGGTGAATCACATTAGGTGTGAACCACTGAATGAAATGGGTGAAATACACCAATATGTGATACCCAAAACACTGTATGTGTCTCAGGTGACTGACCACTAGAGATGCTGCCAAGTCTCATATGCTACAGTATAACAATGACGGTACTGCATGTCTGTCATTTCAAACTTTCCAAGAGATCCTGGTTCTATATCCCTATCACCCAACGTGTTTCTGTCACCTTTTACACTGAGGTCATCAGGGGAGCTAAAAGGGATTAGTATAGGATAAGTAATGTAATGTATGTAACGTTTATGGACTTGTATATTTTGTACAGTTATGTTATTTATATTGTTGGTTTTGTTGTTATGTTTTATATTTTTAAATAAAAGATCTACAGGATGTAACTCAGGATCAGTAATGTAATGTATGTACACGGTGACCCCACCAGCAGAATTGTGAGTGCAGCTCTGGAGTATAATACAGAATGTAACTCAGGATCAGTAATGTAATGTATGTACACAGTGACCACACCAGCAGAATAGTGAGTGCAGCTCTGGAGGGTGTGGTTACTGGGTGTGTCTGTGTTTGCTCCTGAGCTCCACACATCCAGACTTCCAGGAGGAGAGAGGCTGATTCACCACCTGCTTCCCCAGGAAGGTGGCAGCTTCCTGGGAGAGTCTTCAGCATGGATCCCCTGACCTCCACCTCCCGGTCAAGGCCGGCGGGGGGTGTAGAGCGTAAGCTACCGGCCAGCGCTCCGGCTGGAGGGGTAAGAAGATCTAGTAGGGTTCGCAGCAATGTGGACCCAGCCCTTCCAGCGACGGGTGGAAGCCGCAAGGTTTGTGATGCAGATACAGAGCCTACAAGCAAGGTGAGCGCAAGAAGGGGTGCAGGTGCAGCTGCACGGAGGGGCTCCCAGGAGAGTCAGGTGGTGGAGCAGTGGGGTCTCAGGGGGCCCAGGGAGTCTGCAGCCACCTATGGCTCCAGGATAGCTGCAAAGCTAGCTGAATATGAGCAGCTGGGAAAGAGAATGAAAGGTCTAAGAGAAGACCTGAAGTTTGCTAAACACAGAGCCAGCTCAGCCCCCAAAAAGCAAAAACCTGGACTCACAGCCAAGGTGAAGTCTCTGCAGCAGGAGGTGAGAGAGCTGGAGCTGCAGAAGATGACCATCCTGGAGGGCAGCGATGTCTTCAGGGAAAAACTGCTGAATGAGGACAGGTTTACTAAAATGAAGTCCCCAAAAAAAGAGGAGGATGAGAGTGATTGCTCAGCGGATGAAGAGAGCAGTGGTGATGATGATGATGATGTGCAAGACATGGAAGCTGAATCAGCTGAGGTCTCTGTGGCAGCAAGTGGGGAAGCTGTGGAAGCTGAATCACAGCCAATACAGAGTGTGCAGAGTGTGAACACGTCCCAATCCAGCATTCCTGCAGCACAGGTGGCGTTACCATCATCTGATGAAAGTGCTGGTGAGGAGGAGGATGGGGGAGGTGCGCTGATGGCCCAAATTATCAGCATGGAGTCCCCGGTGCACCTGGATAATTTCAGCTTTGGAGACGACTTGGGAGAAGACAAAGTTGCTAAGAAGAAAAAACCAAGAAAACCATCACAGCAACTAAATCTTGTTTATGTCCCTTTTGTGCCCTCTGAGCCGACTGCAAAGTCAGTTCAGGGAGCAGCCCCCGGTAATCTGCCCGTCCCTGCTTCTACAAATGTGGAGCGGGGCCAGAACACTGGGAAGAAAACAGTAAAGATGGCGGAGAGCGCCAGCCCCACTTGTCAAGGTAGTGAGGCTGGTGCAAGTGCAGGGACGGCCGAAAGGCCGGACAAGGTTGCGGACAAGGTGGCATGCCTCCAACCAGGGGGCTTTGGTGGTGTACGGCACTCCTCTGCAGGCAAGGGGGGGAGTGCCCAGGCACCAAGGGCTGGTGTGGAGCTCGGGCGGCCGGGCAGCAGTGGAGACAAAGGAGCGGGCGGCTCCCACAGTGGGTCTGGTGCTGAGAGATGCTCCTCTGCAGGCGGAGGGGGGAGTGTCCAGGCGTCTGGTGCGACACTCTCAGAAGCTTCATCCGCGGTGCCTGTCCCTGCTCAGTTGCAGCGCTGCGGTGGGGCTGTTGGGGGCGGAGCTAAAAACAAAGTAAAAACTGTTGGCGTTTCACAAGAAAACACCTCGGCAGCTACCGGACTGGTACAGCAGGAGCAGGGACTTGACAATAGTGCGGATGATACCAACCTAGCAATGCTGCTGGCTGTTAAAGAAATTGAAGCAGGGGTATTGGCTGAGGCTGAGGGCAAACACGGTGACAAAGTAGCTTCCTCCCAAATTCCCAAAGGGAGGACTGCTGCAAAGTCCCATGAGCCCAAGGATGCCAGGGATGCCAGCGTGACAGCCAGCAGCAGCAGCAGAAATATACTAAAACCAGCCAGATTACACCCGGGTCAGTCCAGTATAGCTAGTCAGGAGGAGATCACTTCTAATGTGTTTACTGATGGTTCTGATTCTGTAAATGTAAATATTATTTCTGCTAATGTTTCTGTGGGGGGTGGGAGTGGTCCGGCTGCCCCCCCAGCGGTGGCCGCTCCTTCCAGGAGCTATGCAAATGTCACTGCTGGGGGTCCTAGGGGATCCTCATCTCTAAACCCTGGGGAAGGTAACTTACAACGACGCCTCCTGGAGGCTTTGCGTAAAGGGGATAGAACGCTCCAAGTAGAGGGGCGGGAGGTCGACCTGTCCTTCTATATAGAAAGACATGGGCTTGGGGCTTTCCGAAAGCAAAATGGGGAGGTAACCTGGTCCCTCCCTACAAATGGGCAGGAGGTGGGCCGTAGGAATGTGGTCCGTCTGGTATGGAGAGGCAGTGATGCGTGCCCATCCAGGGCAAAGGTGGTGGAGCTTCTCTTCCAGATGAGATTCAGGGCGAATGACATCTTTGCCCTGATCCACCCCTACGGTACCTCTGAATTCGACATCAGCTTTGTGAAGCCAGAGGGACTTGAGCTCTTCTGGTCTAATCACGAGTTGGTGAAGGATGAGCCCATGTGGCGGGATTTCGCTGTAAAGGCGGTATCCCGTCAGAGTTCTGTCAAGAAGGTGACCGTTCTGACACGTAACGAGTCACTTTCTTGCTATGACATCATGACCTGGCTAGGCAGGTTTGGGGAAGTGACGGATGTCCCCAAGAAAAATCTGGATGAGCATGGCATATGGTCTGGGGCCTGGACGTTTTCCGTCCGTCTCCGACGTTCAGGGAACACTGTCACACACATACCATCGGCTGCTTTCTTGGGTCGCGACAGAATCCAAGTCTTTTACCAGGGGCAGCCGAAGCTGTGCCACAGGTGTGGTGATCCCACCCACTTTAGCGCAAATTGTACTAAACTGATTTGTGCATTGTGCGGTGCGGAGGGTCATCTGGCTGCCAGCTGTGGCCGGATTCGCTGTAACCTGTGTGGTGACCTTGGTCACCCGTTTAGCCGGTGTCCCCGCTCATTTTCCAATGCTGTGGCCGCCCAGGATGGGGAGAGCCTTGAGATTGCCTCTCCTGGGGAGGGAACCAGCAAAGGAGAAGGGGCACCAGGGCCAGTGAAGAAGGTGAAAAACAAGAGCCCCTCTAAGCTCAGGCGAGAGGAAAAGCGCAGAAGGAGCAGGGACCTTGGAAGTTCCCTGGTGACAGGGGTAGTCAGTGGTCCTGCTCCTGGCGCTGGCTCAGAGAGAACAGCTGAGGCTCTGGGGGATACCGAGTTAGGCGAAGAGATGAGGAGACTTCGTAAGGAAGAAGCCAAGAGGGCCATTTCCTCAAGTTCCTCCCAATATGAAAGTTTGGATGAGGATGGTGGGAAAGGGCAAGATGAAAGACCTAAGTGTGGCAAAAGAAGGCAGGGTCAAGGGAAGTCTGGTGCTTCCTCTAAATCCTCCTCTGGTGTTACGGGCCATGTGTCTAAGGAAGACCCGACTAACCCCCCTCTGATCGTTCTATCCAATAGGTACCAGACCCTTGGAGAAGGGGGTACGGAGTTGGAGGTGGAGGAGCTTCCAGGGGGCGCCGAGCCTGCTTCTCCAGAGGCAGTTTCCTCGGGAGGTCAGGTGGCCCCAGGGTCTGGAGATGAGGATCCAGGGATGGATTTGTCTACATCCTTAAAAAGGATTAAAGAAAAGTCTAAAGGGTCATCCTCTGATGGGGAGGGGGGTAAGAAGAAAGGGAAAAAGTAAATAAGTAAGGCTGTTTAACTCAATCACTCATGATGGCGGCACTCACCCCATTGACTCTGGCATCCATTAACTGTGCCAGCATTAAGTCGGATACAGCTAGATTTGCAGCCTTTGATTTTCTCGGTCGTATTAACGCCGACATTTTGTTTTTGCAGGAGACCAGGTTGACAAATCAAGCCTTGCTAGTTAAAGCCAAGCGAGAGTGGAGGCATGGGCCTTCACACTGGTCTCTTGCGGCTGAGCCGTATAGTGGGGTGGCGGTCCTTTTTACCGCTCCTGTAGAATGCAGACGGGTTATTGAGTTAGAAATGGGGAGGTGCCTGATCTTGGATGTCCTCATGAAGGGGCAAGAGCTCAGGCTCATTAACATCTATGCCCCACAAACTAAGTGGGACCGTAAAAGCCTTTTTATGAGGATTAAGCCCTTTCTTTTTACGAGTCGGCAGGTGATCTTTGGTGGAGACTTCAACACTATCACGAGGTCTCAGGACAGGAGAGGCGCCAAAGACAAGCTGGCTTATGATAGCATGGCCCTGATTAGTATAGTTAGGGAAGCTCGCCTAGAGGATGCCCACATCCGGACCCCCTCGGGCCACGCGGGTTTCACCTATCATCGAGGTAGCTGCAGGTCTAGATTAGACAGGTTTTATTTAAAGGAGGAAGCCGTCTCTTCCGCAGTGTCCGTGGTTGAGGTGGAGTTCTCCGATCACTGTCTAATTTTGTTTTCCCTGAATGTTTCAGAGACCCTCCGGATGGGTAGAGGCTACTGGAGGCTGAATTCGTCCCTCCTGGAAGAAGCAGAGGTAAGACAATCCTTTGAGGATTTTCTTCAGAGTCAGGTACCTCTACTGGGCCTATGTAGTAGTAAGTCAGAGTGGTGGGAGATATTCAAGAAGCGGGTTGCGAGGTTCTTCCGCCAGCTCTCAAGCCTCAGGTCCCTGAATAGGTATCGTGTGTATCAGGGCCTGAGGAGGAAACTCGAGCATCTCGTCTCGACTGGAGGTAGTAGAGGGGAGATCTCCAGAGTGAAAGCCTTGCTCATGAGGTGTCAGTATGATAGGCACGCATCTTTAGTTTTTGAGAGGGATTTCGGGAGGTACCGCTCGCCTGACCCCTACAGAAACTGTAAGATGTCAGTGAGTAGTAAGATCGTGACTGGACTGGTTGATAGTACGGGATCTCTGAACCGGTCCAGATCAGGGATCCTGGAGGTCGTCAGATCCTTTTACTCACACCTCTTGGGGAGGAAGGATCTAGATCGAGATGTGATGTCGGGTTTCCTGGCTGAAACCATTCCTGAGCCAGGGGTAGACCCCTTTCTTGATGTTTTGGCAGAAGAAATCAGGGAAGAGGAAGTTAGACTGGCGATTGAAGGGCTTGCCCTGAAGAAGTCGCCAGGTCCAGATGGCTTAACATCTGAGTGGTATAAGACCTTCAGGGACCTCTTGGTTCCCCTCTTGACCGAGGTCTTCAATGAGTGTCTTTCCTCGGGCACTCTGCCGAGGTCAATGAGGAGGTCAGCCCTGATTCTTCTCTCAAAAGGAAAAGATTCGAGCCGTATTGAGAATTGGAGGCCCATAGCTCTTCTCAATGCGGACAGGAAGATTCTGGCCAAGATACTGTTTAATCGGTTGGTGAAGTTTGCACCCCGGCTCCTTTCGGAGGCTCAGCACTGCTCTGTTCCAGGCCGAAGCACCTTAAGTGCTGTCCTTAGTGTCAGGGAGGCAGTGGAGCGGAGTAGTGCGGGTCTTTGGAAGGGGTACTTGCTGTCCTTGGATCAGGCCAAAGCATTTGATCGGGTGAACCATGAGTACCTCTGGTCTGTTCTTCGGAGATATGGCCTACCAGATACTTTTGTCAATTGGCTTAAGATCTTGTATGCAGGGGCAGAGAGTTTCCCGCTGGTGAACGGTTGGTCTGGCCGCTCTTTTGAGGTTGGGTCTGGTGTTCGCCAGGGCTGTCCTTTGAGCCCACTGTTGTATGTGTTCGCGATCGACCCTTTCCTTAGGAGGGTTGGTTGTGGACCGTTGGCAGGGGTCGGGATGAGCCTGGAGGAACCAGAAGCCACCCTGAGAGTGGTGGCGTACGCTGATGATGTCACTGTTTTTGTATCCTGGAGAGGGGAGGCAGATATGGTGATGTCTGAAGTGGAGCGCTACTCGGAGGCGTCCGGGTCCAAGATCAACCAGGATAAGTGTGAGAGTCTCTGGCTGGGAGGAGGAGATCCCAGGTTTGATCTCCCGGACACCCTTCCAGAGCCCCAAGAGTCAGCAAAAGTATTGGGCATCACATTTGGCCAGGGTGATTACCCCACTAAAAACTGGGATGGTAGGCTCCTGGATGCCACTCGGAAGGTGGACCAGTGGAAAGGTTGGTCTTTAACCTTAAGGGAAAGGGTACACCTGATCAAATCGTACCTGCTCCCTTTGTTCATCTATCTGGGCAGTGTATGTATCTTGCCAGAGGCTTCCTATACTAGGATCTACAGCCTGTTCTTCCAGTTGTTATGGGGGAATAGGCTGAACCTGGTCAAGAGAGAGGTTACGTACCGCACGAGGAGACTTGGGGGTTTGTCTATGGTGAACCCTGTGGTGTTCTTAGTGAACACCTTCTTGAAAGCTAACATCGCAAACCTCTGGAAAGAGAGGGCTCCTCCGTGGGTACTCTCCTGCAGGGAATGGTTTCGGCCTTTCTTCCAGGAATGGGAGACAGGAGGGCGAGTGAAGGACCTTCGTACACCCCATGGATATCTTCCGGCTTACGCTACCCCGACTCTGAAGATGATACGTCGGTGGGGTCTGGGAATGTGGGAGATCAGGACTCAGTCGAGGAAATTCCTTGACCAAAGGGTTCTGTTGACCCATTTCCAGAAGCCCCTGGCGCTCAGGGATTGCCCAGGTCGGGATCTGAGGGTTGGGTTAAGTCTTTTGAACTCAAAGAGGATCCCCCAGAAGTTTTGGGACTTGGCCTGGCGCTGCTTCCAGGGGAAGCTATATGTGAGGGACAATTTGAAATGCAGGAGCTCCGATGATCGGGGGTGTCCCCGAGAGGAGTGTGGTAATACACTGGAAAGCATGGATCATTTCCTGCTTCATTGTCCCTTCAATATAGGGGTTTACACCAGGGTGGGCGCCTCCATAGGTTGGAGTCAGTTACTCAGCCTCACCTATCCGGAGTGGGCTTATGGGACATTCAGGAACCTGGGTGGCCGAGATCGCTGCACGTTATTTCTAGTCAGCTTAGTGGTTAGGTACCACACGTGGAACGCACGGTGTCTAGTATCTACACAGCGTAGAGTCCTCTCCGAGGTGGAGGTCTGTAGGAACATCACTGGTGACCTTGGGAAGATCAGGTCTTTGGAGTATGGCAGGCTGGGTACAAGTAGGGCTTCTCTCCTGTGGAGGGGTTTTTCCTTCGCTGTGCCCTAGGTACTGAGCCCACTGGGTGAGGGACCAAAATTCTGGTTAGGGACAGAGTAGGTAGGGACAGAGGTAGGGAGAGTGTGAGGGTTAGATTAATATTTAAGGATAGTAGTAGGGAGAGGGTAGGGGGCATAGTCAGGGATAGGTTATAAATTATTATGGTACCCGGTCTGCCATTCTCCGATCCCGGTGGGGGGCTGTGCATGACACGTTAGCTTTTTGTTTTCTAACAAGTAGTAAACAGTAAAGGGCTTACAGGCTACCGAACTTGAGCCTTGCTGTTATGTCATAATGTGTTTGTGTTATGGGATATTGTTATGGTGTATACTTCATATTGTATAAGTTCTGGGGTATAGGATAGGTTGGGTGGGGTGATGGGGGAGGGGTTCCCTGGATGGGTATTGGGGTTCTGGCATGGGTCACTGAGGGACAAAAACTGAACTCAAGGACCCAGACTCATGTCCAGATTTGGGGTGTGGGAAATGGGGCTTATAGTTAGTGTAGTAGATAGGTTTATGTGTGATATGGTTGCTGTAATTTATTGATTTGCATTATTATTATTATGATTTGCATTATTATTATTATTATTATTATTATGATTTGCATTATCAGTATTTGTGTCTTATAAGGCAGCCGGACCTCGTATTCTTGGGATACTTTCAAAAAGATAACTGTTAAAGTTGTATAGTGCATGTGTGTGTTGTTGGATGGGAGTTATTTATCTGGAAGTGGGGGGCTTGGTGGGTGACTTATGCTGGGGTGTATGTGTATGTGTGTGAGGGGGGGGGGCTTTGTGTGTTGGGTTTGCAGGGCATGGTGTGTGTGTGTCCAGACTGGGACTGTGTTGATTTAGAGCCGAGAATGGCTCAGAGCATGTTGTAGATTTTTTGGTTTTGGTCTAGACAGAGTGTCTATACTATATTATTTCTGTGTGCTGTGGGGTGTGAGTGTGGGGTAGGTAGTAGCGGTGGTGGGGTAGTAATAGTAGTAGTAAGGGTAAGTTGGGGGGGGGTAGTGTTTTATTATGAAGCTGGACTGGCCGGGTGAGGCAGGTGTGAGGGATGATTTCCTTATAGAAAATATGATTATTATTTTGGAATTTATTGATTTGTTGTTTTTGTTATAAGCAGAAAGCTTTGTATTTGTTCTGGCCGATGGAGCCGCGTTTATGTTTATGTTGTTATACTTGTTAAGTTTTATATTTTTCTAATAAAAAGAATTACAGAATGTAACTCAGGATCAGTAATGTAATGTATGTACACGGTGACCCCACCAGCAGAATAGTGAGTGCAGCTCTGGAGTATAACGCAAAAAGTCAGTTGGAAGAGCATGACCAAGACTTTCAACTACTACCCTGACCCCTAATTCCAGAGACTCAATCATCTGTGGGGTCACCTAGATGGTGGAGTTGGCTCTATGGACCGTCCATCAGTGGGGGGATGCAGTCATCATGGCTCCAGATACCTCTGGCATTTAGCAGGACCTTATAGAGTCGCTCCTGGCCCATCAGACGATATACAGAGGGACATGTAGATGCAGGCAATGTGGTAATGGGTACAGTAAGACAACAGTGAAGACATCTTAGCTCTGCTACATCACTGATCATAGTCACTAAAATAAAAAATGCAGAAATCTTACAGCATTTCACACAGTGACTTATTGTTATCGAAACAGGAAGGAAATCTATGTGGTTTCTGAATCTCACCACTTGCATCTTTCTCCTAATGTACCTGCCATTAATATAGCAGTTTATGCTGTATGTCCCTAAGAACAGCGAGTGACCGTATGCAACCTTTACCAGCGCAAAATCTCCAGACCCCAAATTCTATGCTAATATATATATATATTTATATATATATATATATATGGATAAGCAGGGGCAGATTAACTTTACCGTAAACCCCGGGCTGTTCACCAAGCCTGCCCCCCCACACCCCACTGTAACTATGGCGGCACTAGCGTGGTGTTCATAGTACGGGATACATACATATTGTCATGATGCCCTGATTTGGGCAAAAATTAAGGTAAAAAAGCTTTGAAAATCATGACAGAACTGTAGCCAGGGACAATACACCACTGAAAGTATAAGTATGTTTGGGTAGCCATGGGCCACCCAGGCTACCACCCAAACCGGACCTTTTATAATCCACTACCGATCAGCACGTCCTCTTCTGATATAAGGCTCTCACTCCAATGGATTATTATACAAGCAAAAGAAAATAGGCTGAATGCAGGTAGTCACCACCGGGTGCAGCTTACACCCCGCAGTGTGATTGCAGGGGTCCCGAACGCTTCCCTAGACTGCCGGGGGAGTTCTCCTTGCCTCCGTGCGGTCCGGCTGGTGTTCTGCTCATACAGTCTTCCTCATACAGGCTCTATGTGCAGAACGCCGATAAAACTGATCAGTGCTTTGCTATCTAATGACTGCATGATTGTTAAAATATAACAATAGTGCACCCGTACAGCGTTTGGCAGAAACAAAAAGAGGGGGGAAAAACACCAGTATTGCTGATTTTTTGTATATACGAGTTTACGAGCTGAAACGTTGCATTGTTATGTAGACTGGCACAATAAAGTCTTTTTAATTGGAAGAAGATGCTGTCCTCCACTTGCTTCTACTATTGATATTGGGGAGAAGAGCCGACCCCCTTGGGGACTGTGCATCGGACAGGTGTTTCCGCAGATCCCACCTTGATTTTTCTGATATATATATATATATATATATATATATATATATATATATATAGTGACAATCTGGGTATTACTAACTCGCTAGGATCGGACGGTTGGCACATCACAAACTTCAGTCCAGTCAGAGCTGTACGATTTAAACTGACCATAGTCGCTTTATTTGTCCATTCAAGGAAAAACATAAGACATAAGCAACACTTTGCAAATAAAATAAGACCTAGGCCGTCTAGCCACTGACTGTACTACACAGCTTCCCAAGCTGTCACTTCTGAGCCCACTGCTCAACACTACCAGATCCACTGATCTCACCAAGTCTCCTTGTCTGCAGCTCCCACAGGCCAAGCGCTGCCTGTGTTCTCCCACCCTGGGAGCCATCACCTGGGAAGCTCTGGGGTCTCTAAAAGATCCACTAGGTGGTTTCAGAGCCTCATCAGCTCTAAGGTTGAAGTGGAGTATATGAACCAGGAGCTCCACCTAAACCCCTATTCCCACTCCAGAGGCACAGTACTGCCTTTCAAAGCCACATCATGCCACTACCTCTTCATCATTAGGAATGCTCCGGGCAGATTGTCTCCTATTCCACACCTGTGTCAGCACAGCACATGGGCTGGATCGTTACGGCACCTGTGCAATGTTCAGCATATAGAGAATGTTCCAGTGGCTTTGCTAATGATGAAGAGGGTGGGGAGGAGGGACGGAGGGGGTGGTGCAAAGTGAGGACACAGATACTCCCGTAGAGCCCGGGGCTGCCAGTTTAAAAGTTGCTTTTTAGGACAATAACTGCAACACCTGCCGAACGGACCGCAGGACAGATCTTAGATTAAAAGCAGCTATCCGAAGGTACAAGTGGTTTGGCGGGGTCAGATTGTGGGTACAGAGTCGCTTTAAAAAAACAGGCCCCTACATGGCCCTGTAGATAGAAAAATGAAAGCGCTAGAGCCCTTAGAAGGGGAGGAGAAAAACCCGAAAATGCATAAATGAAAATTGGCGCCTGGTCATTTATGCGATTTTGGGCTGGGTCATGAAGGGGTTAAATAATAATAATAATAATAATAATAATAATAATAATAATAAGTTGAATTTCAAGCCTATGTTATTTCATAAAAAACAGCTATCCAGTCTCTTTTAAAGAATGGTGAACCAGGCGACATTGAAAAGACCTAAATAAGGGTATAAACACCAACCAGTTGTGTTCTCGGTGGCACAACATATCACATTGACATATTCATACTGTGATGTATGGCTATCCATCTTATTCCTGGTCAAGTCTCATTCCCTGTTGCCAAAATCCCAATTTCCTTCTTAGTCCCATAAATGGCTACCAATCCCATGTATTGTCTACATCTCGCTCCCCCTCTCCTTCCTTGCCCCTAGCATGGCTCTTCCTCCTATTCCTTGTTCTCTGCATGGTTCCCTAAGTATTTCTAGTTTCCAGCATGACTCTCCCTCTCAGCTTTGTCCCCCAACATGGCTGTCTCTCTCATTCATAGTCATGCCGTAATTATGACAGCCTTTCTCCTCTCTCTCCGACCTTGATATCCACCATCTCTCCTTTGCTTGTCTCCTCCTCATTCCTGCTCCGGTTTGGTCATGTGGCACAGTGTGGATCTAGATTCAGATGCCAATGTGTGGTCTTACCATAGGGGTTTCAACTGGAAAAAAAATTGCCCCCAAATATTGATTGGTCAAATAAAGGGGAGGGGGGGGGGGTAAGCATCCATGGACTAGAATAGGAGGAAAATCCATTAGTGGTCTAGATTAGAGGGAGTCTTGGCCAAGGGGTAGATTTCTAGAACAGTTTCATGGTAATATCCTATGTCTAAAATCCAATGACTATTAACATTAGCTGAAAATAACTTAACGAAATGTCTCTCCATCTGATGACATAAGATCATTGTCAATTGCTGCAAATCTACCGTGATGGTGGACACAGCCCTCAATACAATATACTCTTTCACCCAAAAGAACAATAAGCAAAGAGTATTTATCACCTACCCCATATCAAGCCTAGAACCAGCGCACGGGACATAGCGAGGACAGACTTCATGTACGCTACTGAGAAAGAGACCAGAAAATGAGCGTCTAAAAGGAACCGAAAACGTAAAATAACCGAGATAACGTTTCCATATATAAACTTCCTCTTTTAAATATTTCTATAGAAAAAAAAACAACAAATAATCGCTAGACGATGTTCTAGAATCCCAGGTGCTTCAAGAAAGTCAGCCGGGGACGTCGACCAAGTATACAGAAATGCAACGTGTCCCCATTGGTTGCTTGATTGCTGGGATTCCTGTACAACAACAAAAAAAAAAAAAACAACATAGAAAACATAGTAAGAGGATTTGTTGGCCATTTCCCCAGTTTCTGTTCCTACAACCATTGACAAAAATCAGGGAGTGAAGAACTAGGCTAGGTAAGTATAGTTGTGTTTTTGTTTTGTTTTTTAATAGCTGAAATAACTTTTTTTTGTTTCAGGAAGTTTCAAGAAGTCACCAAATTAATGTCAGTTTATAACGGATTTCACATCAATTTAGATTCAGTCCTCAAGTTGCTGGGCTAGGTGTAGAGTGCTCCAACCATACAGAGTAAGGAGCACATCATCGCCTCTTACCTCCCTAGGTCATGCAGTAAGAAGAGAAGCCTAGCCTGGAATGGATACTGTAGGTCATCTTAGAGGCTTTCTTAGGCCATCAGGCTTGAGGCACCCAATAGCAGTTCTATGTATATCTATAATGTATATGGGTTACACCCTGGTCACGGATAGTTATCACATATCCTTCACCATACATAGACACAGAAAAATGCAACAGCTCACCGCAATGGCAAGATACAGACCCACTACAGACATGAAAATAGTTAAAAGCAGCCCTCCCCCCCCCAAATGCTAAAAAAAAGCTTCCACAAACATAATGAGGCTCTTGGTTACCATTTGCAAATGGTGTAAACTACCCCACCACGATAAGGTGGCCTCATACCGGGGCGGACCCTACACTGTAGTATGGCATAAAATACACCTATGCTCTGGGCATGCAAGATCTGTCTTATACCGGCACAAGTAAGTACACCACCTGGGTGGGATAGGTGGAGTGCACAACCAAGTAGAGGCAGCCACTCCCCCATCTGAGACAAAAAAAAAGACAAATTTGGTCAGCTCTCCTAGAACACCATTCACACTAGGCAGGAGCACGTTGCTATGGCTGAAATTGCAAACACACAAAAACACTGAAAAATGCAACAGCTCACCGCAATGGCAAGATGTAGACCCAATACAGATATGAAAATAGTTAAAAGCAGCCCCCCCAACTGCCAAAAAAAGACTTCCACTAGGCTCCTGCCTAGTGTGAATGGTGTTTTAGGAGAGCTGACCAAACACAGCTGGAACACAGAAAAAAAAAGACAAATTTGGTCAGCTCTCCTAAAACACCATTCACACTAGGCAGGAGCCTAGTGGAAGTTTTTTTTTTGGCAGTTGGGGGGGCTGCTATTAACTGTTTTCATATCTGTATTGGGTCTACATATTGCCATTGCGGTGAGCTGTTGCATTTTTCTGTGTTTTTCTGTGTTTGCAATTTCAGCCATAGCAACGTGCTCCTGCCTAGTGTGAATGGTGTTCTAGGAGAGCTGACCAAACTTGTCTTATTTTCTATATCCTTTACCATCTCCAGCACATTGCTGCACAGCTTATTCTTTGATGACAGAGGAGATATGGCAGTGGTTCCTCTCTGTTGAATATTTCTACACGCCGTGGTCACAATGACGACATACTCAACAGTCATTTAACATCCGCTTCCTCTTTGCTGGATGCGTCAAATACTTTTTATTTTGATTGTATCAATAATATCGGAAGGTGTTTCTGTTCTATTTTACATTTGTCAGACCTTGTGCTAAGTTATAAGGGGTTAAAGCTGCGCCAGGGGCGTAGCTAATGTCTCCTGGGCCCTGGTGCGAGAGGCCAACTTGGGCCCCCCCCCCCCCTCCTTTCACGACCAAGTGATGCTATTGTTGTGTGTGTGTGTGTATATATATATATATACACACACAGTGGTGCCTTGGATTATGAGCATAATTCGTTCCAGGACCGTGCTTGTAATCCAAATCCACTCTTAAACCAAAGCAAATTTTCCTATAAGAAATCATGTAAATGCAGACAATTGGTTCCGCACCCCAAATATATTTATTATTCTGTACTGTACAGTAATGGAGAGGATGGGAAACACAAGGGCTGACAGAGACTGCAGGGAGCATGAAGGAACGAGCAGTACAGATGTGGGCACATACATGCAGCACTCTCTGTCCGGGGAGAAAGGGGTTAGAGCTATGGAGAGATTACCCCCCCCCCCCCCCCACAGTCCTGTCCCCTGATGTAAGCCCCAGCCTGAAGGGGATCTGCTATGATTTGGAAGGTGTTTAGAGTACAGTGCTGTAGACCCCGCTATGCAGGCCATGCCCCTTCTCCACTCGCGCTCCCACCCAATACAGGAAGTTCTTAAACCAAAGCAATGTTCTTAAACCAAGTCACAATTTTGAAAAACTGTGAGCTCTTAAACCAAAACGCTCTTAAACGAAGTTACTCTTAAACCAAGGTACCACTGTATGTATATATATATATATATATATATATACACACACACACACCAAGACAGATATTACCTATTACCGCCATACTGTTACCGACCAAATCCTGTATACTGAGACCAATATTACCAGTAATACCAGTATATAGGGAGGAAACATTACCGCCACACCACAACCACTACCATCACCACCATATTGTTACTGACCAAATCCAGTACACTAAATCACCTCATCCAGTCATATAGAGGTGGCCCCAGCTCTACACAGGCTCTATACACCATATACATTACAGTGCAGTTATATCAGGTGACTCACAGGAGACGTCTTTTCTGATCGGAGTTCTTTCCTTTTCATCTTCTTCTCCATCCGTCCTGGGCCGTTATGAGAACTTCTCCGAGCCACGAATCCACAGAATCTGCCAGACAGACATATTAGTCTCCTCACTCTGTCACCATCCTCATCTCTCTACACACTGCACATCTGTACTGTCCCCTTTACACCCTCATTTAGTGGGTAGCCTGACTCTATGTGACCCCCTAATAATATATGCCCCCCTCTGTGTATTCCCTCTCCCCCTATGTTGCCCCCCCAAATAGATGGCCCCCTCCCTTATAGATGGCCCCCTCTACCCCCTCCCTTATAGATGGCCCCCTCTACCCCCTCCCTTATAGATGGCCCCCTCTCTCCTCACCCTCCCTTATGGATGGCCCCCTCTCCCCCCACCCTCCCTTATAGATGGCCCCCTCTCCCCCCACCCTCCCTTATAGATGGTCCCCTTCCCCCCCCCCTCCCTTATAGATGGTCCCCTTCCCCCCCCTCCCTTATAGATGGTCCCCTTCCCCCCCCCTCCCTTATAGATGGTCCCCTTCCCCCCCTCCCTTATAGATGGTCCCCTTCCCCCCCTCCCTTATAGATGGTCCCCTTCCCCCCCCCCCTCCCTTATAGATGGTCCCCTTCCCCCCCCTCCCTTATAGATGGTCCCCTTCCCCCCCCTCCCTTATAGATGGTCCCCTTCCCCCCCCCTCCCTTATAGATGGTCCCCTTCCCCCCCCCCCTCCCTTATAGATGGTCCCCTTCCCCCCCTCCCTTATAGATGGTCCCCTTCCCCCCCTCCCTTATAGATGGTCCCCTTTCCCCCCCTTTATAGATGGTCCCCTTCCCCCCCTCCCTTATAGATGGTCCCCTTTCCCCCCCTTTATAGATGGTCCCCTTCCTCCCTCCCTTATAGATGGTCCCCTTCCCCCCCCACCCTCATAGATGGCCCCCCTCTTTTCCCCCACCCTCATAGATGGCCCCTCTTTCCCCCCACCCTCATAGATGGCCCCTCTTTCCCCCCACCCTCATAGATTGCTCCTCTTTCCCCCCACCCTCATAAATGGCCCCTCTTTCCCCCCACCCTCATAGATTGCTCCTCTTTCCCCCCACCCTCATAGATGGCCCCCTCCTTCCCCCCACCCTCATAGATGGCCCCCTCCTTCCCCCCACCCTCATAGATGGCCCCCCTCTTTCCCCCCACCCTCATAAATGGCCCCCCCTCCTTCCCCCCCACCCTCATAAATGCCCCCCTCCTTCCCCCCCACCCTCATAGATGGCCCCCTCTTTCCCCCCACCCTCATAGATGGCCCCCTCTTTCCCCCCACCCTCATAGATGGCCCCCTCTTTCCCCCCACCCTCATAGATGGCCCCCTCCTTTCCCCCCACCCTCATAGATGCCCCCCTCCTTTCCCCCCACCCTCATAGATGCCCCCCTCCTTCCCCCCCACCCTCATAGATGGCCCCCTCTTTCCCCCCACCCTCATAGATGGCCCCCTCTTTCCCCCCACCCTCATAGATGGCCCCCTCTTTCCCCCCACCCTCATAGATGGCCCCCTCCTTTCCCCCCACCCTCATAGATGCCCCCCTCCTTTCCCCCCACCCGTACAGGCTGATAAAAAAAAAAAAAACTTAACTCACCTGACATCGCGCTCCCACGTTGATCCTCACTCCTCCTGGTCTGTCCCCGGCTGCTGCGCGGCTGCCAGGGGTGTCGCGTCTTACCCCCGGCAGCGCGCGCATCCCAGAACTCCCTGCGCGCCGGAAACCGGAAGTCAGGGCCCAAGGCGCGCAGGGAGCTCTGGGATGCGCGCGCTGCCGGGGGTAAGACGCGACACCCCCGGCAGCCGCGCAGCAGCCGGGGAAAGACGGAGCCAGACTCTTGTGACCGCAAGCAAAACAATGCTTGCGGTCACAAGAGTGATTGATCGGGGGGCCCCGCGGGCCCCCCTTGTGGCGGGCCCGGTCGCGGCGGCGACCCCCGCGACCACGGTGGCTACGCCACTGAGCTGCGCGTGATCCACACTTTCTCCTCTACAAAATTGTTATGCGATGCATATTTTGTATATTCATGGAGATAATGTTGATCTCTAGATGATGCCATAGAACCTATAGATTATATATAGAGGTTGTATGTAGGAGGTTAGTGGTGGGGTTGAGATCACATCTGTGGCTTAACTAGGACCCATGGGGCCACATGGCAAAAAAAACTGTACGGGGCCTCATGAATCCTGTGTGGGCACCAGGGCCGGTTTTAGACTAAGTGTGGCCCTGTCGAAAACTTAAAACTGGGGCCCCAAGTGCTGAAATATTGTACCACAACATAGTTAACCCCTTAAGGATCTGGCCAATTTGCATTTTTGAAAAAATTCAAAAAGTGGTGAAATTGAAAAAAACAAACACATTTTTTTTTTATTTGGGGGTATTTGCTTTTACGCCATTCGCCCTGGGGTAAAACTGACTTGTTATCTATATTCCTCAAGTTGTTACAATTAAAACGATATATAACATGTATAACTTTCATTGTATCTGATGGCCTGTAAAAAATTCAAACCATTGTTAACAAATATATGTTCCTTAAAACCGCTCCGTTCCCAGGCTTATAACGCTTTTATCCTTTGGTCTATGGGGCTGTGTCAGGTGTCATTTTTTGCGCCATGATGTTTACTTTCTATCGGTACCTTGATTTCGCATAAGCGACTTTTTGATCGCTTTTTATTATTTTTTTTCTGGATTTGATGCGACCAAAAATGCACAATTCTGCACTTCGGAATTTTTTTTGCGTTTGCGCCGTTTACTGTGAGAGATCAGGAATGTGATTAATCAATAATTCGGGCGATTATGCACGTAGCGATAGCAAACATGTTTATTTATTTATTTTTATTTATAAATGGCGAAAGGGTGATTCAAACTTTTATTAGGGGAGGTTTTTTTTTTATTATTAATAACTTTTTTTAACACATATACTAAAATCTCCCCTGGGTTAGGGTTATTCCCCCTTGGGTTAGGTTTATTCCCCCTTGGGTTAGGTTTATTCCCCCTGGGTTTAGGGTTATTCCCCCTGAGGCTAGGGTTATTCCCCCTTGGGTTAGGTTTATTCCCCCTGGGTTTAGGGTTATTCCCCCTGAGGCTAGGGTTATTCCCCCTGGGGTTAGGTTTATTCCCCCTGGGTTTAGGGTTATTCCCCCTGAGGCTAGGGTTATTCCCCCTGGGGTTAGGGTTATTCCCCCTGGGGTTAGGGTTATTCCCCCTGGGGTTAGGTTTATTCCCCCTGGGTTTAGGGTTATTCCCCCTGAGGCTAGGGTTATTCCCCCTGGGGTTAGGGTTATTCCCCCTGGGGTTAGGGTTATTCCCCCTGGGGTTAGGGTTATTCCCCCTTGGGTTAAAGTTATTCCCCCTGGGTTTAGGGTTATTCCCCCTGGGTTTAGGGTTATTCCCCCTGGGTTTAGGGTTATTCCTCCTGGGGTTAGGGTTATTCCCCCTGGGTTTAGGGTTATTCCCCCTGGGTTTAGGGTTTTTCCCCCTGAGGTTAGGGTTATTCCCCCTGGGGTTAGGGTTATTCCCCCTGGGGTTAGGGTTATTCCCCTGGGGGACTTCTAGTATAAGTACACTGATCTTTCATTGAGATCTATGCAGTATAGTTATACTGCATAGATCAATGAGATAGGCACTGGATTGCCTCCGGCTGCTGCAGCCGAAAGCAATCGAGTGCCAAGCCGGGATCAGCGTCAATACGGCGCAGATCCCGGCAGGTACCGGATTGTAAGGGGTTGTCCAGGATAAAACAATTGATATCCAGTCCACAGAATAGGCTATTATTGTTAATTGGTGGGTCGCTGACAGCCGGCATCCTGTCGATCAGCTCTTCGGCGCCAACACTACAGTGAGAATGGAATTGGAACCATTTGGTTCTGGTTCTGTCCTCACTGTAGTGCGGGCGCCAAAGAGCTGATCCATAGGTGCACCGTACTGTTACTGAATAAAATCCACTAAGCAAAAGACCAATATTACCCCCCATTCTGCCACCACACAATAAAGAAGTCTTAGACAGGTGGCAGAATGCAAAAAGACCATATTACACAGGAAAACACATGGAAAAAAAACAAAAACCTTGAAGCAGTTCCTGTCCTGTACGTGTCAGTGGGTGGCTGCCAGATGTGTTTTACAGTGAAGACCTTGCTCTATGAACATTTTAAGGTGAAACACGTTTAGACATGGCAGTAGTAGCCTGTATACAGTATACATACACCATACATACACCATGTGTATAACATACAGTATACATACACCATACATACACCCAGGGCCGGCTCCAGGTTTTTGTGGGCCCTTGGTCGAGAGAGCCTCGGCGGGCCCCTTTGAATAGCAAATTATATGGCATAATTGTTAGAGGGTCTCTAGCTCTTGATTCTGTGTAGGGGATCAGCTGTGTTATATACTTATTACCCCCCCTCCTGTTTGAGTGTGTATATATCTATCTCTCGAGCACATATATACACACACTCATACAGTAGGAGGATAATAAGTAAATAATACACTGCTGTATACCTACACAGAATGGAGAGATATATACACACTCATACAGAAGGATAAAAAGTATATACTACACTGCTGATTACCTTTTTCACCTCGGGGCACACCTACCAAATAAAGTTTGACAAAATAACAAAAAAAACAACAAACATAATTCGGTAACTCACAGGTGACGTCTTCTTTGATCTGATGCGATCGCTCTCCGTTTCCTCGCCATCCGGCCCAGACCACCATGATGATTTCTTCCAGCTACAATTCTTCTCTTCAGAACCTGTGAGACAAACATCTTAGGCTCCGCACATTTCCAGCAACTTCCTTCCCTTTTCCCCACCCATAGGCTCCTATACATTAGTAACTCCGCTGTTTGGTGTCATGTGCAGTAAAGTAAGAAGGTTTGTGTCCCCATGCTGTGCCCCCATATAGTAATAATGCCCTCTGTCCCCATAGTAATGCCCCCTGCTCTGCCCCATAGTAAATGACCCCTGCCCTGTCCCATAGTAGATGACCCCTGCCCTGTCCCATAGTAGATGGCCCCTGTCCCATAGTAGATGCCCCCTCCTCTGCCCCATAGTAGATGGCCCCTGTCCCATAGTAGATGCCCCCTCCTCTGCCCCATAGTAGATGGCCCCTGTCCCATAGTAGATGCCCCCTCCTCTGCCCCATAGTAGATGCCCCCTCCTCTGCCCCATAGTAGATGACCCCTACCCTGTCCCATAGTAGATGGCCCCTGCCCCATAGTAGATGCCCCCTCCTCTGCCCCATAGTAGATGACCCCTACCCTGTCCCATAGTAGATGGCCCCTGTCCCATAGTAGATGCCCCCTCCTCTGCCCCATAGTAGATGACCCCTACCCTGTCCCATAGTAGATGGCCCCTGTCCCATAGTAGATGCCCCCTGCTCTGCCTTAACACAAAACAAAAAATCATACTCACCTAATCCAAGGGACGGTCCTCTTCTTCCTGGCTTCTCCCTTCTGTGCGCCGCAGGGACGGGTCCGCTAGCAGGCGCGATGACGTCATCGCTCTGCGCCTGCTGAGGGGATCACGTCCTGAAGCGCTGCGGAGGAAGGCCCAGCCCAGGACGTCATTGAGGACGTCGCATCCGCCCAGCAACGCCACACCCCCCGGATGTCGCCAGCAATGCGGCCCGCCGCATCCCCCGTGCTCACTGTAGGCACGACAGTGAGTACGGGGGATGCGGCGGGCCCCATTGCTGGCGATATCCAGTGGCTCATTGCTCGGGCAAGTGCCGGGGGGCCCCTTGAGCGGCTGTGGGCCCCGGCACTTGCCCGAGTACGCCACGTGCTGACGCCGGCCCTGCATACATCATGTGTATAACATACACCATACATACACCATGTGTATAACATACACCATACATACACCATGTGCATAACTTACAGTATACATACACCATATATATAACATGTGTATAACATACAGTATACATGCACCATGTGTATAACATACAGTATACATACACCATACATACACCATGTGTATAACATACAGTATACATACACCATGTGTATAACATACAGTATACATACACCATGTGTATAACATACAGTATACATACAGTATACATACACCATGTGCATAACATACACCATACATACACCATGTTCACAATACACACACATTACACTTAGAGATATTTACCTTTTGTGCAGGCATCAGGTGTAGTGACAGGTTACAAATCTGCTCATGTATGTACAGTATCAGGAAGGGGTCAGGAGGCCGCTTGGTGTCTGCAGACGTCTTCTTCCCTCCATGCACATCCTGACATAACACACTGATTGGTAACTACACCAGAAGCTAGAGAATGTCGGCTGTGGTGACTTGGGGGAAGGGGATCTTAAGGGAGAAGTTTTAAGGTGGACCTAGAAGCAAACTTCTGAAGCTGCAATATGTTTTATGTTATAGGCTGCCTAATGCAATCTATCTAGCCTCTGACTTCCTGGCACCATGACAGCTGCAGGGGACTCCTGTAGGGATGGGGGGCCCTGAGCAATTTCCCAGTTTGCCCCCCCTAACACCGGCCCTGGGGGGGGGGGAGTGGCAGGGACAGCAGAGGGGTGCCCTTGTGCTGTGTAGCTCTGTTATCCACTGTTTGGGGGCTACTGCCGGGGAATTTTGAGGAGGGAGCAGGGGTATTGGTGTCACTTTGTTTGGGGGGGAGGGGGGCGTTGAGGGACCCTGTGTCGCTCCATGGTCCGATGAGGGGAGTTTGTGGGCGTCAGGAGTTCTATGCGGCTCTGCTTTCTGCGGTTCCGCTGTGTTCCGAGAAAGGGGGCTCCTGTGAGGATTGGTGGTGGCTGCTGTGCAGTTCTGTGGTCTAGGGGGGGGGGGGGGGCTGCTGGTGGCGGCACACTGTGCTGTGCAGGCAGCGCTGTGTTCCGCTGTCCCGCGTGTCGGGGGCTGGGGGTGGTTTTGGTTCTGTAGCTAGACCACACCCTGCCCGGGCCCCCTTTGTCCCACAGGCCCCATAGCAGCTGCGTGGCCTTCCCCTATGTTAGCTACGCCACTGGACCACACAGAGTGCCTGTGGAGTCTCTGTAGGTCAGACAGGAGCCTGGTTAGTGCACAAAAGCCCTTCGATGGGTGTGTGGAGTATGTGGTAAACATGGAACCAATATTTATGAGGGCAGATACCTGGTTAGGACTCCTTTACCGGTCAATGCACTTGTACAAAAGTACAGCTGCTCATGTGCATTAAAACTTAGTCATCACAGAAACCACCTGAGGCCTTGTACACAAGTGACTGGTGCAACGCCGTGAATAACACCAGCTGGGGACTGCAGGAGTGACCTCCTATAAACCCATAGCAGCATGGAAGGTTCAGGCACAAGTTAGCAGCCATGTTGGGCTAAACCTTAACTTGCATCTCAGAAGACCTAAAGAAAGTACAACTGCCTAGGGGTGTGGGGTTTATTCACCAACATTTCATCACATACTATTTGTAATTTGTCATAGTCACATACTAGGCTAGTGTAGTTCCCCTAGATGTTGACGCAGCCCCCACAAAAGCCTCCATAATATTACTACAGGCTGCTTTACGCCAATGGGAGATTAAAATACTATTATAGAAGGCTACTCTAGTCCTCTAGTCCTCTCGAAATTGTCCTGCTCCCATAGAAAGTTATTGGTAGACCTATAATGTGATCATTTTTGCATTGTATTACCTCTGGGGTAACACAGGGGAGCCAGGTGGTGTTAGCTGGGGGCAAGATGGTAGTGTACTGCTTAGGCACTTGTCACGGTGATCAGGAATGATATTCGTCCACCCCTGGATATAACGACACATGTCTGTTAAAGGTTGGTGTAGTGCAGGTGCTTCTGCAAAGAAACCACAGAGCCCAGCAATTACTTAACCAGTTGGAATTTTTACTGTATTTCTTAAAGGCGCGGTACAGAATATAACAGCCTCCCTCGAGTCAATAAGGAGTAATACAGGTAGACAACTTTGCTTGACTGAGATCGCTTTAGTGAGCTGGGTACTTGAGAACACTTTTTAATATCCTTGAGAATATACTTTGAATGCATGTTACTTCACAGCTTCTCACTGGCGGAATATAGTGTAGAGTTCACAGCTTCTCGCTGGCAAAATATAGTATAGGCTGGCAGAGTATAGTATAAAAATCACAGCTTTTTGCTGGCTAAGTATAGTATAGGCTAGTGGAATATAGCATAGAAATCAAAGCTTCTTGCAGGTGGAATATACGGTAGCATAGAAATCACAGCTTCTCACTGGCAGAATGTACTGTAGCATAGAAATTACAGCTTCTCACTGGCAAAATGTAGCATAGAAATTATAGCTTCACACTGGCAGAATGTAGCATAGAAATCACAGCTTCTCACTGGCAGAATATAGTATACAGTTCACAGCTTCTCACTGGTGAAATATAGTATATAGTCGCTGTATATTTTTAGTTACTTGACTGTGGTAGCTTGTCTTGTCTAACAGTGGTGGCAGAGGACTGCGTGCAGCATAGGGAGTGCAGTGGGCTCTTTCCAGACCCTTAGGTTCTCAACTGTGACAGCTTAGTGGACAGTACCTACATCCATGTGTATGAAACATCTGCCTTTTGCTGTCAGTGGGCACACAGTGACACTCGATCAAGGAACATAGGCCCCACCTAGTTGGTAGAGCTAGCAATCTGGGAGACCCTTAAGGAAACCTAGCACTTGCAGCATAGTTCACGGCTTAGTTTAACTTACCTCACTGTTAACTCTTTACCTGTCTCAGTATCAGGGTTTAGAAGGAAATAACTGCCCAGGGTATATAGGGTTTCCCATTTCCCTGTCTATCGCAGCCTCACCACTTAGGATTTTAGCCCAATAAAGCTAAAGTTTGGAAGAATAGTAAAGTCTTTAAACATACAGGGGGACATCTATGAAGACTGGTTTATGAGTATCCTGATCTTAAATAAAGCCCTGCCCCCAATTGCCCGCCGGATTTACTAAGAGGTGCACGCCTCTTAGTGAGTCTGGCCTTACCTCCTGAACAGATTATATTTCTGCCATGATTTACACCTGGTGTAAATCATGGTAAATCAGGGGCAGGAGGAGGCCACACCTCCTTAGCGGCTTGAGGCTCCCCCTGCCCCCCGATCAGAAGATACAGCTATTGTACACCAGGGAGAAGGGCCGAATATGCGCCTTCTCTCTGGCGAACGCCAGGCATACAAAATTCATAAATGTCCCCCATAGCCTCCACAAATGGGTCCTGGCCTTCAGGCCAGGCCCTGAAAGAGCTCCTCAGAAGGAACAACTCTTTGCATAGTATCATTCATGAAACAATCTGACTAGATACACCGAATCTAGCTTTACCTCCCGTCTTATATCCCAAAAGTCTACCTGACTGGGCAGGGTGTCTAAGAAGCTGCTCTGTGATAGGTCACAGGAATAGAGAAGGGATACATTGTATGGCCCCCAGCTCAAGAATTGGCTTTCAGTTAGCTTCACATTAGTGGCATACAGTAGTAAACACATAAAGACAATCACATTTACAGTTAATCCATTAGTTACTTTCCTTTCAGTTGTGCTAAATGGTGTACCAGGTAGTGACACCAAGTGGTGGGAGTGCAAACTACAACCTTCTATCCCAGAGCATAGAAATATATTAGTACCGACCTACACACATGCTATTAAGCAGTAAACACCCGCTCAGGGACACTGCATATTCATATAGCTATAGTGACAAAGTAATCACCTAGTGGGGCTCAGAATCAGATTATATTATTAGGGAGGAAAAACCCATGAGTATGTCTTGGGATAAAACTGGATAACCAAACACCTCCAATAGTTGTAGGCTGAATACTTGTTCGTTCCAAGCTGGTCTTCTAGTTCTGAGCCAATTTTCATACAGCTGGAACAAGTGCCGGATTATTGGAATATCCAGATTCTTACATTCTAATGGAATTATTTGGGAACCTCAATGTAGTAATAATAATCAGATAAATTCTCGTAACCCACTGATCATGTATTATAAATGTGTCAGGATCAGCTGTGACCCGTCTCTTGTAATGATGGTGTCCCCTATGTGATGAATAGGACCCGGGGGGTATATAGACGACATAAATTTGTGGTGGAGTCACAAAGCCCCTTATGTTTTACTTCTGCTTCTATAATGTGCCCAGTGGGAACTGTCCCTACGGTAAAATACACCAGTAATGACAGCGAGTCCTGGTGGGAGCTGAGAATACGATGAGTTACCACAAAGCCCGAGACATATGGTATATATAGAGGGAGGCATTGATAGGAGGAGTGCGATGTATCAGCCATAGAGTACAATGAGGTAAGTTACACTGGTGCCTGATAATACACCCAAAGACATGGCTATCACTTGTGGATCAGGTTAGTCTCATTTCCTCTGTTAGTCACAGCTGCCTATTAGTAGCCACCACTGTGTTAGTACAGTTCATTGGCTTCTGAGCTCCCCCTGCTGGTATGATTGTATATCACGCATACTCACCTGCCTATGATGCTGCTGTTATGTGTGGTGGTGGTGGTGGTGTTATCACACTATATAGTAAGTTTTATTTTATTTTTTTATTCGTTCAGTACAACAGTGTGGTTTATGCTCCTTGTATCCTGACATCAGTTATCTGGCAGTATTCTTTATGTGCACAACATGGTGGCATTGTCTATAAGCCATATATATGAGAATGCACTTATATTTAGCAACATGTAGGGTATTTGTACAGTAAGGCAGCATTATTAATATGTACCGTTATTTTAGGTACTCATATTGTTAAGTGACAGCCGCAGTATTATTTATATGTGCAGTACAGTTGCATATTGTTAGTGACATGGCAGGGTCCTCTCTCCCCCCATTGTACCAATCTGTCATTTACTTTATTCATGTTATTTGCTTGATTTTTAACCCTGTTTTATACGGTATGTTCCATGCTCTGGAATTAATGGCGCTGTAAATGTATATGTACAGTACAGTGACATTATATACTCATATTTGTACAGTGTGGCCACAATATTTCTATGTACAGAACTGTAACACTATGTAACCACATTTTTTATTGGCAGGCGCGGTATTTGTACATAGAAACATAGAAACATAGAAGATTGTCGGCAGAAAAAGACCACTGGGTCCATCTAGTCTGCCCTTTTAGTATTTTCTTCCTTATTATCTTAGGATAGATATATGTCTATCCCAGGCGTGTTTAAATTCTGTTATTGTAGATTTACCAACCACCTCTGCTGGAAGTTTGTTCCAGGTATCTACCACTCTTTCAGTAAAATAATATTTTCTTACATTGCTTCTGATCTTTCCCCCAACTAACCTCTCACTGTGTCCTCTTGTTCTTGAGCTCAGTTTTTTACTAAAAACACTCCCCTCTTGAACCTTATTTAGTCCCTTAACATACTTAAAGGTTTCAATCATGTCCCCCCTTTCCCGTCTTTCCTCCAGACTATACAGATTCAAATCCTTAAGTCTTTCCTGATATGGTTTATGCCTCACACCCTCCACCATTTTTGTAGCCCGTCTTTGGACCCGTTCTATTTTATCAATGTCCTTTTTTAGGTGAGGTCTGCAGAACTGGACACAGTATTCCAGATGTGGCCTCACCAGAGCTCTATACAGCGGGATCACAATCTCCCTCTTCCTACTGGTTATACCTCTAGCTATACACCCCAGCATACGATTTGCTTTCCCCACCGCCTGGTTGCACTGGTGACTCATTTTAAGGCTTTCAGAAATCATTACCCCTAAATCCTTCTCTTCTGAAGTCTTTTCCAACACAGTACTGCCGATGTGATACTCGGATAGAGGATTCCTCCTCCCCAAGTGCATTATTCTACATTTGGAAACGTTGAACTTCAATTTCCACTGTTTGGACCACGTATCTAGCAAAGCTAAATCATTTTCCATATTACTGACACCTCCAGGAATATCCACCCTATTGCACACTTTTGTGTCGTCAGCAAACAGACAAACTTTACCTATCAACCCTTCTCCTATGTCACTTACAAACATATTAAAAAGAATAGGACCCAGAACAGACCCTTGTGGCACACCACTTGTAACCAGTCTCTGCTCAGAATATTCACCATTAACAACAACCCTCTGATATCTCTCCTTCAGCCAACCACAAATCCACTGAACTATCCAGGGATTTAGTCCAATTTTCTCCAACTTCTCTATCAGCTCTTTATGGGGAACTGTATCAAAAGCTTTGCTGAAGTCCAGATAGGCGATATCCACAGCACCACCTTCATCCAGCACTTTTGTGGCATAATCAAAGAAATCAATGAGATTAGTCTGACATGATCGGCCCTCAGTAAAGCCATGCTGGTTTGGATCCATCAAATTGTTGATTCTTAGGTGATCCATTATCTTCTTTTTTAGAAGAGTTTCCATCATTTTCACTACTACAGATGTCAGGCTCACTGGCCTGTAGTTACTGGGCTCTTCTCTATTCCCCTTCTTGTGGATTGGTATAACATTGGCTGTTCTCCAATCATCGGGGACATCTCCTGTTAGCAGGGATTGGTTATACAGATCTGTCAGGGGGGCAGCAATCACAGATCTGAGTTCTTTAAGGACCCTGGGATGGATCCCATCTGGACCCATCGCCTCATTCAGCTTTAAACAGTATGGCAGCGTTTTTTATGTACAGTACAGTGACATTAAGTGCTCATATTGTTGAGTGACATGTACAGTATTTGTACGCTGTGGCGGCACTATTTATAGGTACAGTACAGTGACATGAAGAACTCCCAATGTTAAATGAAATACATAGCATTTGTACAGTATGGCAGCATTATTCATATGTACAATAGAGTTCTACTATGTGCTCAGATGGTTAAGTCCTATGTACAGCATTTGTACGGGGTGGCAGCACTATTTATGTATATATACTATTTATTGTACTGTGACTTTACTCACATTGTTAAATGATATATATTATTTGTACAGTCTGGCAACATTATTTATATGTACAGTATAGCAGTTTTATGTTCTTATATTGTTATATGACATGTACAGTATTTGGGCAGTGTGGCAGCATTATTTATATGTACAGTATAGTAGCATTATATTCTTATATTGTTATATGACATGTACAGTATTTGGGCAGTGTGGCAGCATTATTTATATGTACAGTATAGTAGCATTATATTCTTATATTGTTATATGACATGTACAGTATTTGGGCAGTGTGGCAGCATTATTTATATGTACAGTATAGTAGCATTATATTCTTATATTGTTATATGACATGTACAGTATTTGGGCAGTGTGGCAGCATTATTTATATGTACAGTATAGTAGCATTATATTCTTATATTGTTATATGACATGTACAGTATTTGGGCAGTGTGGCAGCATTATTTATATGTACAGTATAGTAGCATTATATTCTTATATTGTTATATGACATGTACAGTATTTGGGCAGTGGCAGCATTATTTATATGTACAGTATAGCAGCATTATATTCTTATATTGTTAAATTACACTGTCTTTGTACAGTATGGCAGCATTATTTACATGTACAACACAGTGACACTATATATATATATATATATATATATATATATATATATATATATATATATTTATATGTATAGTATGGTCACATTTTGGTAGTTATGGTAACATACAGTATACCCAGTAATAACAATGTAGAAGAGGACAAAGGAAAAAGAAACATCTGCATAAAACTGCACAAGTGTAACTCTAACCCCCACTCATACTCATATATTTATATATATATGGGTCCTTCAGTAAGAAGCTGTATATAGTGTATACTGTATCTATAATGAGTCTGTATGTGTTCAGCTAGTGTTATAGGGGTACTCTGATTTAATTTAGGTCTTCATCTATCAATAGCATATGTGGTAAGTGATAGATTGGGGGGGGCTGATCAAGTTGGGGCCCCATTTTGCATTACATGGGGTGGCCCAGCGGTGGTCAGGCTTCTGCAATCTCATACTCCTTTTAGATTATCTTATTTTAAATATATCTTAAATGGGATGCTCCTTGATTTTTTTTTTCTTCAAATCAACTTGTATCACAGAGTTATACAGATTTGTAATTTACTTCTATTAAAAAAAAAGAAAGAAAAAACTTTAGCCTTCCCATACTTACCAGCTGCTGTATGTCCTGCAGGAAGTGGTGTGTTCTTTCCAGTCTGAGACAGTGCTCTCTCCTGCCACCTCTGTCCATAACTAGAACTGTCCAAAGCAGGAGAGGTTTTCTATGGGGATTTGCTGCTTCTCTGGACAGTTCCTGACATGGACAGACAGACATTTGTAAGTAAATTACAAATCTATATAACTTTCTGACACCAGTCGATTTGAAATGAAAAAGAAAAAATAAAAATCAAACATTTTTTTATGTGAGTAGTATGGCAGCCATGACACGTGGCAAAGGATGGATACAGGGATATATAACATTTTCCTATTGTTTTATGGCTCTGACTTCAGGCTGGTGAAACTCATCTACAGAATCCTGTGGCAATTCATCCTCCATTACCTTGTGCCACCATCTTTTTCCATCGGGCAGCACTGCAGTCTAGAGACCCCTGACCTCTCGGGCATCTCTGTTCATGGGGACATCTTATTCGGAGCAGTGTTACCCCTCCATGTGGAGAAAGTGTACCCCAAGCTCTTATATACCGAGAAACCAAGGCAAGCCACCTGCAGAAAGTAAGACAGGGCTCCATCTTCATGCTTCACTCATAGACATCATAGGCATGGCTCTTTGATGGTATTGTATAGTAATATCCCCTTTTTGGTTTCAGAATACCCTTGGAAACCTTCCTTCAGCTCCATGTAGTAAAATATGCCACCATGGAGATAAACAGCAACCCAGAGCTTCTCCCGAACATCACCCTGGGCTATCGTATATATGATTCCTGCTCCATGATTCAGAGAGAGTTGGAGGGGACAATGTGGATGATGACGGGAGACACCAAAGCCGTCCCCAACTTTCAGTGCCAAAGAGAAGAGAAGCTGGCGGCCATCATCGGCCATTCCACCTCTACCTACTCCATTCTCATGGCTCATCTTCTTGGATTGACCAGGTATCCACAAGTAAGATGAAAGCTCAGTCCTGTTTTTTTCCAAAAACATTTAAAATTTGCTTATAATTTTGAAGATTTTTGAGTTTTTAATCTATTTCTAAAAAAGTGAATATGTATGCATGTTATATATGGATGGGGTTAATATATGGTATAGTAAGTAAGTATGGTATACTTTATCTTACTCCAGTCCTGTTTCAGGTCCTGCAATGTAGTCACCACATGCAGTCAGTGACACACCCCCATGTGGTGACCAATGGCAGTGCTGTATTGCTGATGAGCCCACAGGCCCAATATTACAAATGGAACAAGTCTAGTGGGGCTTTTTTAGGACATGTTCACATACAGTAGGACAAAAAGAAGTGTAATTTGCTGTGTGATAATTTCCCCAAAATTGATTTTTATTCCATCACCTTCTTTTTTTTTTTTTTTTTTTTTAAACAGTTATTGTTTTTTTTTCTTTACAATACAGTTTTTTTTTAAAACCCATTTGTGTGTTTTTAACATTTTCCATTAAAATTGAGAAAGATAAAAACTATGGGTTTTCATGTGTTTTCTTGTCCATGTGAATTTACCTTTTGAGTAGAGATGAGGGAATTTACAGAAATAATGATGAAAAGGTCTTCATTATCTCTGCAAATATAACAGAAGCAAGTCAGCTCACCCCACCCAGATTTTTGTCCCAAACACACAATCCGGTTCCCAGGTATGGAGTACGTAAAAAAAACTCCGGCCGAATCCCGATAGCAAACTGGATCAAGTTAAGGGTCCACAGCTCCAATAAAATTCCAAAGCTTTTTTGTGGCATATATATATATAAACACTGAAAAGATCACAGGGGCTTTTTTCTGTGGGTTTTTTTTTGTTATGCCACAATAAACTTTTTGAATTTTATTGTAGCTGTGGACCCTCAACCTGTCTTTTAAACCACACATTCATTCTTTACCTAAAAAACATTTCCAGAATTCTCTCTTTTCTCACCCCTGACTCCACAAAACTGCTGGTACATGCTCTCATCATCTCCCGCTTGGACTACTGTAACATCCCCCTCTGCCAATCCCTCCACTGGCTCCCCATTGCCCAATGTATTCACTTTAAATTGTTGACCATGACGTACAAGGCCATCCACAACCTGTACATCTCTGACCTGATATCCCGCTGCCGTCCCTCACGCAAACTTCGATCCTCCAGTGATCTCCGTATGCACTCCCCCTTGTTCATACCTCGCACAACCGCCTCCAAGACTTTGCACAAGCCTCCCCCATACTCGGGAACTCACTACCCCGACACATCCGTCTCTCATCCACTATCAAGTCCTTCAAAAGTAACCTGAAAACCCATCTCTTCAAACAAGGCTACAACCTATAATTCTGCATCACCCTTGACTGGCTGCACTTTACCTCCTGTCTCTCTCCCAGTACCTTATAGATTGTAAGCCCTCGCGGGCAGGGTCCTCTTCCCCAATGTACCAGTCTGCCATTTACCTTCATGTAATGTGTCCTGGTCTTGTAATGTTCCTGCTTGTTACCCCTATCTATTGTATAGCGCTCTGGTATCAAGGGCGCTTTATAAATAAATAAATAAATAATAATAATAATAACTTAACCCTCTTTTTTTATCTCTGCGATTCGCTCATCAGCCGGCTTCCATTTAACTGACTGCCACTACATGCCGCTTCTCCCTGGATGCTGAGAAAAAATTGAGCGGCACTGAGTTTAAAGGCGGCAGGCTGATATGCCTACTGCCGAGCTAGCACTTTGCTCCTTTATTACTGTAAATTCGTTCGTCTCTACTTTTGAGAGGACAATGATCTCAGGCTATGCTTGTTATATCTTATATCCTGTTCATGTTACGTTACAAATTACTCATAGTCCCACAAAGCTGACCACCCCCTGGGTTGAGAAAAGCAGCTTTTGCTTTAAGGACTTTAAAAATGTGTAATTTTATTGGCATATTCTCCGTCTGTGGTTTTTCAGGCAGCCCTCCTACCTGCCGTCCAGTTGGAAACCACATCAAGTCTTGTGCATCAGGGTCTGTCTTTTTTTTTACATAACCATGACCAAAAAAACATTATTTCTGAGTGTATCCTCTATATCCTGTTCGTGTTGCCCTTGGTTACGACCATCTTAGGACATCCACTGAGATGGTCAAGCATGCTCAGTTCAACTACAATCCCCTAGTCTGTGCAGGAAGTACTGTCAGTTAGTATGAACAAGGGGGATTGTAAGAAAATGTGTACTTTGTTGCATGGCACAGATGGTCACAGATCAGAGAGGAAATCAGGAAGAGATCAGATCCATGGGGGAAAAGAACAGTACAGTGATGTAGGTCACTTTACCTAAATGAACAGCACATCTGTACTCCTTTACTCTTCATTCTGCATGTGCTACCTACTTGATTTTATCAACTTTGCTTCATGTAAGAAAACCTTTAATTACTTTTTTAACCAACAGATAAGTCATCTGTCCACTAGTTCCCTCCTGAGCGATAGAAGACAGTTTCCTTCCTTCTTTCGGACTGTGCCAAGTGACGCCTTCCAATCTAAAGGACTGGCACAGCTTATTTTACACTTTGGCTGGACATGGGTGGGATTGGTGGCCCTGGCCAATGATTATGGTCAACAGGGTATTCAGGTTATTAAGCAAGAAATCCTTAAAGCTGGGGCTTGTGTGGAGTTCACTGAGTACATTCAGATTGGTGGACCCAATGTTCCTTTTATTGGTCAGGTTATCAAAGCTTCTACAGCCCAAGTGGTGGTTATGTTCTCCACTGATGTCCACTTTCTGCCCCTACTTGAGGAGCTTTGGAGACAAAATGTAACTAAAAAGATATGGGTGGCCAGTGAAGCTTGGTCAACCTCTTCATTATTTTCTTCCGAAAAATATTCCAAGCTTCTGGAAGGATCCTTGGGGTTTGCATTTTACAGTGGAAATATCCCTGGATTCCCAGAATATATAGACCATATTAATCCAGTCAGCTTGCCAGAAAAGCCTTGGAATTGGATGTTCTGGGAAGAAAATGTTGGTTGTTCATTTGTAGACTTTGAAAACCTGACATTCCCCCAAGTGGGGCCGTCAAAAAATTGCACAGAGAAGGATACCATTTCCGATTTCCAAATGTACTTAAAGCAAATGCCGAGCCTGCGCATGTCGTACAATCTTTACAGCGCCATCTATGTGATTAGCAAAGCTTTACATGACCTGAGGACGTGTCTTGATAAAAGCTGCTCAAATTTCTGGAACTTTAAACCTTGGCAGGTAAAGATTCCCATAGTGTTGACACTAATGATGGGATTTTGGGATGGGAGTTTAAAGGGTTTGTTGGTTAACACAATAAAATGTTTGTAAAGGGTTATATCTGGTTTAGAAAATCAATGTTCCATATCCTGTTAGGGAGCAAAGTTCCCCCGTTAGGACCCTCCACTATCAGCCATGAGTGTCTCTGTATCTTAGGAGGACCTAAGACTTTTACTTCAGTCCATCTGTAAATGGTAAGTGTGTAATGCTCCATCTCCCCTGTGGGGGCACTGCAGCTTAATCAAATACTTGCAAAGTGATTTTCCCATGTTAATGATGATACCAGAGGAACCGATCTTTGATCAGCTTCTCATTGAAGAAGAAAGGGACATGTTAAAAGTGATCACTCTAAGTTATATCATCATCTCGGTACAAGGGCTTCCTAGCCCCCTCCATCCTGATTGGGAAGTTATGGAAACAGCATAGCTCGGAGTGTTAGGCATTTTACTTTACTTTACTAACCCACTGATAGACCTATATTTCGCAGGGGGCGCCAAGGTTGCAGGTATGTCTCTTACCTTCCTCCTCACCTGACAAAACCAGATGTCCTCCTAAAGTGTCAGGGACTACGGGCTGCAATGTAAAAGGCGTTGTCTCTGATAAGATGAAACTACTACTTTAATATCAAATTTCTACAATGAAAGTGAGAACCAGAAAAGGTTTCGTTTTTGAGAAAAAGACCCAATAAATGAGCAACATAAGGTTTCCTTGTAATATCCTTGCAGATCCTGAAGTATATGAAGACGGTGAGTGTGAAGCTGAGCAGCGGGCGAGACATGTTCTTTGATACAAATGGGGATCCTCCTCCCGTGTATGACATAGTCAACTGGCAGCTGAGCTCGAATGGTGGACTGATACAAGCCAACGTAGGACAATATGACTCATCAGCCTTATTGATTAACACAAGTTTTTTAAAATGGGAGAAGGGGAACACCAAGGTAAGTGTTATATATTATGTAACCTTAAATGACCAAAATGTAGATCTTGTACTTTCCCAAGGATACACTAAAGCCTCAATAACAATATTGTTTCTAATGTATCTGTCATAATCATCAAACAACTGGACCAAGCTCTGTTCGCACCGCCATCAGAGGTTCCATCAGATTACGTGAAGAAAAACAACCCACCAAAATGTTTTTTTATGGTGCGTTCACACCTACAGGATCTGCAGCTGATTTTCTGCAGCAGATTTCATTTAAATAACTGAACACAGCATCAAATCTGCTGCAGATCTGCTGCAGATCCTGTAGGTGTGAACGCACCATTAATGTCCCATAACAGGAAGCTGAACACCATCAGTCTACCTGAAGTCTAGTCATGTTCAGCTTCCCTTCCCCTCCTTACAGATCAGTGCTGACCAGAAGTTTATGGTGGAGTAAAATGTTTTTTTTTCTGTACTCTGAGGCTGTGATCCTAGGGGCTCCAGAATGAAAGATTGGTTTTCCCTGGCAAAAATTACTAAGAGGCACACACCTCTTATGGAATTTGGCCAGCCATGCACCAGACAATGCGCCTGGCATACGAAATCTACACCTGCTTCCAGCAGGTGTAGATTTGAATCATGATTTACCTTACCGTGACCACCCCCCACCCCCCTCCCCTTCTCGTGCATTGGCCGAGCATGGGATATGGCAGGTGTATGCCAGGGAGAAGGGGAGAACAGTCAGATATACAACACCTCAAAATAATCAGATAATGGTTGCTTAAAGTGTATAAATTCCTCTTTATCCTTAGATTCCTGTCTCGGTTTGTAGTGAGAGATGTCCTTCAGGTTTCAGAAAGGCTCCTCTCAGTAGGAAACCTACCTGCTGCTTCCAATGTATAGCCTGCGCTCTCGGCGAGATCACCAATAAAACGGGTAAGTCTTATGCTATTGCCTTTATTTTCTTGTAGCGTCTCTTAAAAATAGCTCTATCATTTATTGTCCCGCTACTAGAAATCTACATGAGAAGACAATAAATGTTGAGCTCTGCTGCAGTGCCCCTACAGGGGAAATAAACCATTACAGCAATGTAAATATAGTCCCAAGAACCATTATTAGAGGTAATTAATGTTCTTTTCTTAATTTTACTTTCAGATGCAATTGAGTGTCTTAAGTGTCCCTGGGACCAATGGCCCAACCAACCAAAAGATAAATGTCTACCAAAACTTACCGAATACCTCTCCCATGAAGAGACCTTAGGTGTCATCTTGATGTCCACCAGCATTTCATCCTCCCTAATTCCTTTAGGGGTCCTCGGACTTTTCATCCATTACAAGGCCACCCCCATAGTAAAAGCTAACAATTATGCCATCAGTTGTCTTCTCCTGGTTGCCATGTCTCTCTGCTTTCTCTCTTCGCTGGCCTTTATTGGCTATCCAAACCAAGTCAAGTGCCTTCTACGCCAAGTGACTTTTGGCATGGTATTTGCTCTTTGTGTCTCATGTATCTTGGCCAAAACATTTATTGTTATGATCGCATTTAAGGCCACAAAACCAAATCGAAACTGGACCAAGTGGGCTAGACCTCAGCTATCATACCTGGTGATCAGCCTGGGGACCTTCCTACAATTACTCATAAGTGTTATATGGTTATTATTTGCTCCTCCTTTTCCACAATACAATTTGAATACAAAATCTGGAGTTATCATAGCTGAATGCAATGAAGGGTCCCTTATGGCTTTTTGGTGCACGACTGGTTATTTAGGCTTACTAGCCTTGGCTAGCTTCCTTGTGGCTTTCTTAACCAGACAGCTTCCTGGTAGCTACAATGAGGCTCGGTTCATCACCTTCAGCATGCTGGCCTTCCTGAGTGTCTGGATATCCTATATTCCGGCCTCACTCAGCACCAGTGGTAAATATACTGTAGCCATGGAAGTATTTGCAATCCTTTCCTCGAACTGGGCCATGCTCTGCTGCATGTTTGCTCCAAAATGTTATATTATTCTGTTTCAACCCAATATGAACTCAAGAAAGCACCTCATGGGGAAGATATGACATTTTTTTTTAGTAATTGTGAGAAAAATCAGTGTTATAGTAAAAATGAATACACTTTTTTTTATAATAAAAATAAAGTTTTGAATACATAAATTATTTGCATGTGTTGGGTTTTTTTTTTATTTATTTTTTAAGTGTGACTTAAAAAACTAACTTGTCCCCTTTCCACAGAATAGGTGACTTGTAAGATTGCAGGGGATCTGACCTCAATACTTCCCAACGATCTCCATATTGGTCCCTGGCTGCTTTGTTTTAAATAGAGGCGTGGGTACAGCACATGAACCATGGCTCCATTCATTCTATATGGAGGTGTTGGAAAAAGCAGAGTAAAGCACTTGGCTCTTTTCAGCTGCTCTGTGGATAGGGGACAAGTTACTTTTTAGTTTTTAATATTACCTACAGGAATAACAGGAATAAGGCAGGAAGAACCAACCAGATTATATAATTTTACAAAATAATACCCCCCCCCCTCCAATGTTCAGCAAATCAGTACAGGAGCATGGACTTCAAACTGCTTTTTCATGATAAAAATGCATTTTTCAGCTAATAAACCCAATTACAAAGTTTCTTGAAATCACCTGTACTATTGATTTCTGCAAAAAATAAAAAAATTAAACGACAGTGTCACTTTAAAACGAATGTACAATTCAAAATAAATATATATATATTTTTTTTTACACCACCTTTACAACGCCAGTGATCTTAGTGTCGTGGTCCATTTTTCAAAATGCCACCGGGTTCTCACGATCAGTGCTGGTTTCTTCATGTGCACCGACCCGCTCTATGCACTTGAGGCACCCCCAGTGTAATGATATCCCTCCCCTCGGTGACGTGGCCAGACACGTTGACCAGGGGAGAGGATATTGTTACACGAGTGCATAATGCGGGCCGACTAACACATGAATAGACTGGCGCCGATTACGGGAACCAGAAATTGTTTTAGAAAAATGGACTACGCCACCGGGATTCCCGTGCTGGCATCAATAAGGTAGTGTGAAAAAAAAAAAATTATGCAAATTGGTCCATTTGCTTTGTTTCTGTAGTTGCAGCTTTCTGAATACCCGATTTCTTTGTATCTAGATAATTCGTGTTAGTGTTAATAGATGTATTCGTGTTATTATTGGGAATATGTATTATTATGTTTTTATGTACGATATAAGAATAACAAAACTGGAAAGAGGCAACCGTGTAAATCTGTTGCTTTTCCTATTATTTTATCTTCCTCTCGGAGGACATGAAATCCCTTAAGACGTAGAGATAATGACCGCGATGTCCAGGAACTCCGCACTGTACATTCCCTGTTCTGTAAATAGAAGAATAGAATCCTTATGGGAGAGATTCAATTAGTGATTTCCTGATCACCTGGGATTGTAAATCTCCTTCTAATGGATATATATAAATGCACGAGATGCTGACGGAGCCGTCCTATGGAGGGAAGGCACACAAGTCTCCGTACAATGAGGTAATTTATTGTATGTATTTTCTATTATTAGCTGCTGGTCTTACCTGTAGTGGTACTAGCAGTAGTATCTTACATTATTTACCACTTGACTTTTAATTCTTGGGGGGGGAAAAAATCCTTAGAAAACTATTTTATGTAAAATATATTGACAAAAAGAATTAAGAAAATACATAAAAATTAAATAAACACATTTTTGAAAAAATGTGTTACTCACATCCTCCAGGGCACTTGGCAGTTTTACTTGTACACGTATAAATAATAATAATAATAATAATAATAATAATAATAATAATAATAATAATAATAATAATAATAACAATTATGATTATTATTATTTTTTTAAAGTTTTTAATTGACACAATTAATGGGGTGATACGGCAACGTGTTAATTGAAGTTGACCACTTCTTTAGTATTTTACTTAAAAAAATGCAAGTGGACTGCCAGGCCAGGTGAGTGTTTGTATAGTGGGGTAGAGGGATTTCATTGGGCCCCATAGAAAAAAATGTATCCCCCCTCCCTCCTGTACAGTTTTGTACTATGGGGGTCCAATGAATATTCCCCCACCATACACACACTCACCTGGCCTGTCAGTCCACCAGTGTTCCTTCTTTCTTTCAGCTTGAAAGCGCATAAGTGATGTCACCAGGGAGCTGGGATAGAGAGTGGCTGGAGGTGCATGCTGCCTCCGGGTCCTAGAGGGACTGGCAGGGCAGGAAGCCCAGTCAGAGGACAACAGTATTTGACTGTGAACGTTTATTACGAACGCTCACAGTTAAAGGGACAATGTGCAGTCTGTTTCATTGGCCCCATAGCAGTGGCATGGTCTGCCTTCATGGTAGCTACGCCACAGGGTTAATGCTAATAATAAGTCAGTGACTGAAGTTCTTATCCTTAGAATCCTTCCCCATTATGCATAAGGAGGAAGGTCTGCCTTTGTGATCGCCCATCAAAATGGAGATTCAGTCGAAATCTTGGCGCCTTGTGGACGAGCATGTGACTATAAGATCACACGCTCTCTTCTATAGTGAGAATGAAAGTAGTGCAGGAATAGTGAAAGATGCTGATTGAAGTAATGGTCATATTGTCCACAATAGAGACAGAAGGGATCGCAGGGGTGGAGTCTTCTTGTTATGCAGAAAGGGGACCAATTCAAAGGATGAATGGCTTATTATTAGTATTAATACATCTTTCAGTAGAATACCTTAGAAGTGGCCAACCCCTTTCTATTGGAATAAAATATTTCCCTGGATTAATACATACAAGGGTGTGGGGTGTAACTAAGGGCCCCAATGCCTAAAAGGGCACAGTGCCACATAAGAAGACACTACTAGCACATGGTAGGTTGGGAGCCCTGTTTCAGATTTTGACTGGGGCCCAGGAGCCTCTAAATACACATCAAATATTTTTACTCTGTCCATGTGAAAATAGCTGCTCTCCAGGGTCATTTTAACCCATTTTAGTGTATTTCATTAACTCTTTGCAGCTCTGATCTCTTCACTTTCTGTGGGCGGGACTGTAGGCGAAGTGTGATCATGTGACCAGGAGTCAGCTCTATTTCCCAGGAGTGTATTATAGACTGGCTTTTATTAATGGTTCAGTTACCACCGTTCTGTTCTCCTGTTTCCCTCCACTGACCTTTTAAAGAAAGTAGTCCCTCACACACCGCTCCAGAGATCTCACTAAATACATAGAGCTATCCTGAATTTTCTTCTGAGTTATCCGCACCATGTTATCCTTTTTATTTATTATTGAAGGGGTACCCTGGAGAAAAATGGTTTTTTTTTTTTTTTTTTAAATTAACTGGTATTAAAAAAGTTATATAGATTTGTAAGTTACTTCTTAAAAAAAAATGCCTTCCATTACTTCTCAGCTACTGTCCTGCAGGAAGTGGTGTATTCTTTGCAGTCTTACACGGTGCTTACATTGAAGTCTGTTGGGTGCCATTTGTTTTCAGCATGCAGAACTGTTAGTTTAGTGGTTCTGTTGTTTCTTCTTCTTCTTCTTCTTCTTCTTCTTCTTCTTCTTCTTCTTCTTCTTCTTCTTCTTCTTCTTCTTCTTCTTCATAATAATAATAATAATAATAATAATAATAATATTCTTGTTATCACTTTCCTCCTCTGTCTATATCTCCAGGCAGAAGATGTTTCTCCTCAAGATACTGTGGCACCTTGTTCAGTATTACCTGGTCACGGCTTTCCCTTCCTACGGACACAGCTGTACACTCAATGCACCGGACCAAATGGGTATCTATTGGAGTGGAGACATCATAGTTGGAGCAGTATTAGCTTTACATGTGGACAAAGTAAATAATAAGATAACATTCCAAGAGGAGCCAGCACCCGTCATCTGCAGGAAGTAAGAAAGTTTAGATTTTTTTTAATCAGATTTGTAAATGTTTTTCTTGCTAACTTTTTGGAACTTTAACTCAACAAAATAACAGGAAAGGGAGACAATTTCCACACACTTCAAACTGGATCACAACATTGACCATGGGCCCTACTTATTCCATATTTTGGACACATTCCTAGTTTTGGCTCATACAGCTCCCCCCCCCCCTCTCTCTCTCTCTCTGTCTCTCTCTCTTATTTCTGAGTTTTAGCCACATACCCTGAGTGATATTATTTCTGACCAGCATCTCCAGCCTACATCACCATCTCACTCATATCTACACAGATGCATATCTTTATTAGGACGTTTGAGAAGAAGGAAGTGAGATTACAGCATGCTGCCTTATGTTGAATGATGCTGCAGGTGCTGCAACCTCACTGATTGTGAAATAGTCTTCAATGAAATTAGATGTCAGGAGAGCTAAGAAAGGAAAGAAGTCAAGGTCAGAGGACTGGGATGGACTTGGGTTATGGTAAATTTCCAGTATTCCTTTATTCTAATTCTTTAAATGTTCATTCTTGTAGATTTCCACTGGAGAAATATCTTCAGCTACAGACCATAAGGTATGCCGTGAAGGAGGTCAACAATGATCCTAGTATTCTTCCCAACATCACTTTGGGCTTCCAGGTTTCGGATTCTTGTCGAGTTCTCCAGAAAGAACTTGAAAGCACGTTATGGATGACAACAGGACAGAGCCGAGCTATTCCAAACTACCAGTGCCAAAAGAAGAATCGACTGGCCGCTTTTATTGGCTTCACCACATCGACGTTCTCAATACTCATGGCTCATATTCTAAAAGTTATCAGGTACCCACAAGTAGGTTGAAATTAAATAATTTTGAAGAATAATATTTATTCATCATCCTACATTCATAATATAGATGAAAGAAACCAACCCTTGACATATTACAGCGGGGACAAACTATTTCTTTGTTAGGGGCCATTTTAGATAACTTACTTGGTGTATAATATAACCTATAATTAATAAAAAATTGTGTAATCTTGTGCGACGCATTAAGTGATATATTCTTTCCCATACCCCATATATCTTCCCACTCTTCTTGTGTAATTTCTCCTATATCTACTTCCCACTTTACTCTACTTACATGTTTGACTACCTCTTTCTTCCCCTCCTTCTTCATCTAGATTATGAATGTAGGAAAATGGAAAGAAGTTGGCAAGTAATTTTAGAGGTTATTAAAGATCGACTCCAACTGGAAGGTTGGGAACCGGCAAAGAGATGGTTGTTGGGGGTATGGAGTGATGTCCGCCCAGGGAAAAATAAGAATATTCTAGTAAGGAAGCTTTTGATGGTAATGAGGCTGATGGTGGCCAGAAAATGGATGTCTAGAGATAGCCCCACCCTTAGGGAGTTTTTGTTAGAAGTTAGAAGGATGATTAATTTTGAGTTTTGTTTGATGGTAAAAGGAGGGAGGAGGGAGAATTTTTGTAAGATCTGGGACCCGTGGTTGCATAAAATGGACCAACAAGAGAGGATGGGATTGGTGGTTGGTTTAAGAAGAAGAGAGGGCTGAAGAATTCTTTTTTTTTTTTTATTATTATTATTATTATTTTATTTATTTATTTGGTGTTTTTTTTGTTTTTTTTTCTCTGCACCCAGAGAGGGGGGGAGGTGGGATGGGGCGGGGGGGGGGGGGTAGAAAAGAAAAAAAAGAAAAAAAATATATATATATTTATTCATCATATTTGACAATTTGACAGTAAAAAGTATTTAAAAAAATGTTAATACAAATGATTCATCTATCGTCATTGTTTTTATTTATTAATTTTCCAAATATTTTAAATGGAATCTGTCAGGACTCCTGCTGGAAGGCATTTGTGTTGACGTCAAAAAATGCCCTTCCGCTCAGCCAATCAGTGACTAAAATGGTGTCCCGCCCCAGTATCTGACTGGCTGCGCAGCCAGTCCATCAGCTGAGTCGTGACATCAGAATATCAGGGGGAGATCAGAATAAATAGGTGTTGGCCAAATGAGTATATTAGAATCATATGGCCGATTTATCCGAACACATTATGCCGCTTCTTTAATCGTCATGCTGCTAGTCATTTAAAGAATTAAGTATGTGATATTGTGATATGTTCAAACTAAAATTACTGTTTAAAGAAAAGAATTAAAAAAATTTAAATAAAATAACATATTTTATTCTTCACATTACAGATCAGCCATGTTTCCACCAGTTCCCTTCTAAGCGACAGGACCCAGTTCCCATACTTTCTTCGCACAGCCCCCAGTGATGCTTTCCAGTCCAAAGGACTGGTTCAACTGTTATTACATTTTCAATGGACTTGGGTTGGGATGATAGCCGATTCTAATGATTATGGATACCAGGGCATACAAGGAGTGAGACAAGAATTTATCAAATTTGGAGCTTGTGTCGAGTTCTTAGAGTATGTCCAGAGCAATCGTCCAGATCGCAACATTCCACGCATCATCCAGACTATCAAAAAGTCCAGAGCCAAGACTGTGATAATTTTTGCAACTGATGTTGATATCATTCTACTGCTTGATGAAATTGTACGCCATAATATCACTGAGAAGCTTTGGGTGGCCAGTGAAGGCTGGGCAACGTCTTCCATATTGTCTTCTGATAGATTTTACAACATCTTTGAAGGAACTATAGGATTTGCTTATTCTAGTGAACACATCCCAGGGTTTGAGGACTATATTGAGAATTTTAACTCCCTCGAAGAGCCCTGGGATGGGATGTTTTGGGAAGATTATCTTGGTTGTTCTTTTTTGGATTTCAAGAACATGACCTTTAGCCGCGAAAGACCAAGCAGAAAATGTACTGTGGATGAAAGGCTGGAGAACTTTCATATTAGCCTTAATAATATAACCAGTGTACGGATTTTATATAACCTCTACAATGCTGTACATGTCATTGCAAAGGCTATACATGACCTGAGTTTATGTAGAGCTGGAGAAGGTCCTTTTCTAAATGGAAGCTGCTCAGACATTGTGACCATTAAGCCATGGCAAGTAAGAAATATGCACTCAAAATAATGAATTACAGTAATCTCCATCCAAAATATCATGTTATTAAAGAGGAACTATCAGCAGGTTAGATGAATCTACTGTGACTGGGACAGAGGAGGGTGTACTTTCCTCCTTGGCGCTGTTCCCATGCCGTTAGCAATGTAATCCTCAATCCAGAGCACTGTTAGGAGCATTTCCCCACCCACATCGCACGAGTCAGGCGGCTTGGTTGATGGGGGGGCTGTGCTCCTAACGGTGCTCCGAGGATTATATTGCTAACAGCATAGGGACAGCATTGAGGAGGAAGGTAAGAGACATAAAACTTCCTCCTCGAGTGCAGTAGGGGGCTATCTGCAGGTTAGATTCGTCTGATAGTTTCCCTTTAAGGCTGCATTCACACTACGTATATTTCAGTCAGTATATGTATATTTCAGTCAGTATATTTCAGTCAGTATTGCAACCAAAACCAGGAGTGGATTAAAAACACAGAAAGGATCTGTTCACACAATGTTGAAATTGAGTGGATGGCCGCCATTTAATGGCAAATATTTGCTGTTATTTAAAACAACGGCTGTTATATTGAAATAATGGCCGTTATTTACTGTTATATGGCGGCCATCCATTAAATTTCAACATTGTGTGAACAGAGCCTTTCTGTGTTTTTAATCCACTCCTAGTTTTGGTTGCAATACTGACTGAAATATACGTAGTGTGAACGCAGCCTGAGGGATCAAGTAATATTTTTACCATACATCCACTGAACTGTTATAGGCTGCTCAAGACAGTGCTAGAATATGCTGGAAACGTAAAGGTCATTCATGCTCTGTTGGGCTATGCAAAGTGTCTCACTCCCAAAAGAAAAAAAGTAGCATCCCTACAAGATAATGCTTAACTCCTTTAAGAGGCTTAAGAGCTTCAACAAGCAAGTGCCAATCCAATCATACATATGGGCCACAAGATCCCATATGGCCATAGTCTTGGCCTGTTTCCATGGCCAAGACTGGGGATTAGTAGCCAATCCATTTTTTGGGATGGAGCTAATTTGCTTTTACAGGAGAAAGTAATGATAGAGGTTGCCATCACATTGAGGATAATCACACACAGTTTTATAGGTCTTCCAGTTATCTACAATGTCAGAATAGCTTCACGTCCCGCCATGTTCATTTTTCAAAACTTCTCAATAGTTGCCAAATGCCAAAAGTTCATCTACATAGTAGAGTCCAATGACTGGTCTAATAGAGCTGTACCTACCTGTACCTTTCTGCAAATTTCATTAAAAAGGATATTCCTAACTTGCCCTAGTCCCCTGCCGTAACCCCATAGCTCCACTTCGCCTTTGTTCTATCCTTTGATATTTTCTCATCCTCATCCAATCACTGACTGGACCATGAAACATCTATGGCCAGTGATAAGCTGAAGTGACCAAGATGGAAGCAAATTGGAGAAGCAGGGGACCAAGATTAAGTATATATATTATATATTAGCATATGACCATCTTTAAGGACTCCAATTTCTCATAATACAAATTCAATACAGTGCCATGATATGCTATCAAAACCCCGACAAGCTAAGTTTTATGATGGTCAAATATACACTCACTGGCCACTTTATTAGGTACACCATGCTAGTAACGGGTTGGACCCCCTTTTGCCTTCAGAACTGCCTCAATTCTTCGTGGCATAGATTCAACAAGGTGCTGGAAGCATTTCTCAGAGATTTTGGTCCATATTGACATGATGGCATCACACAGTTGCCGCAGATTTGTCGGCTGCACATCCATGATGCCAATCTCCCGTTCCACCACATCCCAAAGATGCTCTATTGGATTGAGATCTGGTGACTGTGGAGGCCGTTTGAGTACAGTGAACTCTTTGTCATGTTCAAGAAACCAGTCTGAGATGATTCTAGCTTTATGACATGGCGCATTATCCTGCTGAAAGTAGCCATCAGATGTTGGGTACATTGTGGTCATAAAGGGATGGACATGGTCAGCAACAATACTCAGGTAGGCTGTGGCATTGCAATGATGCTCAATTGGTACCAAGGGGCCCAAAGAGTGCCTAGAAAATATTCCCCACACCATGACACCACCACCACCAGCCTGAACCGTTGATACAAGGCAGGATGGATCCATGCTTTCATGTTGTTGACGCCAAATTCTGACCCTACCATCCGAATGTCGCAGCAGAAATCGAGACTCATCAGACCAGGCAATGTTTTTCCAATCTTCTACTGTCCAATTTCGATGAGCTTGTGAAAATTGTAGCCTCAGTTTTCTGTTCTTAGCTGAAAGGAGTGGCACCCGGTGTGGTCTTCTGCTGCTGTAGCCCATCTGCCTCAAAGTTCGACGTACTGTGCGTTCAGAGATGCTCTTCTGCCTACCTTGGTTGTAACAGTTGGCTATTTGAGTCACTGTTGCCTTTCTATGAGCTCAAACCAGTCTGCCCATTCTCCTCTGACCTCTGGCATCAACAAGGCATTTCCGCCCACAGAACTGCCGCTCACTGGATGTTTTTTCTTTTTCGGACCATTCTTTGTAAACCCTAGAGATGGTTGTGCGTGAAAATCCCAGTAGATCAGCAGTTTCTGAAATACTCAGACCAGCCCTTCTGGCACCAACAACCATGCCACGTTCAAAGGCCCTCAAATCACCTTTCTTCCCCATACTGATGCTCGGTTTGAACTGCAGGAGATTGTCTTGACCATGTCTACATGCCTAAATGCACTGAGTTGCGGCCATGTGATTGGCTGATTAGAAATTAAGTGGTAACGTGCAGTTGGACAGGTGTACCTAATAAAGTGGCCGGTGAGTGTATATATACATGCCATATACAACTACCAACAGGATGTTGAAAAATCCTAAGATATGTTAAGCAGAGTAAGGGTAAGAAAGGATCAGTAAAGTCTGACCGCCAATATGGAGTTTATGAACTTCAAATAGTCTCAAATTCTCACCACAGGTTCTCCATTACATGAAGAGGACTAGAGTAATGCTAAGCAATGGGAGAGAACTGTTCTTTGATGAGAATGGAGACCCCCCTCCCATTTACGATATTGTCAATTGGCAAATGGACCTGGGAGGTTCAATGAAACAAGTCAAGGTGGGGAGTTATAACGGTACAGCCAATCACACGGGATCCCTCAGTATCAACGCAAGTGTTATCCAGTGGCCATTTGGTCATGAACAGGTAAGAAATCAATCAACTGCAAAGAGAATAGATGCTGAAAAAAACTGTGTAATGTACAAGAGTTCTTCATTTTAATTGTTTGTTAGGTTTTTTATTTTATACAGTGGTATAAATTTTTCCTGTAATTCTTTGTGCAGGTCCAGTTGAATGCAGTCTTTGTACATTTTTTTTTTTTTACATTTTTCTCAGAATAAATTTACTTTGAAGGTAAAAGGGGTTTGTGTTTTTTTCTGTACACATTAAATATCTTGCCTTATACATAACCTAGTGGGCTTATTAAAAGTAGGTTAGCAGCAATTGGTATAGGCCCATATTGAAAGTACATACGGGAGCAGGGACTCCTCATAATACTATAACGATTACAACGTAATAACAATTACAAGTAATAACTGCCGGGTTTTGGGATTTCCGAGGTGTTCACCTCGTCAGTAGCTGGGTTGGACGTTGTTCCAGTAACTGATTGGCTAAGCGGCCAGTCCTTTAGATGGGACAGCCCTTTCCCCCCTAATTGTGACACCATCACAACTCGGGGGGAAATTATTTCCAATGGCGGTCCAGCGGCCGATCCAGCCACTTACCACTGACATGGGGAGAGGTAAGTTCCTACTAGTAATTAATTTACCCGTCCCCTTGCAGGAGGCTGATGGCTTTTAGAAATTGCTGGACTTCTCCTTTAATGTAAGTTCCGCCTACAGTACCTCAAAGGGAGAAGGGGGGGGGGGGGGGGGGCTGACAGATTCTTTGGGACAGACTCTCAGTGAATTGTAAGTAAGCGGTGAGGCATACAGATGAAATACTTGAAGAAAATTCACCTGGGCTCAGCGATGCAGTGCTTCAATTTACTTGCTTTATTTGAATGATCCAAAAAACGACGGAGACATGTGATGCGCTCTCTCAGACCCAAACAATACTTCTTTTCTACTACCCTTCTTGTAGATGGGCACAACATTGGCCATACAGAAGACCCCATTCCTTTGTGAAACCACTTAGGTGCCTCAGTTACCACTTGGTCTAGATTTATAACTGGGTTTACATGTAATATTTTTGTCAGTATATTCATGCAAAGGAAATCCGCCAGCTGCAGTTCATGTTCCACATTGCTGACACTGTTAAAGCAAGAAGACGCATGGTACCTTTCAAATATCTGTCTGTGCTTCCAGAACATAGAAAAATTTTTTCATTCTTCAATTCAAGATATTAAAGAGATGATCCCATGCCCCTGAAGTGCTGAGGATGGTAAGGCAACCTCGATCCCCCTCCCATTCCTGTCTCAGCTTGATTGTTAGCTGGAGGCCGTATCCCAAGCAGGTATAAGCATGGAATTCTATTCTATGGAATCACAGACTGATATATGAAGGGTGTCTCCTTGACCCAACAGCATCTAACCGTATCTGCAGTTTGGAGTGCGATTCCCTTTAAAACAGCTAGGATCTGTATACTCCCTAGAACTGGCAAACTCTGAGCACTTTTTCGGAGGCTCTTTATCTTCAAGTATATGTTGTTTTGTTTTGTATACAATAACTAAGTAAAATCTAATAAAAATATGTTAAAAAAAAAAGCTAGGATCTGCATTATCTCTAATCTTGGCTGTTACCATCATACTACCCATTCTTCTTTATAGCATATTAGTCTCATTATTTTCTATGAGATATGCTTCTCTGTAAGAAAAATACTTGTCTAAGGATCTTCTAATCATACAGTATCTCTAAGTTCCATAGATCTCTTAGTAGGAATGTAAAACCTATGCTAAATAAGTAACATTAATCACCACTTTACTTATGTCCAGGTTCCAGTCTCTATATGCAGTGAACGTTGTCCCTCAGGGTTCCGAAAAGTTTCTGTTCCAGGAGAACCAATTTGCTGCTACAGATGTGTTCCATGCTCACAAGGAGAGATCTCTAATGAGCCTGGTGGGTTAGTTAAAGACTTATCATAGTATAATTATAATATTGTTATTTATTTATTTATTTATTTATTTTTACATATTATCTCATTTTAGATGCAGCCAGTTGTTCTGAATGTCCCTGGAATATGTGGCCAAGTCATGAAAAAGACAGATGTCTCCCAAAACCCATAGAATACCTCTCCTATGAAGAGACTTTGGGCATCACATTGGCCTCCACCAGTATTACCTCCTCCTTTGTTCCTATAGCTATCCTAGGGTTACTCATTTGCTATAAGACCACCCCCATTGTCCGTGCCAACAATTTCACCATCAGCTGTCTTATTCTGATTTCCTTGTCTCTTTGCTTTTTGAGTTCCTTGGGATTCATAGGCTATCCTGAACATCACAAGTGCCTCCTACGTCAAGCGGCCTTTGCCATGGTTTTTGCTTTATGTGTTTCATGTATTTTGGCCAAAACCAGCTTGGTTATGATTGCTTTTAGGGCTACTAAGCCCAACAGTGACTTACGGAGATGGGCCAGTCCTCAAATTGCCTACCTGGTTGTTTGTATGGGTACTATTATTCAGTTTCTTATTTGTACCATATGGCTTCTTATTTCTCCTCCATTCTCAGAATTTAATTTCAAAGTTAAACCTGGAGTCCAAGTTATTGAATGTAACCAAGGCTCGACCACCGCATTTTGGTTTACTTTAGGGTATCTGAGCTTCCTGGCCTTAATAAGTTGTCTTGTGGCCTTCTTGGCAAGACAACTTCCAGACAGCTTCAATGAGGCCAAGTTCATCACCTTCAGCATGCTGGCCTTCCTGACAGTGTGGGCGTCCTTCATCCCTGCTTCACTAAGTACCAGTGGAAAATACACTGTGGCCATGGAGATCTTTGCCATCATATCCTCTAGCTGGGCCATACTTTGTTGCTTGTTTTTTCCTAAGTGTTATGTTATTTTATTTCATCCTCATGTAAACTCAAGAAAACACCTTCTCGGGAAGAATCTTGTGATGAAACTCAATTAAAGTTTCTAATTTAAAATGTTGTGTCTGTGTTCTCCATGGTAGAATTTGTTCACATGAGCAGCTATGGTTAGTCGACAGATAAGAAGCCTTTGCAATATACTCTGTTACCAGCTTTCATGAGACAATGCCTTTAGGGTAATGGTGGGCCCTTTGCCTCCAGCTCCAGGGTTCATCAATCATCATTACTTAGTTACTACCTGCCTAATAGCGCCATTTTCTAGAACAATTACACAAATTTTTATCTATTTTACTATGTTTAAATTTTAACAGGTTAAAGGGGTACTCTTGGGAACATTTATTTCTTTCATATCAACTAGTTTCAGAGCGTTATACAGAGGGAATTTCTAATTAACTAAATTTTGCTGTTGTTATACTATCTATCCCTTCGAAACAACACCTATTCCATGGCAAATCCAAGATGGCACCAGCGTGGTGGTAAGAGGTCCGGACTTTTTGTATTTACTTCCTAGTAGTGTGATCCTACAATGACAGTGGAAATTGCCCCGGCTACACTGCTGACAGAGCAGGTGGAGGGCTTAGATTATATAGTTAGGTAGGTAATTAGCTTCCCAACATATCCAACAGTGCTTGTAAGAACTACTAGTAGTAATTAGTGAGTGTGACCAAACAAGCTAATTCCACACAATATAATAATATTGAAAGGAATAGTATTATGGTATATAGGTGTGGTCTCCCACCTCTTTCCGTGCATGGCACTGTGTCGATAGTCCGGGTGGGTCACTACTCCACTCCGGACCACCGTGACAACATCCAAAGGGACCCCGCAGCAGCCCGGCAGGTCACTGACCACAGGGGAACAAGGGGAACAAAAAATCAACTGCCATACAGTGTAGTACCAGTGTCATCCAGTCTAAGCAGTGACAACAAGCGACAATGGGTGGTAACTACGTGGGAGTCTACGCTGCTGTGCTGCACTTTTTTGCTGACAGGGGTACTATATAACATCACCTGTACAAAACTTAAATATATTTCTTTTTCTGACTATTGGTGTCCCTTTCTGCAAGTAAATGTTCAGGATAGAGAGTTTGCTGACCACCACCACACACGCACGCACACTTTAAATAGGACTTTATCTTGGGGTGGGTGCGCAGAATTGTCAGTCTGTAAAAATGGCATAATTCAGGGAGCTGGGAGTCTATAATACATCCATGTATACTCTCCCTGCTGTGCCAGTTCCATTTCTGTGGTGTTTCCATCACTTTCTGAGGCTTTTAGGTAAACCACGCTCCCTCCTTGAGCAGGAGGTAAATTTGTGTGAGTGTATTAGAGAGTATAAGAGAGCAGGTGTATCACTGCATGGGGGCACAGGCTGGAGGCCGGGCAGTAGACCCCTCCAGAACAACGTTTGGTGATACCAGTGTCAGGAAACAATGCAATATGTGCAGGCCAAACATAGAATGAGCTTTACTGAAGAATGGCACAATGGAACAACATGCAGCCAATAGCACAGGTACATGCTCTAGCACATCTGGAGAATAGAAGGCTCCCAAACCAACAATAAACTAGAAGAAGAACCCATACTAACGGCTATGAAGATCCACCTATTGCCAAACGAGGGCACCAAGTGACATGTCCAGTAGAACAGGCCCCAGTGAAGGGTGAGCAAGCCGCTGGGGTTTTCCATTAGGTCCAAGTGAGGTAAATCGGCTTTAGTTTCACTTCCCCAATCTGCTGCCTTGAGAGAAGCTCCAGGTGAAGTTTCAGGGCTTGAAGAGAAGAAGGGAAGTCCCTCAGCGTGGAAAGGTTTTTGGATTTCTCTGTCAGCGTTATGGTTAGGACTGCAAGAAGACAAAAACTGGGGGATTTGTGAGTGTGTAGTGTACAAGAATTGGGGGATACCATAAGGTTGGGCCAAAAATGGACCCGATATTATTTTGACATAGATTTGTTAATATATTGGTTGCTTTTTATTGTATTAAAGAGAGGAGCCATCATCACCATCATAAAGAGGGGTCATCATCACTACTCACACACAGCACTCTCAGTGAGTTACCATAGCAACACTAACTGCCTCCTTAGTGTACTGCACTAGCTAGGAAAAAGGTCCAGAAAGAGGGCGGGGCTATTCTAATGAGCTCCCCTCAAGAGGCAGTTGACACAGGAAGTTAGTCAGTTGGTTAGTCGAGTGCAGCTGTAGCAGGAGTAACATCCACTGAGGGGACTACAGCCTGTGAGGAGATTTACTGGAGTCAGCACCACAACTAATGAAGATAGTGTGACATATGGGAGTTGTGGAGCCAATGAGCTTCTTTTACTGATGAACTCACCGAGAGAGCGAGCCTGATCTACTTACTTATCAAGGTATTCAAACTGAGGGGCAACTCCTCCACATATCCTTAGTCATTTCTGGGATCCAAAACATTGTGGCTTACGGCCCCACTCAAATACCCTAAAGGACTCCCATTCCACTGGGTTGTGGTTCACTACCTATCCAATTCACAAAACTCATACACACCAACAATTTCTATTGTAATATCAGTGACCCATCTCTGGCAGTCGGCCATGTAGAGACATATTAGTGTCGCTGTCATTTAATTTTTTTTTTTTTTTTTTTTGCAGAAATCAATAGTAAAGGCGATTTTAAGAAACTTTGTATTTGGGTTTAGTAGCCGAAAAATGCATTTTTATCATAAAAAAGCAATAAGAATCTCTCCCCCCGGTCTTCATGGTTCTCTTATGGAGAGGGGAGGGTGGAGGGAGATGAGGCACCAAAACAGGACAACAAAGAGTAAATTTACAGCTACATTACCGGGCTATCTCCTCTAAAGTCAGCTCTGACTTCTCTGACCTTTGAATACCGGCTTTCACACAGGTCCCGCTGTGTAATCCTTTGTTCTCTGCTCTCTGCTGGCGACTAATCTCTCTCCTCCCCCCTCCTCTCTCCATAGGTTACATAGGGCTCGAATGATGTAAAAGAGTCAAGATTTCCTGATAATGAGCAGTGAATGAGAGAGAGGAGGGGGGGGGGGGTGTCTGGGAAAAGTCTTTTTGAATGCAGAGAATGGCATATTTGCCTAATAAACCCAATTACAAAGTCTCTTAAAACCGCCTGGACTATTGATTTCTGAAGAAAAGAAAAAAAAAATCCTCAGGCAGCAGTAATAGGGGGGACTATAGGGGGGACTACAAGTACCATCATTACCAAACACCTAGGTGCAGTCCACTCTATAACCTCTGTGGCCGTATTTACCTCAGGAAGAGGGAGAGAGTTATTACCACAGGATATTTTTTCATTTATTCATCATAACCTCCATCCTCCCTGAGATCCCCTCACTCCAGGCTGCTGCAAGTGCAGTATGTGGTAAGACCCCCACCCTAGGAGGCCTGGGCGATAACAGTGACTCTGAATATTTACAACAAGCACCTTATCCCAATGATTTCAGACATAAAATGGAACCAAACATTTGTGTATGTATGAACATCTATTTATAGCATAGTACACTTACAGATAGATGTGTGACCTCCGCTCCAGTGCAGCCAGATACAATGTCTCTGTAGTCACATACAACCTCCATTTGGTCACATACAACGTTCCTGCAGTCACATACAACGTCCCTGTAGTCACATGCAATGTCCCTGTAGTCACATGCAATGTCTCTGTAGCCAGATGTTATCAACTATAAATCCTTTGTAGCCAGATATACCTGGGAAATAAATACAGAACACTGGCACCAAATTATGTCTTCAAGGGTTTATTCATTTACATATTTTCAATTTTACAGTTCAGAAATTTTATTTAAAACCTTTAGTATCTGGGAGGATAAAATAGGAATAACTTCTTAAACCAACTCTGTAACCTCCCCCCCTCTCGCCCCTCCCCCCCTCACCCAAACTGCTTGTACTTTTAGATCCTGCTTTTAATCCAAGATTTTTCCTGGGGTCCGTTCGGCAGGTGATGCAGTTATTGTGCAAAAAAAACTACTTTTAAACTTGCAGCCCTGTGTCAAATTGACTTGGCCTAGAATGTCTATGTCCTAGGCTTGCACCGCCTCTCCGTCCCTCCTCCCCGCCTTCCTCATCATTAGGAATGCCCTGGGCAGTATTTTTCCTATTCATCACTTGTGTTAACACTGCATAGATCCTTAACGATCCAGCTCTCGAGCAGTGTTCAGACAGGTGATGAATAGGACAAATCCTGCCCAGGGCATTCCTAATGATGAAGAGGGCTGGGAGGAGGGATGGAGAGGCGATGCAAGCCTAGGGCATAGACACTCTAGGCCACGCCAATTTTACTCAGGGCTGCAAGTTTAAAATTTGTTTTTTTTAGGACAATAACTGCATCACCTGCCGAATGTACCCCAGGACAGATCTTGGATTAAAAGCAGCTATCCAAAGGTACAAGTGGTTTGGGGGGGACAGATTGTGGGTATAGAGTCGCTTTAAAGGGGTATTCAGGAGTTTCCACTGGAAAGTGGAAAGATGGCTGCAGTGTCATGTTATATACATAAATATTCTAGACATGTAAAATGACCTTTTATTCCCATGTATGTCCTCCTTTCTAGTGCAACACAGCAAGAGTATTCATAGCTGCAACCACAGTCCATGCAACTAGAACAAACTAGAATTCTCATCATGGCTGCTTTCCTTCACACATTTTTCCCGATTGCTCAGGAGTAGAGTTAAGCAAACTTAAAGTATACTTGAAGTTCACTCAACTCTATTAAGGAGCTAGTCTATACACTGTTGTGCAGGTCATACCGTGCTTTCTCACTGCTGAACAGCTCACATTCGTTCTTTATTTCCATCCTCTGCCGTTTCATAGACATAAAACTATCTGATAACTTCTTGTCTTGCAACTGAGCATGCTCGACCACAAAGCTAAAATACAGGTCATAACTCTAGGCCATAAACTACAAACATCACATTTTGAGCTAGGAAATGATGGGTGGTTAGGCGGGTTATAACTGGAAAAAACTACTATATCTGGATGGTTGTTTTTTGTTCTATTGTGTCCTATGAAATGAAGTTATATTTTGTATATTAGAATCTCCCTTTTGGGCCTGCATGGTCCTTATAAGGGTCTAGAAACTGGGAAATTTTTATTGATAATGGCATTTCAATAATGTCAAATACAACATTTTTTTTTATTTAGTACCAGAATTAATATTTTATACTAAACACAGAAAATAGAGAAATAAATAAGAAAATTCTTAATTGTCAGTCACTCGGATTCTTCTGTTTCGCCATCAGTTTCTCTCTTGAGTTCATGTTGGGTCTGAATATAATAATAAAACATTTTGGAAGGAACATGCAAATAACCAGACCCCAGGTTGATGATTGGATAGCAAAGATCTCCATGGCCACCGTATATTTTCCTCGGGAACTGAGGGATGCGGGAATGTAGGACACCCAGACACTCAGGAAGGCCAGCATGCTGAAGGTGATGAACTTGGCCTCATTGAAGCTGTCTGGAAGTCTCCTGGCCAAGAAAGCCACAATGAAGCTAATGGAGGCCAGAAGACCAAGATAGCCAAGCATAGACCAAAAAGCTAAGGGTGACCCTTCATTACACTGAATGATCAGTACTCCCGAATTACTTTCTGATTTGATTTCTAGGAAGGGAGGAGAGAATGTCAGCCACATAATACAAAGAAAGATCTGAATGAGGATACATGAGATGACTATGAAATATGATACACGGGGTCTAGTCCAATATCTTAGTTGACTACCAGGTCTTGTGGCTTTAAAAGCTATGACTACCATAATGGTTTTGGCCAATATGCAGGAGACACAAAGTGAAAATACAATACCAAAAGTCACTTGTCTTAAAAGACAGATCTCATACTGGGGATAACCAATAAAGACTAAAGAGCACAGAAAACAGAGCGATAATGATGCAAGGAGAAGACAACTTAAGGAGTAGTTATTGGCTCGAACAATGGGGGTTGTTCTATAGCGAATAAAAAGTCCAAAGATCGCCACAGGAACCAATGATGAGGAGATGCCAATAGCCATTAAGGTGACGCCCAGTGGATCTTCATTTGAAAGGAATTCTTGGGCCTTGGGAACACAATGATCTTGGGTTGGATTTGGCCACATGTCCCACGGGCATTTTGTACACTCCAACGAATCTTTAAAGAGACTTAATGTTATAATGATAAACTTGAATCTCTACAATATGGTGTTATAAAACAAGAACTTGAACTAATAGAGTAAAACTTTTATGGATAAAATATTGTTTCTATCCTACCTGTGTGGTTGGCTATCTCTCCATCAGGGCACAAGATGCATTGGAAACAGCATAAGGGTTGGCCTTTTCTAGCTGCTTTCCTGAAGCCTGGAGGGCAACTGGGGCTACAAACCGAAACAGGAACCTGGGAAGAATTTTTGAAGAAGAATATTTTCAAACAATTTGCACTTTAAGGCCATGTTCACATGTCGTAAAACACCGGCCGTTCTGTGACCCGGACTGGTGTCCGGTGTCAGAGAAGATCATCCTTTTCCCCATAAAGATATATATTAATCTGCTCAGCTCTTTATGCTCTATAACATAGAAATTGAAACTAAATTAGATTAATTAGTAGAAAAGTTGAAAAAGTATTTCTATACAATCTCACCCCAATGTCTCTAGTTCCCCACTGTATGTGGCTGGCGTTAATAGTGAAGAAGTCCCCACTGGTTATACTGGTATCATAGCTGCCCACTTTGACTTGTTGGAGTTTTCCTTCAGGGCTCAGCTGCCAGTTCACTATATCATACACAGCAGGCGGATCTCCGTTCTCATCGAAAAAGAGTTGCCCACCATCGGACATGTTAAGACGCAACTTCTTCATGTAATGCAACAACTGTGTGGAAATGATACAACATTGGTCATCTTCATGTAGTTACCAAAGTACACTCAGGCCTTAAAGAGGACCTGTAGTCATTAAAAAAAAATTATAATAATAATTTTACTATACTTTACTTTAAGATTTTACTATAAAGAAATAGCTGAGGGTCCCCTAATCGCACACCTTTTAACAGTTTCCTGATACACCCTTCTATTTCTGAGATATGTGGGTTTATAATTTCTCCATTGATTCCATTAATAGTCAGATGGCCATGGAATTAGTTTTAATAAAGTTAGTGGATATTAGGTCATGAGTGTAATTGAGTATACAGTCAAGGTATAGGTATTAGGTATACACGCCCATCAATGTAAAACATTCACACCTCCTGACAGTATAATTATACCCATCGGCTAAGATTGCTTCTGGAAAAAGGTTTGTAATGTAGGTGTGAGCCCTGAAAGTAATTACTGCTGGGGGATGAGATGTGAGCCCTGAATGTGATTACTGCAGGAGGCATGAGATACGAACCCTGAATGTGATTACTACTGGGTAATGAGATGAAAGCCCTCAAAGTAATTACTGCTGGGGGGATGAGATGTGAGCCCTGAAAGTAATTATGACTTGGGAGTGAGATGTGAGCCCTGAAAGTAATTACTGATGGGGGATGAATTATGAGCCCTGAATGTGATTACTGCTGGGGGGGAATTGATATGAGCTATGAAAGTAATTACTGTTGGGGGGATGAGATACAAACCCTGAATATAATTGTTGCAAGGGGTGGGGGGATGAGATCCGAGCACTGAAAGTAATTACTGCATGAGACATGAGGCCTGAATGTGATTACTGCTGGGGGGATTAGATATGAGCCATGAAAGTAATTACTGCTGGGGGGACAAGATACAAACCCTGAATATAATTGCTGCGGGGGGTGGGGGGATGAGATCCGAGCACTGAAAGTAATTACTGCATGAGACATGAGGCCTGAATGTGATTACTGCTGGGGGGATTAGATATGAGCCATGAAAGTAATTACTGCTGGGGGGGGATGAGATATGAGCCTTGAAAGTGATTACTGCTGGACGGATGACACATGAGGCCTGAACGTGATTACTGCTGGGGCGATGAGATGTGAGCCCTGAATGTGATTACTGTTGGGGGGAGTGAGATTTGAACCCTGAATTTGAATACTGCTGGAGGGATGAGATATGAGCCATGAACCTGATTACTGCTGGAGCAATAAGGGGTGAGCCCTAAAAGTGATTACTGCTGGGGTGATGAGATGTGAGCCCTAAATGTAAACAAATAGCATGTTTGTATATGAAAAACACTATACAAAAGCAACGGTGGTGAGAACAAAGTGTTGCCACTAACTTTACACTAACCTGCCAAGGCTTAAAGTTCTCGATATCAGCACATGTTCCATTGGGGAATGGTCCATCTCCCTTCTTGCATTTACCCAAATCACTCAGAGCTTTCGCTACAGCATGGACTGCTGTATAGACATTGTATGTTACCCGTAGACTTGAGACATCATTGTAACTGTTCCGAATTCCCTCAAGACTTTCTTGACCCGTACATTCTTTTATCGATGAGTTTGAAAGGTTGGATGTCTGGTCTAGAAATTTACAGCCAAAAACTAATTCCCATAAAATTTGATTGTATTGTCTTCCCACAACCATTGATGGCTTGATCCTGTTAAGGAAATCTCCAAATCCTGGCATGCTTCCACCGTGGAATGAAAAACCAATTGTTCCAAAAATAAGTCTTGAATATTTACTGACTGACAAGACAGTTGAGATAGACCAAGCCTCACTGGCAATCCATACTTTTCCTGTGATGTTCTGCCTCAGCATCTCATCTAGTACCAAGCCTACATCAATATCAGTAGCAAAGATGACCACTGCTGTGGCTGTTGAGTCTTTAACCACCCGAGCAATATGAGGGGCATTTCGATCTTGCCGGCTGGAGATTATGGTCTCTGTGAAGGCCACACAGGCCCCAGCTTTTATTATATCTCTCTTGACCAGTTGGATACCTTGTTGCCCATAATCATTATCGATGGCCATTAAACCAATCCAGGTCCATCCAAAGTGCAACACCAGCTGTGCTAGACCCCGAGACTGGAAGGCATCACTGGGGACTGTTCTAAAGAATGATCGAAACTGGATACGGTTACTGAGGAGCGAACTTGTGGCATAGTGACTAATCTGTTGACAAATCCAAGAATATCATTAAATGAAAATTATGATTTAGTAACACTAAATATCCTCCATTTATATAATGTACACATTCGAAGAGATGGATTCTCAACTGCCAAGTCCTTTCACAGTTGATAACATAAACAACAGAAACATTCTAGACAAAGATTCGGTTGTCTTTCTGGATAAAGTAGAACAGTTTACTTGCAGAAACTTAGTGCAATACAGTTGGGTACTTGCCAAAAAAAAATACAGTTTAGTGCAATGAAACAGTACTTGAGGTTACTCAGATGCTTGTGGTTGAGGTAGAGATAAGGTACGTGCGAGAGTAGGTTTTGCAGAGGAGAGAGGGAGCCTGAAGGGCCTTGTCCAGTTAGTACTGTACTCTGCCTGGAACAGTATGAACTGAAGAAGAAGATATAGAGAACATTCATACTCATGTATAGACTGTGTCTGATCGACTTCTGCCCTTCATGTGGTGAGCTACTCATCCTGTCAGGGTAGTTTGAGCCCCAGGCCTTGTTATCTAGGCTAAGCAGACTTCCAGTACTTCCTGATCATCTTAAGATGCGCAGTGGAGTACCTAGACTCAAAGTTACTTTGTTCCACTGGGGTCAGTTCTTGTGACTCCTAGGTGACTGCCTTGCACATTTTAGAGAGATTCCTGGCATGGATGATGTGATCCTTCTGTGGATTCTCTCCACCTTGATTCTAGCACCACATAGCTGATGTGGCTTTCATACAGAGAATTTTTAACTTTCTTGCTTGTGTCCCTGACATAGGACCTGGCCTAAGCCAAGCCCTGGCTTAACTTCAGCAGAGACTTGGTTCTAGTTACCTCCTCACACACTAAGGGGTCTATTCCACGGAGCAATAATCTGCTGAATCGGCCTGATTCAGCCGATTATTACTCTGTGGAATAGAAAGAATGATCAGCCGATAATCGTGTCATCGGCTGATCGTTTATTTAGGTTCAAACCTTAAATCATCGGTCCCCACCCGCGCATCGCTACGTGGAATAGCGGTGCGCCACGGGCGACTGGTGATTTCAGCAGCACCATACATTACCTGTCTAGGCGCAGGTCTTCTCCTTCTCCCGGTCCCGCGACGCAGCAGCTTCGGAGTGGTCTGTCAGTTCAAACAGGTCACTCCGAAGCTTCTGCGGCGCGGGATCGGGAGGAAGAAGAAGAAGACCTGTGCCTGGACAGGTAATGTATGAAGCAAGGGCTGCAAGGACATCAGCAACGATGGTGTTGGGCCATGGAATAGACCCATAACTCCAGACAGACTAACTCCTCCCACCAGGAACTAACTCCTTACTACAGGGGTCTGACGAATCCTTCCTGTAATTTGTGGGGGCTGTGTGTGAACAAAGAGAAAGAAGACAGCCAATAGGATAAAGACTGGAAGGAAAGCATCTGCACCTATACGTGGATAAAACATCACATGTGACATAGAAAAGTTAACCCAATAGCTCCTTCAGCTGTGCATAGGAAACACCTTTATACCTCATCCCCATCTGTGTGAGCCTGAGTAAGTCACTTGGCTCAGGTGCCAGAGAACTTAGGGGCCCCTACCGGGTCACTACTATACAAAAGTAATGGCTAAGAATGCTCTCCTGGACTCAATAAGAAATAATAAGAAATTTCTTCCACCTGGAATACCATCTTGCATATAATGGATAAAAACTAAAAAGGTGGTTATGACCTTACAGTCGATCCTACAGTCACCTGTCAAGCAAATGTTTAAACAGCACCAATAAAATTAAGCTTCTATCCCAATGAAAACGAAACTATTCTCTCTGATAACACCACACACACATGACTGATCTTATATAGTCCCACCCAAAAATGTAAATGGTATTTATCAAATGTTTACATGGGGCTGTTAAGATTCACTCTTATTCTTGCTGATAGATCTGGGCAATGACTCATCTAATTTTGGGTAACCCTATTTTTTTTTTTTAAACTTTGGACTGATAATAATAGATTGTCATAACTGACAGGGTGTACTTACTTGGGGATACCTGTATAATCCCAGGATATAAGCCAATGAAATTGTGTATGTAGATGTTGCATGCCCAATTACTGCAGCCAACTGGGTGTCCTGGTTACATCGGTAATTTGGCAGCGGTTGTCCAAGTCCACTCAAAATTTGCAGAGTCCCTAACACTGCTCTCTGAAGGACTGCACAGGAGTCAATGAACTGGAATCCCAATGTCATATTTGGCAAAAAAATGTTTTTGTTAATCTCCTCCAGAGCGAAAATCATGGCTTGGATACGCTGGTAGGCTTCTATCCTGAAGCTGGGGACAGCACAAAAAGTAAATATTTAGTAAAAATTATTGTTGGTGGGGCCATAGATAGTGACTTGAAGCAGTGGCTTTTTTGGCCAATTTAACATATATATATATATATATATATACATATATATATATATATATATATGTATATGGAAACCTTGAAGGACCTGGCACATAAGTGTATGACATGGGCAGATCATGGATTGTAACTGTGTAATGCCTCTGTTCCCCTGTGGAGGTGCTATAGAGAAATTGAGCACTTACTGATAGGTTCCCTCACAGACTATAGCTAGGATCTTTGCAACCTAGACATATTAATAGGAGGCATCAACCTAAACAATTTCCCCAAGACTGGACCGAAGAAGTAACCAGAGCAACCCCACTTTGCGTTTCTGTAAGCAGACTCTACCTGTATGATCAGATCAGAGGAGGAAAGTGACACTGAATGTGATCAGGGGATAATTTAAACTCTGTATCAGGCCCCCACCTACCATGGGTCATTTATAACACCGGTGTGGTAGAGGAACTTATGAACCCATTCAAGCACTAGGACCCTGATGCAACTGCTGTGTCTGCAGCCCCTATAGCTCTGTCCCACACTGACCTATGGATTGGCCATAATTGTTTGTGGTCTAAATATTCCTTTAAGATATTCCTTACAGTAGTAGATGACTTTTATCATCATTTGATTTGAAAAGTAGAGAACAAAGTAGTCTTACGTCTTACAGATGGCCGGACCTGGCTTCTCCTTATAACTGGTGTTTGGGTAGATCTTTTCCAGATGAACAGGCATCACCACTCCGATCATTATATTCCCATTCACACTTATGCCTGTGAGCTCACTTACAGATAGTCTGCAACTAGACTCAATACAGTCACAGAAGTGTACGATACAGAGCATGAACCGAAGCCGCATCATCTGTAAGAATTGTGGGGTCAGATGTAAAACTGGTTATAGATATTACATGGTTTTCTGTGTTATGTCAGAACCCTGCAAAAAAAAAAAAAAAAAAAAAAAACAAGGATACCACCCCACCTACATTTCTACACTGAAGGAGAAGTGCTTCATACACTCCGCTTCCCATACTTCTACCATTAGGCTAAGTTCACACTATAAAATAGCGGATGGTGGAGCTCTCTATACTAGAAAAAACTCGAGGTCAATAGTGTATCCTGTACCAAGAGATAAAAACTAATCACAAATATAAAAAAAAGTTCACACTATGTAAAAAACAAAGGCCGCATTTCATAACAACGGCTGTTGTTATGAAATACTGCTGTTGTTTTTACATAGTGTGACCCTAGCCTCAAAGTGACAACCTTTTAGAAGGATACTTACTGAATTCAATACTCTTCAAGGCAATGTCCACTGTCACAAACAAACAATATTAAAATATGCAAATAAAAATAATACATATATCAACTCTTCAATAGGTCTTTATCAAATATTTCCTACCATTTCTTCTGATAGTTTCTAGGTAGCTTCTATTATTGATACAGGTTATTTTTATACATCCGCCATGGAAATAAACAACAAACCAAGCCACGTATCCTCTAATTCTGGATTCATTTTACTTTCTTTCTGTCTTCACTTTTGACTAAAGTCCCCATTTACACTCCCGATAGTAAGTACGGCTCCCTGTGATCATAGCTCATTTCTAGGGCCATTAAACAGTTCTATTAGCTGAGCATTCAGGCAGCACAAACAATTCCTTGATCATTTGGGCAGACATTGAAACTGATCATTACTGGCCGCTCATCCCCTCATACAGAGCCGCCAATATTGATACTTTTATTGGCTGCATAAAGATGCAATCGGACGATGAATGGCCGTTTTCTCGTTCTTCGGCTGTTTTCAGGCCCTTTTACACTGACTAATCGTCAGGAATGAATGCTGATTCGATATTCAGTCTGTGTTGACGGGCCTTAGCCCGGGAGAATATAGTAGGTGTGCACTTCTACCAGCTCATTCTTCTGACAGGGCACGGTCTGAACATTTGTTTTTATATGTTGTTATGACAGCGTTCCTTTAGGTTGCATTGGTGGCCCAGTAATACAGTCCCCTGTAGTTATGTCCCCCCTAATGCCTTCCCCCTTGTTATAGTGTGTGGTCTGCAATCATGACGAGCACTGTATAACAGAAGTCTAGACTAATCTGATTTTTGTGCCCTTGTTCCTCTCCGGTCTGTCCCCCCTCGTCCTCTTTTCTTGTCGTAAAATGTTTTAAGCCAAATTTTTTGTCGGTATAATCCCGGCAGCCATCAATATTTTTTTATGATATACGAAGTATATGGAAGCATATTACATGCAATCAGATAATAAAGAAAAATAATTAATTTAAGAAAAAGTTTAAAAAAAAAAAAGTAAAAAGTACAAATATACAAACGAAACTATTTTCTAATTTTGTTACAGTAAAAATCAATAGCCGCACATTGTGCCACTCAAGCAATAAGAAAACAGACAAAAAAAGACCATTTCGTTTAATGTAAAAAAAAGATTACCCCCCCCACCAGATTTTTTGTAAAAAAATTGTTATTTTTTTAATATATAAAGAAAAGGTGCTGTTTTTTTCCTGTTTTGTTAATGTGAGGGGTCTATAGAGGTGGCGTTGTTGTACTAACAAGCCTGATGCAGCACGTCACAATGTTTTGATATCCAAAAAAAAGCACTAGAAAAACTACCTATTCCAGAAATATTAGCTACATTGATGGAAACTATAAGGGATATGGCTCCAGGTTCACACCAGGTCCCGGGCTTCTCTCCTTTCTAGCAATGGACTGTCCAGTTATGACTTCAGGCCTTACAGCCGCATCATGTTTGTGGCTCTCCCTCCACATCTTGCTGAATCACTCCAGGTTCCAGGCTCCATCTATAGGAAGGTCCCTGCACTCCTGCAGGTGGGCTATGACCTAGGGTCACCCCAGTAGCCCGGCTCATCTCCTCTATGCTCCCTATCCCCAGTCTGCCACTCTCCTCCTCCAAATGTACATATTGTCTAGTTCTGCAACTACTTAGAACAGCTCGTCCATCCTCAGGTAGCCATCCAGATGTCACCTACAGTAGACCTTATGAGCAAGAAGAGAGCTAGGTCTCAGGAGCCAAGATGGTCATTACGTTTTTGCAATCCGTTTTCGCAACAACAACAAAAAAAGGATTGAATTCCATTATAAAAAAAAGGATCAAAACTGATCTGTTTTTTTTTGTACACAAAAACGTAGTCGACCTTATTTTTGCTTCTCTTTAAAATAAAAACGAACTGATCAATTTTTTTTAAAATAATAGAATTCAATGGAAAAACTGATCAAAACGGATGTACACATACGCATCCGTTTTTTCCATCCATTTTTTTTTGCAAAAAACGGATGGAAAAAAAACGGATTGCAAAATCATAGTGTGAACCAATATCATACATGGGTTTATAACACTGACACAATAGTTTAGTACAATCTATGAAAGTTTACATAAATTACTAGATACTACTGCCTACCTAGTGTACCTACCACAGCCCATTATCCCTGGCAGAGACCTACAGTATGTGTTATATTCCACTCACCTCATAGATGTCTCCCAGTTTCCTCTAGCATAATCCCATACTCACTATATATATGAGTCTCTGTTCTGTCCTGGGAATTATATCCGTAATTACACATTCACTGCTGCAAGAAACGATTGACACTATATCAATGCTCAGTCCCAGCACGGATATCATCATCTTTAGATTTAAAGGAGAAATGCATAATTATATATAATGATATAATGGAAGATCAGCTGGGTGGCCCTGGGGACTGTCTGATGTAAATTTTTTTGATGGTCAAAGAAGAACTATTCAGAATATAGTAAGATCAGATGTTTAATACATTGAATAAAACAATGGCTGCAGTTACAGACGGGATATATGAGTTGCTTTTCTACAATGAAATGATTTAGATCATAAACTGACATACACGCATCATTTTCGACGTCATCTGAAAGATTAGGGGACATCTTCTCTGGTTCATGGTCCCATATGAGACTGACTAGACACCCCATACTGAAAGTAGTGGTGGTGGCGGTGCTGGGCCTTCCCGGACTAGCCAGATGGATATAACCAAAAAAGTTGCTAAGGTTATGACCATCAATCAATGACATTTCAGGCCCATTCACTTTCTCTAGAGGTGAGTTAATACCCTTTGTTATTTTCCCCTACGCCCCTGATTTTTAAGAAAAGAAATACGGAGCCAGATTTGTTTTTTTGCCTACTTATCTCTCCCTGCCTGCAGTGCCAACCTCTCCCTTTAGTATCCAGCAGCAGAATGGTAGTGAAACACTTGACCGGCGTTCTTATACACCAGGCTCACATGTCCTGCCTGACCAATCACAGTCATGCCCCTATGTGGCATGGCTGGGATTGCCAGGGCAACTGCGGCGGCCATGGCACACAGCGGCCGTGCTGTGGCTAGTGGCCCCCAGTCCCCTCGCACCTCCTGCCATGGCCGGGCTGTCATCCCTGGCCGCGGCTCTTCAGCATTCTCCTCTGCTGCCCCCACAACCCAACCTACACCACACACAGCCCACCATATACTACACAGAGCCCACTCTACACTACACTACACACAGTATACCCTATACCACATACAGTCCACCCTACACTACACAAATCCCACCTCCACATACCCCACCCTATACTACACCCGGCCCACCCTATACAACACACAGCCCACCCTACACCACACAACCCACTCTACACTACACTACATACAGCCCACCCTACACTACACACATCTCACCTCCACATACCCCACCCTATACTACACCCGGCCCACCCTATACAACACACAGCCCACCCTACACCACACAACCCACTCTACACTACACTACATACAGCCCACCCTACACTACACACATCTCACCTCCACATACCCCACCCTATACTACACCCGGCCCACCCTATACAACACACAGCCCACCCTACACCACACAACCCACTCTACACTACACTACATACAGCCCACCCTACACTACACACATCTCACCTCCACATACCCCACCCTATACTACACCCGGCCCACCCTATACAACACACAGCCCACCCTACACCACACAACCCACTCTACACTACACTACATACAGCCCACCCTACACTACACACATCTCACCTCCACATACCCCACCCTATACTACACCCGGCCCACCCTATACAACACACAGCCCACCCTACACCACACAACCCACTATACACTACACTACATACAGCCCACCCTACACACATCTCACCTACACATATCCCACCCTATACTACACACAGCCCACCCAAAACTACACACCACACATCCCCCTACACACTACAGAAACTTTATTTAAAACATTTAGCACCAATAGGAATATAATAGAAATCACTTCCCAAAGTGGAAAAATGGTTGCAGTGTCATTACATACAGTACATAAATATCCTAGACATGTAAAAGGATCTTTAATGTTACATGTATGTGCTCCTTTTTAGTCCAAGATTATACATGACTTCAACCACAGTCCATTGGGTAACAGAATTCTCATCATGGCGGCTTTCCTTCACATGTTTTCCCCTATTGCGACGTCTATACACTGTTGTGGAGGTCATACTGCTCTAGGCCATAAACTGAGAACATCAAATTTTAGGATAGGAATTGATGGGTGATTATGGAGGTTACAAATGAAAAATGTAATAAATATATCTAGATGATTTTGTTTTTGTATTGTATACAGGAATCCCCCTTAAAGCCAGCATGGGCCTTAAAGGGGTAGTTCACAAAAAAAAAAAAAATTCTTTCAAATCAACTGCTGCCATGAAGTGCCAGAGATTTGTAATTTACTTCTATTAAAAAATCTCAAGCCTTCCAGTACTCATCAGCTGCTGTATGCCTAACAGGAAATTGTATTATTTCCAGTCTGGACAGCAGGAGAGGTTTTCTATGGGGATTTGCTCCTGTTTTGGACATTTCCTGACATGGACAGAGGAGACAACAGAGAGCACTGTGTCAGACAGGAAAGAAAACACCACTTTCTGCTGGACACACAGCAGCTGATAAGTACTGGAAGACTTGAGATTTTTTAATAGAAGTGAATTACAAATCTCTGGCACTTTATGGCACCAGTTGATTTGAAAGAATTTTTTTTTGTGAACTACCCCTTTAACAGGATAAAAACAAACGGAGAATTTTTAACATGAATCATACTTGGCATTTTATACTAAACACCAAAAGTGGAGGAAGAAATAAAATTTTTAATTGTCAGTTACTTAGATTTTTCTGTTTCGCCATCAGTTTCTCTCTTGAGTTCATGTCGGGTCTAAATAAAATAATAAAACATTTTGGAAGGAACATGCAAATAACCAGACCCCAGGTTGATGCTTGGATAGCAAAGATCTCCATGGCCACCATATATTTTCCTCGGGAACTGAGGGATGCTGGAATGTAGGACACCCAGACACTCAGGAAGGCCAGCATGCTGAAGGTGATGAACTTGGCCTCATTGAAGCTGTCTGGAAGTCTCCTGGCCAAGAAAGCCACAATGAAGCTAATGGATGCCAGAAGACCAAGGTAGCCAAACATAGACCAAAAAGCCAAAGGTGACCCTTCATTACACTGAATAATCAGTACTCCTAAATTACTTTCTGATTTATATTCTAGGAAGGGAGGAGAGAATGTCAACCACATAATACATAGAAAGATCTGAACGAGGATACATGAGATGACTATGAGATATGATACATGTGGTCTAGTCCATTTCCTTAGCTGACTACCAGGCCTTGTGGCCTTAAAAGCTATGACTACCATAATGGTTTTGGCCAAGATGCAGGAGACACAAAGTGCAAATACAATACCAAAAGTCACTTGTCTTAAAAGACAAATCTCATACTGGGGATAACCAATAAAGACTAAAGAGCAGAAAAAACAGAGGGATAATGACACCAGGAGAAGACAACTTAAGGAGTAGTTATTGGCCCGAACAATTGGGGTTGTTCTGTATTGAATAAAAAGTCCTAAGATCACAACAGGAACCAATGATGAGGAGATGCCGGTAGCCTTTAAGGTGACGCCCAGTGGATCTTCATGTGAAAGAAATTCTAATGTCCTTGGAACACAATGATCTTGGGTTTGATTTGGCCACCTATCCCACGGACATTTTGAACACTCCAATGAATCTTAAAAGAGTTTTGAAACTTGATGTTATAATGGTAAACTTGAATCTCTACAATATGGTGTTTTCAAGCGAGAACTTATGGAAAAAATTGCAGAGAGCAAAACATTTTATGGGTGAAATATTTTTTGTATCCTACCTGTGTGGTTGGCTATCTCTCCATCAGGGCACAGGATGCATTGGAAACAGCACAAAGGTCGGCCTTTTATGGCTGCTTTCCTGAAGCCTGGAGGGCAACTGGGGCTACAGACCGAAACAGGGACCTGCAAAGAATTTTTGAGAAAGAAGATTTTCAAACAATTTGCACTTTAAAATTAAAATAAATAAATTCATGTTCCAAACCCCTAATCTTAATCCTCAATACACTTTATTTATGATTTAGAATATAAACAAATATAAAACTGCTCGAATTGCGCAAAGGTTAGCAATAAACTTAAAATTAACAAGTAAATCAGCTCATATTGTATAGATCAGCAAATCAGATCATTCCACATTACTCGATCTTCTACAAGAACACAAATGCTTACTAATACCTCACGAATTAAGGAACATGAGGTATTGATCTACTCAAACCATAATTTCCGTTTGTGTAAAAAAGAATCATAATTATCAAGTCTTTGAGCTATTAGTTTTTCCATCTAACAGTTATGGGAACCCATTGCAAGTATAGCAAAAACTATTGGGGAGAGAAGAGGATTTCCACAATTTAGCTGTTGATCTAGTAACTAATAGGACATGCACCATTACCTTTAAGACCGGCGAGAGAAGAAAAAATTTCAAATGACTTGCTGAGTAATGCCACTTCATGGTTTCACATGGGTGGGAACTTTTTTTTTTTTTTTTTTAATATAAATTTTTTATTCATTTCCAAAAATAAAGCAACACATCTGTTACTGTACAAAATATAATATACATATACTCAATCCCTTTTATCCCCCCTCCCCCCAATCCTACCCCCCCCCCCCCCCCGGCAGACAAGAGAAAAAAAAAAAAAAAAAAAAAAAAAAAAACCCTCTAAGATTTCCAATACCTCCACACCTTCTGAGATCTCCTAAGAGCTTTCCCCGAGGCCATCTTAGCTATAATCATTTCATATGACCTAATTTTGTTCACTAGTCCATTCCATTCTTCCACATGTGGGGCCTTATCACTAAACCAATGTCGTGCTATGATCACTTTTGCTAATACAAATACTTTATTTAGGAAGGATCTCACTCCACCATCGTCCACATACCCTGAAAGCAACATATCCGAGACCTTCTCTCCTACTCTAGGTCCCACCAGCCCCTCCAAGTACCTCCTCACCTGAACCCAGAATGTCTGGATCTCTGGACACTCCCATAGCATGTGAAGAAACCCAGCGTTCTCTTGCAGACATTTAGGGCATTCAGACGAGCCTCTACAACCTCTAAAGTAAAGATCACGTGGAGAGTAATACAGTCTAAGAAGGATTTTTAATTGTATTAATCTAAATGGAACATTAGAAATAGAACTAGCGATATTCCCAACAATAATACGCCATTCATCCTCCGAAATAATTCCAATCCGTAGCTCCCATTTCTGTCTTATCCTCTCCAAGAGAACCTTACCCTTTTCTAACATAACCACCTTATAGATACGAGCCAGATTCTTTTTTGCCCCCCCAGTTAAACTCCTTATATAATCTATAACAAAATGTGAATTAATTTGAAACATATTTTTATTCTCCGTGCATCTATAAGCATTTCTTAACTGTGCATATCTAAACACATGGCCACCAGATAGGCCGTGAGAGTGCTGAATTTCCATAAATGAGAGCAATCTACCCTCCTCCAATATATCTGGTATATTAGTGATACCTCTATCTTCCCAAAAACCTGTATCATTTATTTTGCAGAATTCTAAAAAATTTACATTACCCCATAATGGGGTGAAAGAAAAACTACCCTTAATTCTACATATTTTCTTAAGTGCTTCCCATGCCTTTTTAAACATACTGGCTTGCGAGATTAAATTATACCCCCCAAATCCAGCTTCTACTGCTCTAAACACATCTCCATATTTATACCCGACCAAATCCATAATATATTTAATCACCGGTGCTCCTTCTCCTTTAACTAAATTTTGTATAGCAATTGCAAAAAAATATAACTGAAAATCTGGGAGGGCCATACCACCTCCATTTACCGGGAGTGTCCAGGCCTCGTACCCTACTCTAACCCTTTTTCCTGCCCAAATAAAAAAATTCATAAGCCGGTTCAGTTTCTTAAACCAAGCTTGCGGAATCCAAATAGGGCAAGCATATAAGTAATAAAGCACTTGGGGGAGAATGGTCATTTTAATTATGGCCATTCTATCCGCCATAGATATGGGGAGTTTATTCCAGAGCTCTATTTTCTTTCTCAATTTTACGTAAAAAGGATGCAGATTCAGCTCCATATAACTCTCCACTTTCCTAGATATTTTAATGCCCAAGTACTCCAAAGATTCACCATCCTTTACCACTGTAAAATTCCCCTCGAAACTAGATGTATCAATATTCATAGGGAGTAGCACCGACTTTCCCCAGTTAATTTGGAGCCCTGCCACCGCTCCAAACCCCGAAACTAAATCTATTACTTTATGGACGGACCGCTCCCCACCCCTCAGGAACAGCAAAATATCGTCTGCATACAAAAGCAGTTTTTCATTAGAGCCCTCCAGACCAAATCCCTCTATCTCTTCAGACTGTCTCACCTTAATTGCCAATGGCTCAATATAAAAAGCATATAACAGGGGTGAGAGAGGGCATCCCTGCCGGGTTCCCCTAGATAGATCAAACCACTCAGTCGTAGCATCGTTATACAGGACCCGTGCCCTTGGCTGAGTATAGAGTAGCATTATCCATCCAACGAAGTCCCCTCCCAACTCAAATGCTCCTAAAACCCTCCAAAGGAACTCCCACTCCACCATGTCAAAGGCCTTCATGGCATCCAGGGACATGATGGAGTGGGGGCCCCCCTCCCCCAGCTGAATATTGGCAAAAACCCTGGCTAAGTTATCAAATATAAGTCTGCCGGGTATAAACCCCGTCTGTTGCTCCCTAATAAGGATCGGAGCAACCTTAGCTAAGCGTATCGCCAGGACCTTCGCCAAGATCTTATAATCAGTATTAAGCAGCGATATTGGTCTGAAAGACTCTATTCTATTAGGCTCTTTATTCTTTTTTTCAATTAAAATAATTCCAGCCTCCCTCATGGAGCTGGGGAGCAATCCATCCAAACAGGATTCATTAAACGTATAGGACAGTGCCGGGAGGAGAATATCTGCAAACTCCTGATATATCTTAAAAGGGAGACCATCCGTCCCAGGGGCGGATTGTCCAGAGCAAGCATTTACTGCCTGTTTTAGATCGCCCACAGAGATCGGCTTATTCAACTCCGATCTCAGTGAGGGATCCAATTTCGGAAATGAAATTTGCTGCAAAAAGCTGTCCACCTCTTCAGGTGTTATCCTACTATTAGAAGCGTAGAGGTTACTATAGAAATTATAAATGATAGATTGAACTCTATCCCTATCCCCTGTTAATTCCCCTTGCCTATCATATAAACGTGATATAAAGGTTTTATTCTCCTGCGGGGAGATATTACGTGCTAGCCATCTACCCGGTCTACCCGATTCCAAGAACTGAGTTTGGCCTCTAAAAAAGTTTTTTTGCTGAGCTTTCTCCCTCAGGAAATTGGAATACTCTCCTTGAGCTTTTTCAAGCTCTACACCTAACTGCCTCGAGGGGTCTCTGCTAAACTGCTCTTCAACTTCCAAAACCTTTCCCTGTAACTTATCCTCTTTTTCCCTAAAGATCTTTTTACAATTTTTAACTTCCCGAAACAAGAGTCCCCTCAGGAACGCCTTCATGGAGTCCCAAACTATTTGAGGCTTAGCGGAGCCCTGATTAATCTCCCAGAAAATTTTTAGCTCCCTTTTTATCTGTTCCTTATTATCAATTATATTCAGCCAATGGGGATTGAACCTAAATGGTTTCCTGGGACCCAATTGCATCCAGGGGCCATTCAGGACCAAGACCATAGGTGAATGATCTGAAATGGACCTAGCTTCATACCCCAGTCTGTGTACCCAGTTAAATAACAACTGATTGCAGAAAGCAAGGTCTATGCGGGAGATAGACTTGTGGGAGCTACTAAAACAAGAGAACACCCCTTTTTCCCCATATAATTCCCTCCATATATCCAACCACCCTACTTCTTCCACCATTTTAGCCAAAAGGGTACGTTGTCCAACCTTCTGAGGCTTTCCTCTTCTATCATGGAGGGGGTCCATCACACAGTTAAAGTCCCCACAAATAACCAATGGCAGGGAACCCCTTCCGTCCACAAACTCAGTTAACTGAATCAGAACATGTAGGGAAAAAGGAGGAGGGATATAGAGACACGCCAGAATCATTTCCACATTAAACAACTTGCAATGCAAAAAGATATATCTTCCCTTACTATCTATCTTTTTACTTATAACACTGAACACAATACTTTTGTGTATATAGATAGATACTCCAGACGAATAGCTGGAAAAGGTGGAGTGGAACTCCATGGCTGCCCATCTTCGCCGAAGTTTATACAGGTTCTCTCGAGTACAATGGGTTTCGAGTAAACAAACTATGGCAGGTAAATGCAGATTGATCCTATCAAATATAGCGCATCTCTTAGATCCCTCCCCCATCCCCCTCACATTCCAACAATAAATTTTACAACTCGTCATATTCTAAAGAAGGAGAGAAAAAAAAAAAAAAACCCTCCCTCCCTCATCTGCCATCCCTCTCCACCCCCCCTCCCAATACCCTTGTCCCTCCCCCACCCAACCCCCCAACCCCCTAACTGTCTCTCCGCGCTCCTTAGAGCCAGAGGGACTCTTCCCATTCCGTATACCAACTCCCCACTCCCCCCCCCCTCTCCTCCCGCTCTCCACCCTCCTCACAAGGATATACATAAAATGGCAATTATAGTACAGAATCAATAGCCCTCATTGTCTAGCCATTTAAGGGCATCACTAGGATTAGAAAAAAAATGAGTGACATCCTTATGGATAATTCTGAGTTTAGCCGGAAAAATTAAGGAAAAAGAAATGTTCGCCTGATGGAGTCTTTTTTTTATATCCCGGAATGAAAGTCTCTTCTTCTGAGTGGCCCTAGAAAAGTCTAGAAAAAAGGAGACCTTCACCCCATTATAGGTTATTTGTTCCCGTCTGGCCAACTTAAGTAATACATCTCTGTCACCAGAACAAATGGTTTTAAAGATCATTGTCCTAGGAGGGCTACCAGGTGGTAAAGGCCTAAACGGCACTCTATGCGCTCTCTCCAACGCAAAAAACCGTGAAAAAGCGTCTCTGCCAAATGTCTCTTCCAGCCAGGTTGTACAGAATTTAATAGGGTCGCTCCCCTCCGCCCCCTCAGGGAGGCCAATTACTCTAACATTTGACCTTCTAGAGCGGTCCTCCATTTCATTAATCCTGTCTTGAGAAGTCATCAACTGCTGCGACATATCTTGGACTTTTTTCTGTAAATCCCCAACCCCTTTCTCCAAGGGGGAAATAGCTTTCTCACAGTCCACGACCTTCTCTTTTATTTTAATCATGTCCCCTCTAATAAGACCAATATCAGATGAGAGGGCCCCAACTGTTAAAGATAAATCCGACACCGCTTTATTACAAGTTCTTATTTCATCAAAGATTTTATCAAGCGTAATTTTAGGCGCCTCATTTCCCGGCTCCAGTGACCCCTGGGGCTCCTCCCCCTCCTCTTGCAGGACGTCAAACCTTGACCCTGTCTTGGTAGCCTTTTCAGCCAATGGGGAGGCAAGCGGATGATTGCGGGTTTTCCCACCTCCAACTGGGGAGTTCAGAAATTTATCCATTTTAGGGGAGACATTGCTCCCTATTTTTTTTTGCGCCGGTTTAGGGGCCATTATAACTAGACAGATCACTTTCCCAGCAGTTCTATCTAGGAGACAGAAGGGAGGAGCAGTTGAAATAATAAGAGCACGAAAAGAGGTGCTCAAGCACCAGACTAGCATAAAATATTATTCACAAAATACCTGAGAAAGCCGAGGGGAGCAGGGAGGTACCACTCTTGGTCAAGAAAATCCAACACCACAGTAAGCCAGGCTTGCAAACAGAGTGACATTCAACAAGTCCCCTACAGCCTGATAGATAAAACAAGGAAGATAAGCTTCTCCCCATACAACAGTCCGGCTCATAGCTGGAATCGCTCAGGCCCACAGCTGGAGCTCACTCCCAGAGAGAACACAGTCCAGATCAGGCAAAAATAAAGCAGTTCATTCAAAAGAGCTAACTCTGGAAGTCATACATCCCAGCAAGCAAGCCCCCGCCGGAGCCCCAGGGGGAAGGGCAGGGCGCGCTCACACCACGCCGAGCCCCCCTCCCCCCGGCACCCCAGCCGGAGACTACCCCCACCACCACAGGATAGAGGGACATAGCTCAAGTATCCATTCCTATGCCGTGGTCGGCTAGAACAACACTGTACTCACAGAGTCCCGGGTAGGAGAGAGCGTGACCGAAGAAAAGCGCCTCCAGAGTGAGAACAGAACACGCAGCCGGACCAGGGGACCTTCATACTCCTGTGAACGGTCACGTGCTCCTGGCTGTCCTGCATAGCGCCTGTCCGGCTGCGCTGGTTAATGCCTCCTATCAGTGCAAAATGACGGTCCAACTCCGAATGGCACGGCAATTTTTCTTTACTTTGCTCTGTTTCCCATCTCCTGGTGCCGGCATCCATCTCTTATCCACACGTTCTTTTTCCGCCTTCCCCCTTCTTCCACCTTCAGTCCGGCTTCAATTAGGGCAGACCAGCCGAGGGGGCCTTCACATATTCGGCCAGGCTAATCCAGAGAAGCACATAGCGAGGCGGGCAGAGTCCGGAGGAGCGGGGGAGGAGCAAGGGGCCGTGCGTCCTACCTCATGACGCACCGGAACCCTCCACCCTGGGTGGGAACTTTTGAATGTGCACACAGAATGGAGTAATATCCCTACAATCCCACCATCCCATAAGCATGCCTGTTGCGCTCTCCAACACTGACTAGAAACTGAGGAAAATCTTAAATAGTCTATATGGAGCGTAAGATCAGTTTATGGTGGATGTTAAGTGGTCAATACATCTGAAAATGCCTTCTACAATCAGAAAAATTATTTGTAATGGAACATCAAAGAATGAACAGGCCAGACTCCCGTTTAGCTTGAAAAGGTAGGCGTTGGTTTGAGGACATCAAGAGAAGTTCCTTGTACCCACAAGAAGCCACCTTTTTGAGTTAGGTTATTTAAAAACAAAGGTTTTCATACAGGGTTGGAGTGGTCTGCCAAGGCCAATCCAGAGACGGAATGAAATTTCGTATTTGTAAATATTTATAAAGATCCCTGCTGGAGATGTCATAATGCTTAAAGAGAATCTGTATGGGACACCACCCAAAACCGCCGATACTTTTTTGTGGTCTTCACCATGCCATGTCCATCCCTGAGGTTAGCCTTTGTCCTGGGGCTGGTATTATACTTAGAAGCAAGTTTTATTCCTGCGGCAAGGCAGGAAGTCAATGGGGCCTAGGACATCTGCCTTAGGTCACCAGTGCCTTTCTCCCTGCCTCCATCCAACCCAGGGGTGTGCCAATAAAGAAGAGAGTTGCGCCAGGCCTAGGGCGTAGAGGTTGTAGGCCCGTTCCATTGACTCACTGCCATACCAATTTTGCTTTTAATCATAATACCGGCCCCAGGAGGAAGAGCGACCCAGGACATATGCAAAGTTAAAATTCTCTCTAGAAGGATTCTCTTCTGTAGACAGCTGTTTCAGGGTTATTGCCCCTCATAAGCACAGATCGGGGTGTTGACCTATTATTGAAGAACTAAAAGGATAGAAATAGTGTAGATATGTGGAGACTATGTATTGGTGGGAGATTGTGCAATATCGATCTTAAAAAAAAAATATTCACCCTATGTGTTTGTCTTCCCCCCCCTTTTTTTCGTGTACTAATAAATATTCCTTGGTGTTATCTGGAATGTTCTTGTGAGGTGCAGTCTGTGTACATGCTTTTTTTCTGTTCTTTTTAACTGGAGGAGTGTCCTAATCTGCTGTGCCTGTATACAGACTTGTTCTTTTTGACAAACCAACTATAGGTGCTATTTATTAAAGGGGTTGTCCAGAAAAAAATATTTTTCTTTCTGATCAACTGATACCAGAAAGTTATATAGATTTGTGGTTTACTTCTTTTAAAAAATCTCAAGTCTTCCCATACTTATTAGCTGCTTTATGTCCTGCAGGAAGTGGTGTTTTATTTTTAGTCTGACACAGTGCTCTCTGCTGACATCTCTGGCCAAGACAGGAACTCTGTCTCGTTATTCTATGAATCCCCATAGAAAACCTCTCCTGCTCTGGATAGTTCCTGTCACGGCCAGAGATGTCAGCAGAGAGCCCTGCGTCAGACTAAAAAATAAAGCAACATTTCCTGCATGACATACAGTAGCTAATAACTATAGGAAGACTTGAGATTTTTTAATAGAAGTATATTACAAATCTATATATATTTCTGACACCAGTTGATTTGAAAGAAAAAGATTTTCGCTGGACAACCCCTTTAATATGATGGATGAAATGAGCCATTACACCTTTTTGAGAATTTATCGAAGATGTCATGTCATGATGTCATGCCAAAAGAAAACTTCCAAAATTGCATCAGTGCGGTAGTCTATTTCACTGTGGTGCTTTTCAGGACATATGGCCAGCAACCCTCTGGTTACTGTTAGGATTTAAAGATTTCAAGACTCTTTATTATACCGATGGAAGGACGACTTTAATTAAGATTTGAAGTTTAAATTGAAACTCAATTACATTAATTAGCAAACCTGAGTTCTCCTATTCCCCACTTTACATGACTGGTATTAATAGTGAAGACATCCCCACTGGTTATACTGGTATCATAGCTGCCCACTTTGACTTGTTGGAGTTTTCCTTCGGGGCTCAGCTGCCAGTTCACTATATCGTACACAGCAGGTGGATCTCCGTTGGTGGAAGAGTTGTCTACCATTGGACATGTTCAGACGTAACTTCTTCATGTAATGCAACAACTGTGTAGAAATGATATAACATTGGTCATCTTCATGTAGCTGCCGAAGTACACTCAGGCCTTAAAGAGTACCAGAAGTCTTAAAAAAAAAAAATTATTTTCCTATCATAAAATCGCTTAGGGTTCATTGATCACACACTTTTTTTTTCAGTTTCTGTTCCAAAGATATGTGGGTTTATAATTTCTCTGACAATTCAGTTAACAGTCAGAGGGGTGTGAACTTAGTTTTAATAGAGAGAATATTAGGTGATGATTGTGATAATACAGTCAAGGGGTATGTATTAGGCATATACTCCAGATTGGAGCGGGCGGATCCAGCGGGAGTAACGCCCTGAAAACTGGGATATAGCCTATGGCTATGGCTGTATCTCAGTTTTCCAGGCGGTCCTCCCACTGGATCCGCCCACTCCACAGAGCGGGCAGACAGCGGGAATCATTACCGAGGGTTCGGGTTCGTACGAACCCGAACCGAACTCGGTTCGGACCATCCCTAGTTAAAAGTATTGTTAAATTATAAAACCACATATCTTAGGAATAGAAGGGCATATCAAGAATCTGTAAAAAGGTATATAATCAGAGAACCCTAAGCTATTTTATAAAAGTATTATCTCATTTTGTGACGTCTGACTACAGGTATCCTTTGAAAAGAAATAAAAATAAATTGCAGCTAGGGTCCATGAGAGGCCTTTAACTTTTTTCAGCAGAGGTCAGAATACAATGTTAAAAGTGATTACCACTGGAGGGATGAGATTTGAGCCCTGGATATAATTTATGCTAGGGGGGATGAGATGTGAGCCCTGAAAGTGATTACTGCTGGGTGGGATGATATATGGGCCTTGAAGGGGATAACTTCTTGAGGTACTAGGGTCGGTTCACATTGAGGGATTCTCGCAGATAAACTCCGCGTAATTCCGCCGGCTGTACGCGCTCACAGACGCGCGCCTTTCTATGGGCCGGCTGGTGCATTCTGCTGAAGGAATTGACATGTCATTGTCAACGGATGCTCAAGGAATGAGATATGAGCCCTGAATGTAATTACTGTTGGGGGGATGACATATGAACCTTGAATGGGATTACTTCTGGGACTATGAGGTGTGAGCCCTGAATGTGATTACTGCTGTGGTCATGTGATGTCATCCTGTCCCCTTCACTCTTGAGTTCTGAGCATGACCTGCAGCTAATAGATTTTAAAAACTTTGCCATAAACCTTACACTAACCTGCCAAGGCTTAAAGTTCTCGATATCAGCACATGTTCCATTGGGGAATGGTCCATCTCCCTTCTTGCATTTAGCCAAATCACTCAGAGCTTTTGCTATTGCATGGACAGCTAGATAGACACTGTATGTTACCCGTAGACTTGAGACGTCATTGTAACTGTTGCGAATTCCCTCAAGACTTTCTTGACCCGTACATTCTTTAATTGAAAAGGTTGAAAGGTTGGATGTCTGGTCTAGAAATTTGCAGCCAAAAACTTGTTCCCAGAATATTTTTATGTATTGGTTTCCCACGACCATGGATGGATTGAGCCTGTTAAGGAAATCTCCAAATCCCGGCATGCTTCCACCGTGGAAGGCAAAACCAATTGTTCCAAGAAGTCTTGAATATTTGTTTACTGACAAGAAAGTTGAGATAGACCAAGCCTCACTGGCAATCCATACTTTTCTTGTGACATTCTGCCTTAGCATTTCATCTAGTACCAAGCCTAAATCAAAATCAGTAGAGAAGATGACCACTGCTTTGACCGTTGAGTCTTTAACCACACGAGCAATATGAGAGGCATTCCTATCTTGCCAGCTGGAGATTAGGGTCTCTGTGAAAGACACACAGGCTCCAGCTTTTAGTATATCCCTCTTGACCGATTGGATACCTTGCAGCCCATAATCATTATCGATGGCCACCAGACCGATCCAGGTCCATCCAAAGTGCAACACCAGCTGTGCTAGACCCCTAGACTGGAAGGCATCACTGGGGACTGTTCTAAAGAATGATCGGAACTGGATACAGTTACTGAGGAGCGAACTTGTGGCATAAAAACTAATCTGTTGGAAATTCCAAGAATACTATTGAGTGAGAATTATAATTTAGTAACACTGAATATCCTCCATTTACATAATGTGCAACACAGAAACATCCTAGACAAATCAGAAGATCAGTTTGTCTTTCCCGGACAACCCTTTCTCAGAATGAAGCTGCCTATCTGTTCAAATGGATGGGTTTCTTACGCAGCAAAACATAAACCAGTTAGCTGTTATGGGTACGGTATCTGCCACCATTCCCTTGGAGTGCCCTCTATTGGGTACAACTTAGCCTCAGTTTCTTTTTATATAAACCACACCTCCTTATCATATAAGGTACAAAAGTCAGTAAAAATGGCAAGAATGTTGTGACTTCAATTAATTTGGGTAATATAACACATGCTGTTTGTATGGTAGAGCAAGCTTTTCATAAATGTATCATGGCTTGCAGAAGGTACTGAAAATGGGCAGGTAAGTTAAGGCTACGAATGCTCTCCTGGACTCACTTGGTCAGTGGCATTACAACCAACTGGAATGCCACCTTGCATTATATATGTGATGACTATATAGTTGGCCATGACCTTAAAATTGATCCTCAAGTCATCTGTCAAGCAAAAGTTTAAACAACACCATTAAAAGTAGGACTGTATTCAAAGGAAAACTGAACTCTTCTTTCTACTAAAACCACACACAGGACTGATCTAATATCTTTGGCTTCATTGATCCGTCAGATACTGTATTTGTCAAATAAATCTGTGTGAATGATAGGGCCCTTAGAGGTAGAATAACATAGAGGTAGAATAGCCAAAACATAGCCCAAGTTTATTTGGAGTTCCATAGGATAGGATTGGAAGAGTTGTATAAATGACACATTGTCGTTGAGAAGTATAAGCAGTTCCAGAACTTGCATTAAGCCTAGAACATCGGCCACTGATATAAAAGTCCAGGTTATTCAAGAAAGAGGGAAGGAGGGAGCCCTGATCTCCCCCATAGCCTCTGTAACTGCCTACTTGCCACAAGCAACAACTGGGCAACAAACTCTACACTGGATATGGTGCACAGCAAAGATGAAGGATGAACAACACAGAAAACAGAGAGTAAGCAGATAAACTAAATGGGTCAAACCAAGAGGACAGTGAGGCACAAAAACATCAGGCAAGAGAGTAGTCAGAAGTACAAGGAAAGATCAGAGAAACCATAAGTAAAATATACAGAGACTAACACAGTTAGTGCAGTTATTGTTCTAAAAAACAACTTTTAAACTTGCAGCCCTGTGACAAACGGCTGTGGCCTAGAGTATCCGTGCCCTAACCTTGCACCGCCACTCTGTCCCTCCTCCCCGCCCTCTAATCATTAGGAATGCCACTTTTTCCTATTCCTCTACAGTGAACATTGCCCAGGTGTCTTAACGATCCAGCCCATGTGCCGTCCTTACAAAGCTGATGAATAGGAAAATACCTGCCAGGAGCATTCCTAATGATGAAGAGGGCAGGGAGTAGGGACAGAGAGCTGGTACAAGTCTAATGCACACACACTCTAGGCCATGGCCGTTTGGCACAGGGCTGCAAGTTTAAAAGTTGGTTTTTAGGACAATAACTGCATCACCTGCCGAACGGACCCCAGCACAGATCTTGGATTAAAAGCAGCTATTCGAAGGTACAAGCGGTTTGGGGGGGTCAGATTGTGGGTACAGAATAACTTTAAAGCTAAACAGGAAAATGAGCGCTGAAAAAATTAATTTCCATCAGTAAATAGACAAACTTTATTTTAAACTTTTTGGATAATTGGGGCTGAAATGTGTTTCTCTGATTAAACCTACATTGTTTAAAAGCGAGCAAATAAAAAAAAAGAAAATTTGGATCTACAAAATAGAGAATTGTACTAGATTTTCAAGTGAAACAAAATTTTTTCATAGAACAAAAAGAGTTGATATGGAAAAAACATAATTTTAGTTGAGAAATGCCAATTATTTATTACATGACCTAAAATTAAAGTTTTATACAAAACAAAACTGAAAGTCAAGAAAATTTCTAATTATTAATTACTTAGATTTTTCTGTTTCGCCATCAGCTTCTCTCTTGAGTTCATGCCGGGTCTAAATACAACAATGAAACATTTTGGAAGGAACATGCAAATAACCAGACCCCAGGTTGATGATTGGATAGCAAAGATCTCCATGGCCACCATATATTTTCCTCGGGAACTGAGGGATGCGGGAATGTAGGACATCCAGACACTCAGGAAGGCCAGCATGCTGAAGGTGATGAACTTGGCCTCATTGAAGCTGTCTGGAAGTCTCCTGGCCAAGAAAGCCACAATGAAGCTGATGGAGGCCAGAAGACCAAGGTAGCCAAGCATAGACCAAAAAGCCAAAGGTGACCCTTCATTACACTGAATAATCAGTACTCCCGAATTAATTTCCGACTTGACTTCTAGAAAGGGTGGAGAGAGTGTCAGCCACATAATACAGAGAAAGGTCTGAATGATGATACATGAGATGACTATGAGATATGATACGCGGGGTCTAGTCCATTTCCTTAGTTGACTACCAGGCCTGGTGGCCTTAAAAGCTATGACTACCATAATGGTTTTTGCCAAGATGCAGGAGACACAAAGTGCAAATACAATACCAAAAGTCACTTGTCTTAAAAGACAGATCTCATACTGGGGATAACCAATAAAGACTAAAGAGCAGAGAAAACAGAGCGATAATGACAACAGGAGAAGACAACTTAAGGAGTAGTTATTAGCCCGAACAATTGGGGTTGTTTTATAGCGAATAAATAGGCCAAAGATCGCCACTGGAACCAATGATGAGGAGATTCCAGTAGCCATTAAGGTGGTCCCTAGAGGATCTTCATGTGAAAGGAATTCTTGGGTCTTCGGAATACAATGATCTTGGGTTGGATTTGGCCACATATCCCATTGGCATTTTGTACATTGTAGAGAATCTAAAAAAAAAAAGTTCAGAAACATGGTGGTAAATAGGCAGACATGGTTATTTCAGAAAGAACTTTTCAAGCTCTATATAATGCCATAAGCTGCAGATGTTATTGGATAAAATAAATGGCCCCTTTGTAGTAGCTTAAAGATCTTTTTCTTCTCCATGTAGGAGTCCATAAGGCAGAGTTGATTAGCTAATGTGCACAGCTAGGAAGGTCTCCTAATTTCCCTCTCTTTCCCGGATTTCCTTGATGTACAAGGCTTGGCTCCAAATCCCGTACTACAGATCACACAGATCACTGTGCGTGCACTTTAATTTGCATATAGTGCTCAGCATTGGAAGCTGAGCCCTGTACATTAATGAAAGAAAGCCAGTAATGGGGGGCATACTTTGCTATGGTACTTCAGTAGCTTGTCACTGCCTAACAAACAGGGGAAAAAAAGACTAAAAGAGCAGAACATTTTGTGGACTTTTTTTTCCCTACCTGTGTGGTTGGCTATCTCTCCGGAAGGACATGGGATGCATTGGACACAACATAAAGGTTGACCTTCTTTGGCTGCTTTCCTGAAGCCTGGTGGACAACTGGGGCTACAAACTGAAACAGGGACCTGGGAAGGAATATTTTCTCATAATTTGCAATAAGGAAAATCATCCGCCAATCTTCTATTCTTAAAATTATACACTATGTTAACCAGTAATGGGATCTTCCTGCTCTGGATCATCACACTATTCATCTTCTTACATGGAATGGTGTCATAATGTTCCCTGTACTATGTATAAATACTTTCATACACGCTAGGTTGCTCTACACATAGGTAGTTCTTATTTATATAGTGGACGTAACAAGTTATTACGTCTATTTGAGAAGATGTGAAGATCCCGAAGAGGCAAACAGAAAAAAAGACTGAATTGTTTTTGTGAGGAACTTCATGACATATCGCAAGGACCTTTATGGTCATTTTTCCATACCATGGTTGATAAAGTAGTATCAACTGTCTCACTATGGGTCAATAATATTTGTCTCCTCATTCTACTGGTCAGAACAACTTGGCACATTCTAAAGATACTGTATACATACATGTACATTATTGGAGGAAGCATTGAGGTAAAGTTGCCTATACACATTCAATAACTGTTGGTGAAGCATAACTTTCCTTCCCATAATGTTTATGTGTTCCCTATGGAGAGGGGAGGGACAAGTTGGTGGTTTGTCTTTTCAAGAACAAATGGGTTTTGCAGTGAAAATCCATCACACCTGATCCATATCTCCTTCAACATCATCTGTCGGTGGACACTCGGGAGGCCTCCATACACTTACAGATGGACAACCTTAGTATAAAGTATATCGGGACCTCAAAATTTAAAGGTTACATTGAAACTCAAAGAATACTGTGGACTATATTAATATACTAAATAGATTTTGTATAATGGAAAGTTGACCAGTAAGCTCCCTAGAATTAGCCCATAAAGAAAAATATTTTTGTAAAAAATTGTCTAAAAAAATGTCTAACACAGGTGCATGGCTTATTACAATAATCATTGGATATTAGAGAATGGCAAAGTCCAAAGCAAAGGTCCATACAACTTCACCTTGTGGTGTCCTGTTCCCCATTGTATGTGGCTGTTATTAATAATGAATGAATCCCCACTGGTTATACTGGTATCATAGCTGCCCACTTTGACTTGTTGGAGTTGACCTTCAGGGCTCAGCTGCCAATTCACTATATCGTACACAGCAGGTGGATCTCCGTTTTTATCAAAAAACAGTTGTCTACCATTGGACATGTTCAGATGTAACTTTTTTATGTAGTACAACAGCTGTGAGGAAATGATATAAAATTGGTCATCTTCATGTAGCTACAGAAGTACATTTAGACCATAATTCATCTGGATTAAACTCTGCTTTCTTCCTAAAAAATTTATTTGTATATCTGGGAATTATATGAACAGCCTTTCTGAGAGGCCTACACTTTTTATGGAACGCCCATAAATATCAATAGAAATAACTCAAATTGCGTAAGACAGCCATTTCGACTGTAACTCAATCTATAAAACCCATTGGGCTTAGCAAGATTTAAGATCTAAATTTTGTACAAAATCTATTTCTAATTAGGACAAATATGGCATATTCACGGGCTACAGGATGACCCGCTTAAGGATGTGCTGCACAATAGGGACCAGGTTCTGTGACAGCAGTGGAGGAGCAAGGAAAGTTAGTATGTGTGTGTGTGTGTGTGTGTGTGTGTGTGTGTGTGTGGTGGGTATCTGAACCACCTGAATATTTAAAAAATATATATATATACCCTCAAGAATACAAGAGTACCCTAACATGTTAATTTTTTTAAAATATATAGTATATATTATAATATATAGAGAAAAATGCTATCTATGTACATAAAAAGATGCACCTACATAAATGCAGGGTATAGGCAGTCCAGCTCCCCGCACCTGCATGCAATCTCTCCTCACCAGGTGCACAGAGGTGTGGGCTTCACCAGCTCAGAACAACAGGAAGAAAAATTCCAGCACCAGGAAAGTCCATATTGAATTCTTTATTGTAACAACCGTATAAAACAATAAAACCTGACAGTAGCTTGGCAATAGCTGATGCGTTTCGATCTATACAGATCATGCTACGATTAAGATCTGTATAGATCGAAACGCGTCAGCTATTGCCAAGCTACTGTCAGGTTTTATTGTTTTATACGGTTGTTACAATAAGGAATTCGTTATGGACTTTCCTGGTGCTGGAATTTTTCCTCCTACATAAATGCAGATTATACACATTAAACCAACACACTACAAATAAAAACACCTACTTAAAAAAAAAAAAAGCTGCATACAGTGGCAGAGGAGTTTCCCAGATTGTCCACCGCAACGCTTGCTCTGTATCGTGAAAGTTCTTACACTGAGCTCACACTAACCTGCCAAGGCTTAAAGTTCTCGATATCAGCACATGTTCCATTGGGGAAGGGTCCATCTCCCTTATTGCATTTACCCAAATCACTCAGAGCTTTTGCTACTGCATGAACTGCTAGATAGACGTTGTACGTTGACCTCAGGCTGGACACATCATTAAAATTGTTCTGGATGTTCTTAAGACTTTCTTGGCTGGTGCATTCTTTTATGGACGAGTTTGATGGGGCTTCAGGAGATGTCTGATTTTGAAATTTACAGTCGAAAACCTGTTCCCAAAATATTTTTATGTACTGGTTTCCCACAACCATCGATGGATTGATCTTGTTAAGGAAATCTCCAAACCCAGGCATGCTTCCTCTAGGTAGTGTAAAACCGATTGTTCCGAGAAGAAGTTTTGAATATTTGTTGACTGATAAGAAAGATGATGTCGACCAAGCTTCCGTGGCAATCAATACTTTTCCTGTGATGTTCTGCCTTAACATTTCATTCAATACATAGCTTAGGTCGATATCAGGAGAAAAGAAGACCACCACTGTGGCTGTTGAGTCTTTAACCACCTGAGCAATATGTGGGGCATTTAAATCTTCCTGACTGGTGACTATGGTCTCTGAGAAGGCCACACAGGCTCCAGCTTTCAGTATATCCCTCTTGACTATTTGGATACCTTGTTGACCATAGTCGTCGTCAATGGCCACCAGACCAATCCAGGTCCATCCAAAGTGCAATACCAGCTGTGCTAGACCCTGAGACTGGAAGGCATCACTAGGGACTGTTCTAAAGAATGATCGGAACTGGATACGGTTACTGAGGAGAGAACTTGTTGAAAAGTGACTAATCTGTTGGAAAATGTAAGAATATTATTGAGAGAGAACTAGGATTCACATACACTAGATCCTGCACAGTCATTTTACAATTCTCCAATATAAAAAAGTGAACATCACAAAGAAGTCAGAAGATGGCATCACTGGTGAGCCATGCATCCACGTCTGCCTGATACGAAGGTGCATAGAGATATTTGGATCTATTCAAAGCATACTTGTCATAAAGTCCGCTGACTCGACTGGTGGTCAATCCCACTCTTCAGCTGAAATCTCGTGTATAAATGGATAGCAACACACTGTGATTGTAATATGCACGACCCCCATTGTAATCCAATTGTTGTCGTATCCTTGGATGCCCAAACTTTCAGGTGTGGAGTGGAATCTGCCACTGATCGTGCCAGCGGTCTTCTTGACAGGTATGATTTATCTCATCAGAAAGACCTCTATGAAAACTTCAAGCCAGGATATTTTCAAAACAATATTTCATATATTGAAGGGACTCACCTAGGTAACCCAGCCAATTCTCTGTACAGGGTGGGCCCTGCTTATCTAGCACAGGAAAACACACCACATTATCTTATCAGGTAAGGTACCTGACACATTTTCCCTGGAGCGTCCTCTACTGGGGGTAGCTACCATGCACTGATTCAGAAAATAAATGACCATTAGAGATCAGCAAAATTACAGTAAGTCCTGGTTCAAAAAATCCCCAAACCATTTCAGGGTTCTGCCCTTTATTATGTTTTATTTGGCATTTTCAGCAGACTACTGCTGTGTAGGTTTCTTTTCGCTGGTTTTCTCTCTCCCTGCACCCCCCCTACTATATTCCTCCTCATTTCTCCCCTCTACATAGGCTTGTAACTACTGTAGCTTAGGCATAAGACTACAAGTCATACCCAGTAAACAAAAGTTATTGCTAAGTGAATTACAATTTAGTAGGAAATGAGGGAGAGGGAAGATGCTTGATAACAGAAAAAATTAAGAATTTTTGTCTGATAAGATATATAACAAAGTTTGTTATATTCACTTGTACTACTGATCTCTGCAAAGTTTGCTACAATGAATGTGCTTATTTAAATATAAAATGGAAAGACAACCATCCAAGGGGCAGGTAGTGTATTGGATGCCCCAGCACTTACTTGCGGATACCTGTACAGCCCCAGTATATGAGCCAGTGAAATAGAGTAAGAAGATGCAGAATGTCCGATTATTGCAGCCAACCGGTTGCCCTGGTTACATCGATAGTTGGGCAAAGATTTTCCATGTCCACTTAACATCTGGAGAGTTTCTGACACTGATTTCTGAAGGGCTGTACAAGAGTCAAAGAGATGGAATCCTAGGGTGATGTTTGGCAAAAAATCTGGAGTTTTATTAATTTCTTCCACAGTGAAATACACGGCTTGGGCACGCTGGTAGGTATCTAACATGAGGCTGTGGGAAACACAGACGAGTTTTTTTTTTATTTAGCCAATTTTGTGCTACCTGTTGACTATAAAAGTCTTGGAGGTCCACATTTCATTCAGTAAGGACACTCCAGAACATTCTTACAGAGTTTTCTGTGACAAAGAGATTGTGCTGCTGTGTCAGCAACAGACAAGGCATTTCAGAGGGAAGGTAGGGATGGTTTATTATCTTCTATGAATAATGATACATGATGCTGAGAGGTCCGTAAATCCAGTCTGTAGCACACCTTCCATGCACGGACCATATTCACGGAACTTGTGAAAGCCCCTTAAGTATTCAGAGTCTTTGCTATGACCTGTGTCTTGAGAGATCTGGAGATACATCCTTGTCTACTGTATATAAGGTCTCCCAATGTATCAGAGCAAAAACCAAGCCATGGGGGGGGGGGGGGGTTGGGAAGCTGCCGATAGAGCTCCGAGACACGATTGTGAGGAGGAGCAGATCTGGAGAAGAGGACTAACACATTTCCACTGAAAGTGCCCAAGAGCACAGCACCTCCATAATTCTTACATGGAAGAAGCAGGGAACAATCAAGACTCTTAGGGTCCATTTACACAGAAAGATTATCTGACAGATTAGCTGCCAAATTTGAAGCAAAAGCCAGAAACAGGCTATAAACAGATATTAATGTCATAAAGGAAAGCCTGAGATTTTTGGCAGATAATCTGTTAGATAATCTTTCTGTGTAAATGGACCATTAGAATGGGCTGAGTCAGACTTCCCCCAGCATGTTCTCACAATCGTTCAAAAAAGTTCATTGTAAGAGTCACATCTGGAGGAAAGCAGGTACTGCCCATCACCTGCCCGATAACATCCCTACATTGCGGAAGAGACCAGGCACTGCCCATCACCTGCCTAATACCATTTCTACAGTGAGGAGCAGACAAGGTCCTGCCACCACCTGCTACCTACCATCCCTACAGTGAGGAGGAGGAGACCAGGCACTGCCCATAACCTGCCCCATACTATCCCTACAGTGAGGAGACCCAAGCAGTGCCCAAAAACAATCCTACAGTGAGGAGGAAACCAGGCACTGCCCATCACCTGCCTCATACGTCCCTACAGTGAAGAAGATGCCACTGTCCATCACCTACCCCCATAACATCCCTACAGTGAGGAGGAGATTAGGCACTACCCATCATCTGCCCAATAACATCCCTACAGTGAGGAGGAGACCAGGCACTACTCATCACCTGCCCTATACCATCCCTACAGTGAGGAGGAGACTAGGCACTACCCATCACCTGCCCAATAGCATGCCTACAGTAAGAAGGAGACCAGGCACTACCCATCACCTGCCCAATAACATGTCTACAGTAAGAAGGAGACCAGGCACTACCCATCACCTGCCCAATAACATGCCTACTGTAAGAAGGAGACCAGGCACTACCCATCACCTGACCAATAACATGCCTACACTAAGAAGGAGACCAGGCACTACCCATCACCTGCCCAATAACATGCCTACTGTAAGAAGGAGACCAGGCACTACCCATCACCTGCCCAATAACATGCCTACTGTAAGAAGGAGACCAGGCACTACCCATCACCTGCCCAATAATATTCCTACAGAGTGAAGCATTCCTTATGGGTATTAAATGCAGAAAGACAGGTAAAATAAAATTTCAGCACCAGGCCATAACAAAACATTAGAATAGTGAAAGGGTCAGGCAAAATGGTCAGACAATTGAAATCCAACAAACCCATTCCCTCTCTCTCCTGACATCATCTGTCGATGGAGTTGGGAGGTCTCCTGATATAGGCAGCTGCTTCCGCATGAACTATCGAACTTGACCAATATTTGACTATAGTTTGTTTGGGACATTAATAACTTGGGACTTTGGGACATTGAACTTCTCACAGATGCAGAGTTATTAAAATTTAACAGGTCCCTCACCTACTATGTGCTATTGTCTGTAATACAGACTAGAAAAACCCTTTTAAATAACTATGTCTAACTCATTTCTGAACCTTTTGCACACATGTAAACAGTACATAAGAGACAAGTCTTACGTTGTACAGATGACAGGACCGGGCCTCTCCTTGTAATTGATGGTTGGGTAGATTTTGTCCATGTGAACATTCATCACGGCTCCGATTATTATATTCCCATCCATGGACATGGCTGGTGTCAGCTCATTGGCGGTCAGTCTGCAACTAGATTCAATGCAGTCACAGAAGCTTAAAATGCAGAGCATGAACCGAAGCCACATTGTGTGTAAGAACTATGGTGTCAGATGTAGAACTGGTCCAAGATGGAAAAGGTATTATACAGTTTTTTAGTATTTAGCAAATCCCTGCAAAAAAATAATAAGAATTATTTATCAGTGGTAGATATACCAGTTTGCCTGAAGGTTTTTCAAGTTATATGTCTAGATATGTAGCAATCGATTGGAAAAGGTCCAGCTGACAACTAGGTGGGGCATCAGTAATGGTGAAATAAGACCCCTGTGGGCAGGCTGAGCTTTGGTCTTCCATAGCCTTGTTGGGTGTTTTGTATCCCAACGAAGGGCTGAGGCAGCTCTGATGCAGTGTGCAGGAAAATGGTAGTAGGTGATACAAGACAGCAGATATACTCCTTACTCTTCATATACAACACAGGAATTATTTGGCCAGAGGACAGATACACCTTAGGATAATGAGGTCCCTCTATTATCAAAACAAAAAGGTTAGAATCACTCACAGACCCTTTAACAGATATCTTCTAAAGGGGAACAGGCTGCTTTAACCTTGACACTCTATGGAATACTCCTCTTACTTCCGTTTCTACAGTTCCCAGCTGCAACGTGTAGAATTTCATTCTTATTAGCCACATTCTTACTTGACCGGGCTTTGCCGAAAACCTTCAGGTTCTGCATTGTGACATGGATCCTGTATGTCAAGAAGATCCTCAACTCTTAACTAGTTTGAGTATCTTAAATTCTGAATAACTCCTTAAACTTTTTAGCCCTTTGAATAGGACCACCAAACTGGGCACTTGGTATTATTCATGGGACTTAAGGCCCATGTGATCTAAGGCTGTGGATCTCCAGGCTCTCCCTACCTCTGTACACAATATTTTTTCTTACTACTATTACAACTATAACTGAACTAGTCAGTTAAAAGCAGGCTACTGACCATAATAGACTCTTCTTGGTACTTTACCAAATTTTTTGCAAGTTCGGAACAAGTTCCGAAAGATGGCAGATGCACCTCGGAAACAAAAATAGTTTTCTCACCTTTCCGCAGCAGTCCAGTGTCCTCTTCTGGGTCTCCGATGTCTCCAGCTGCCTTCAGCCTGTTCAGACAATCATTGACTAACTGAGATGAGACAGCACTGTCATCGGTGATTGGCTGTGTGACAATCCGCTAAGCCAATCACTAGCTGTGACACTGTTTTGACCCAGTCAGTGATTGGCTAAATCGAATTTTGGCAGCTGTGGGAGACACCAGAACCGGAGAAGGACACTGGAGGAGTATGGGCAGGTAAGTATAGATGAGTAGCAAAGAAGGGGTCCGTGGAGCCTCAGTTGCGAGTCTCAAAACACGGGAATAGCCAGATATCCCTCTCTCCAGAGTACGCCTTTGGATTTTTTCGCTGTTCTCCCTGAGTTCAGTGATTGTTGTGTTTTGTTGGTTTAAGTATAGATGAGCACACAATCGCACGCCTACAACTGTTTTGCTATTTTATTGAGCTTTGTGTAGTTTTTGAAAACTTTGCCCATCTCTACATCTCTATACATTACCCTTGTTAGCTCCACCATTACACGGTTTAACCAGTAGATACAGAAGATACATTACACACGGCTTCCTATATATTTACAAAAAGAAAACTGTTTAATATTAACAAAATGCTAGAACAGGATTATGGGATACTAAGGTGCAGGTGTCGGAGTTACATGTCTGACAACTACTGGGAATCCTTCTTGGTTTTTCCTTCCCTTATTGTTCTAATTCACACAAAACAATTTCAATGGGGTTTAGGTAAGGGGACTGAGGAGGCCGTATCAACTGACACCACTCTCCATCACTCTCTTTCTTGGTCAAATAGCCCTCACAAAGCCTGGAGGATTGTTTGTGGCCATTGTCCTTTGTACTTGAGGCCCCTTTACGTGGGATAGTTATTAGGTGAACAAGCATTGTAAGAATACTCCTTCCCTATAATTTGCTTGTATTGACGGGCCAGCTGGTGGCATATTTCCCACAGTCATTACAATAGCTGTCATTGATAGCACATGAAGTGCCGCATGGTTGATCTGGTGATTGTTTGGCCAGGCCTGTGATAAGCCGTGTAAAGGCTGATATAACATCTCCTGATCGTGGTCGATGCTTTTTCACAAATTTACTCTTAAGTCTTTGACTCTTAAAGGTTCCTATAATCCTCTCATCATCCCTAACCTCTTCAGTGCTGACTAGGTGTGAATGCACAAGTAGTGTACATGTTGCAGATTTCCCTTATTGATCTGTGCTAGAGATGAGCGAATCGGGTTCGGGTTCGAGTCCATCCGAACCCGAACGATCGGCATTTGATTAGCGGAGGCTTCTGAACTTGGATAAAGCTCTAAGGTTGTCTGGAAAACATGGATACAGCCAATGACTATATCCATGTTTTCCACATAGCCTTAGGGCTTTATCCAACTTCAGCAGCCACCGCTAATCAAATGCCGAAAGTTCAGGTTCGGATGGATTCGAACCCGAACCCGGTTCACTAATATCAGATTACAGCCCCAACCATGTATGCAGATGAGGAATGCTACTTTTTTTATTTTTTTTATTTGACCAAGTGTGGATTTTGGCAGTGGATACTCTTCGCAGACAGGTAAAAATCCAATGCTATTTTTCAAGAAAATTACCATGTGGAGTAGATTACAGTAGATATTTTTGTGAATTTTCTGTATTAAATTAATGTTAGCAGTCTTTATTATATTTTTAACAGTCTTAATTATATTGATAATAACAGTATTATATTGTTAACAATCTTTATTATATTAGTAATAACGTTTATTTTATTAGTAATAACAGTCTTTATTATGTTAGTATTAACAGTCTATTATATTAGTAATAACAGTCTTTATTATATTATTGTTGTTAACAGTCTTTATTATATGAATATTACCAGTCGTTACCTGCCTCTGTTAAGGAAAAATAAAAAAATAAATAAAAGAAAAGATGATGTGTACAGAATGTCCTCTGGGACAATGTATGATTCTGGTCGATTGGCAAAAAGGCCTATTTTAGTGCTGGAAGAATCTAAAAAAAAAAAATCATCTGCAGACACTAATTTTTTTGTGGAAGTTATGTAGTAGATTAATACAGCCGTATGCTGCAAGAATTTTTGAGTGCAATCTTCCCCCAAAAATTCCCAATTGAAAAACATTCTAAAAATATGTCCAAAAACACAAACATAAAACTGGCAAAAAAATGTTAATTTATAGACTTTTAGTCCATAAAAACAAACATTTTTGGAGGCTCAAAAGGTCTGAACATAGCCTAATATTGATGGGTTTTGAAGGAACAGAATGTAACCTGACAGATATTTACCAATCCTAGTGTGAACATAGCTTTAGGGTCCTATTCCACAGTAACGATAATCGGCCGGATCGGCCCCATTTGGCCTGATACGGCCGATTATCGTTTGGTGAAATAGAGAGAACGATCAGCCGATGATCGTGTCATCGGCTGATCGTTCATTTAGGGCCAGACCTAAAATCATCATTCCCCCACCGCGCATCGCTACGGTTGAATAGCGGTGTGCGGCGGGCGACCGACGATTTGACAGGCTGCAGCATCATACATTACCTGTCAGGTCTTCTCCACGCTGTCTTCATCCCCGGGTCCTGCGCGCTCTATCTTCAGAATGGCCGGTCAGCTGATGGAGCGCTCAGCCAATCACAGGCCGGGACCGCCACGGCCTGTGATTGGCTGAGTTTGGCCGGTCAGCTGACCGGCCATTATGAAGATAGAGCGTGCGGGACCCGAGGATGAAGACAGCGCAGAGAAGACCTGACAGGTAATGTATGATGCTGCAAGGGCTGCATGGACATCGGTAACGATGTCCCTGCAGCCCTCGCTCAACGATCATCGGGCCGTGGAATAGGCCCAGTAAACGAGCGGCGATCTAGCAGATCGCCGCTCGTTTACATCGTTTATCGGGCCCTCCTCGGCCCATGGAGCAGGACCCTTAGGGTACTGACCATTAATATTATCTCTCCCCAGTCTCCTACTTTCCTTCTCCAAGGGATAAGACTAATAGATCTTCCAATGTCGTCCAATTCCTGGCAGCCGCCCAGAGACCCCCGACCCCCCATACAGTAGGTTAGAGTAGGTCTGAGGACCAAGCCAAGACATTTCCATGCACCAACTCGAAAGACAGTTTTATATACTAGGCTTAGATACACAGCTCATCAGACATAACCAGATGATAGATCCTCCTGCTCATCAATATACTGTACCTATATGGATAAAAGGAAATGTATTCCAGCAGTCCAATAAAATACGGTATTTATTGTGTTAATTCCATAAAATCGTTACATACAAAAAAACATAGAAAAATTCTAGATGCGTTTCGGCCCACTCTGAGCCTTGATCACAGCATACTGTCCCTATATATGATATTAGATTCTACTCACCTCATATTTCTCTCTTAGCTTCCGCTGGTATCATCGTATACTCACCTTATATAAGGAGCTCTCCTCCACCCTGGGAATTATATTGATAATTTCACATGTCAGTGATTTCCTGTATATAGACGCTCAGTCCCAGCACGGATATCATCATCCTCAGGATACAGGAGAAATACATAATTATATATAATGATATAATGAGAAAATCCTCTGTGTTACCCTAAGGACAACCCTGATTTTCTGGATGGTCAGATTATGGTTACAAGCAGAATGTGAAAAAATAAGGAAAAGTTCAATTAATGATACTTCCAACCACCCTCTTTCGTTAATACTGCTATCTGCTGATACCGCTAATACTGTGGCAGCTGCGGCTCCCGAGGCCCCCATTACTGTACCATAAGGCACTACTCAATACCCCCAAATACCATGCTCCAGATGTAATAACTGCGCAGGGACAAAGATAAAGATCTCATCAAGGGCAAAATACATAATGGGCCACAGGCCAAACCACACCACAAGATTAATTTAGATTCTTAACATTTGTACAGTACCTGGAGGTGTTCTGATACTGATAGCAATGGTGTCCTTATCTGTCCGAACCAATTGTGTCATTTATTTATAACGAATATGTATATGAGGACCTTCAGCTTCTTCTGCGCTGATTACTCATGCTTACAGAGATGAGCGGACCTCGAGCATGCTTGAGCCCATCCGAACCCGAACTTTCGGCATTTGATTAGCGGTGGCTGCTGAACTTGGATAAAGCCCTAAGGCTATGTAGAAAACATGGATATAGTCATTGGCTGTATCCATGTTTTCCAGACAACCTTAGAGCTTTATCCAACTTCAGCAGCCCCAGCTAATCAAATGCTGAACGTTCGGGTTTGGATCTACTTGAACTCGAACCCGATTCGCTCATCTCTATTACAGACGCATGCTTAGTGTAGTGATGTCTTCTTACTCTTGTCCCAAGATTCCATGCTTGCAGGACCCAAGTAATGTGAGGAAGTGTCTACCAGCTTCAGAGCGAGATCTTAGTGTTGGACCTCACTTCAGGCCTAATAAGTCTCCAGTTTTTTGAAACCTGCTGCAGGCAGGAAACTAAAGACTGCCATACTATGAAATGGATCGATCGGCTGATAGTGTCTTTAGGTCTAGACCTAAAACCATAGGCTGACGGTCGCGCATCGCTACGTGTAACAGCGGCCGATGGCTAACAATTGAATATCATATTATACCTTACCTCGCCATGCTCCAGGTCTTCTCCTGCCCTCTGCTTTCTCTCCCGGTGGTCCCGGCCAGTGATTGGCTGAGCTTCCTGTTAGATCAGACAGGCCGTGGAGTGTGGAGAGGAAATGTATAACAGTTTGGAGCAAGGGCTGCAGGGACATAGCAAACAATATATTTACAGCACTTGCTAAATGATTATTGAGCCATGTAATAGGCTCAGTAATCAAGTGCTGATCTAGCAGATTGACGCTCCTTTAGGCTATGTTCACACTACGTATCTTTCCGTCCATAGTGCGAACCGCGAATATACGCACATAGTTTTGAGGTTGATGCGTTTGCTGGGAAGTATACGATATACGCCCGCACAGTGCACACTACGTATGAGCTAACGGCCGGATCGTATACGGCGCCATGAAAAATGAACAAGACCATTGTTTGAGGACGGAAATGTTTCAACTCACGGCCGTGGATTTCCATGTGGTCTCGTACGAAGTACTTGTTTCAGCCAAATTGAACTTGATTTTTCGATCCAAAAGGTTCTGTGAGTTTTATTGGGCTGGGCGAAGATTTCAAAGTAAATGATTTGTTTCAGATCGCTTCGAAACAAGCTAGGGAAGCTAGGGAAGCATCGTACACATCCGGCCGCATGTCGATTTTTCCCACGCCCGTAGTTTCAGCCGCACATGTACGGCGGCGTACGAACCCCAGACGGACACATACGCAGTGTGAACATCGCCTTACATTAATTGCATATATTGATCGGGCTGTTATTGGTCAGACTAATAGGACCCTAATTTTCTGTTGCTTTTTTTTACCTTTAAAAATCTGTGTCACGTGACATTGTGTGTATTGTGTAGAATTTAAGAGGACTGCCTTCTTTCTACGCTTAGAGATTAGAGATGAGCGAACCTGGAGCATGCTCGAGTCGATCCGAACCCGAACGTTCGGCATTTGATTAGCGGTGGCTGCTGAACTTGGATAAAGCTCTAAGGCTATGTGGAAAACATGGATATAGTCATTGGCTGTATCCATGTTTTCCAGACAACCTTAGAGCTTTATCCAAGTTCAGCAGCTCCAGCTAATCAAATGCCAAACGTTCGTGGACTCGAACCCGAACCTAGTTCGCTCATCTCTTTTAGAGATAAATTCTCATTTAAAGGGGTTGTTCACAAATATATACATTTTAAATCAACTGGTGTCAGAAAGTGCCAGACATTTGTAATTTACTTCTATTAAAAAATCTGTAAAAGTAGTTTATTCTTTTCAGTCTGGAGCAAGGCTCAGGATTCAAAGTCGTAGACTCAGAGATAGTTTTGGCAAGAGTCAGAGTCAGAGTTGGAGTCAGAAAAAAATGTACCGACTTCAGCTTTAAGAAAAATCTTTAAAAATTTTATAATTGAGTTTTATGTTAATTTTATAAATGTTCCCCATTAATGTAGTTCATTTTCTATCAATCTAAGCCCCTTATTTATTAACACCAGAAAAAAACCTTTTCCCCATACATTTAGTTTCCTCCATATACCAGTAATAAAGCACTGGCACTATTAGATAAAGGTGGTCGGAGAATACATCAGTAATAAAGCACTGGCACTATTAGATAAAGGTGGTCGGAGAATACATCAGTAATAAAGCACTGGCACTATTAGATAAAGGTAGTAGGGTAATATATCAGTAATAAAGCACTGGCACTATTAGATAAAGGTAGTAGGGTAATATATCAGTAATAAAGCACTGGCACTATTAGATAAAGGTAGTAGGGTAATATATCAGTAATAAAGCACTGGCCCTATTAGATAAAGGTAGTAGGGTAATATATCAGTAATAAAGCACTGGCACTATTAGATAAAGGTAGTAGGGTAATATATCAGTAATAAAGCACTGGCACTATTAGATAAAGGTAGTTGGGTAATATACCAGTAATAAAGCACTGGCACTATTAGATAAAGTTGGTCGGGTAATATATCAGTAATAAAGCACTGGCACTATTAGATAAAGTTGGTCGGGTAATATATCAGTAATAAAGCACTGGCCCTATAAGGTCAGGGAGATGTTGCCGGTTGGCAGTTTGTTTCTGAGCTGGAAGAGTCCATAGAGTGGGGGGAGATCTGTGCTTTTCTCTTCCTGGATGCTGGAAGATTTTATATAAGCAGAAGTGTAATATGAAGATATCCTGTGTAATATAGAGGAGGAGAAGACATAAGTAGTGTAGCAGTAACCTCTGTTCTCAGTGTGGTGTTTTCTCTCTGGGAGAAGCTTGTTTGGTTTTCTTGAGTATGCCATGTCTGCAGCAGGCTGTGTGTGTGTGTATGTGCGTGCTATGGCTGCAATAGGGTGTGTGTGTGTGTGTGTGCATGCACTATGGCTGCAGCAGGTTGTATGCCTGTGTGTGTGCTATGGTTGCAGCAGGCTGTGTGTGTTTATTTGCATGTGCTTTGGCTGCAGCAGGTTGTGTGCCTGTGTGTGTGCTATGGTTGCAGCAGGCTGTGTGTGTTTATTTGCATGTGCTTTGGCTGCAGCAGGTTGTGTGCCTGTATGTGTGCTATGGCTGCAGCAGGCTGTGTGTGTGTGGGGGGGCTATGGCTGCAGCAGGCTGTGTGTGTTTATTTGTGTGTGCTGTGGCTGCAGCATGCTGTGTGTGTATGTGCGTGCTATGGCTGCAGTAAGGTGTGTGTGTGTGTGTGTGCTATGGCTGCAGCAGGCTATGTGTGTGTGAGCTTTGGCTGCAGCAGGGTGAGTGTGTGTGTGTATGTGTGCATGCGCACACTTTGGCTGCGTCAGGGTGAGTGTGTGTATTAGAGAATAGCAGATATCACTATGGGTGATCCCTATTTTGCTATGGCTGACCTATGTCTGACCCCTCTATGTAACTATGTCTGACCTTTATATCACTATGTGTGACCCCTCTATATCCCCAACCAAAACAAAAGGGAAAGCCTGTCATATATACTCACTGGCACACTGAACAAATAAAGAAGAAAATATGTATCTTTATTTTACATATGTCAAAGTAACAAACATCCCACTGGGACATAAACAGTTAAAAACATTTTAAAAAAACATACAAAATTAATCAAGGGGGCTCCATTACATATAGGGAAAAGCCCCCACGACACTCTGACAAGCAAAAATGGCAAGGACCATATCTAACCAATAAATCTGAAGTGATAGCTATGCCCCACTGCTGTAAACAATGATGATTAGGGAGAAAAACTACCATGAGATGTGCAAAACAAGTAAGGGCAGGTATAGCCATAATTCACTGAATTCCGGCCACAGAAAACTGACATGTCAGTTGTTTGCGGCGTATGGGATCCCAGCCGGAGCGCACACAAGGTGTGTATGCTCCGGCCGGGATCCCATAGAACAACAGGCATTGTTCCACTGCGGTAAAAGTACGACCGTTGTTGCCATCGCCAACAACGGCCGTACTTTTACGTAGTGTGAACATAGCCTTACTGTGCATAAAGACTTTAGTAGACTACATCACAGAATAAAAAGTCTGTGGGAGGAGAAGAGAGGATGTATTACAGACCTTAGCACCTCGTGGGCTTGGGATGACCTTTTTGACACTTTGCACTGGAGAATATTTCTATGTTGTGGAAGCACAGACAGATATAGAAAAGGTACCATGTGTCTTTTTGCCCTAAGGGCCCGTTCATACCACGGAATCAGCGCCAAAATTTCACGCAGAACCCCTGCGTTTGCCAAATCCTGCTTTCTATCTGTTTGAATGGAAAGACTCACTTGCCTCCGCTCAAAGAATTGACATTTCGGTGCCAATTCCGCAGTGTGAATCGGCCCTAACAGCTATCCAACAGTTTCAGCAGTTTGGAACCTGAATTGAATCTGACAGGTTGAATGAAATGCAGTTCAATACTTTTTTTAGGAGATTGAGCAGAACTGGTATTGGAAATGCTGAAAGATTATGAGATCCTCCGCATAAATGTAAGAGGGGAAACATTTGAAGTCACAACATGGTCACAAGCTCAACCAAACTCCATTCTGCTTTGAAAAAGAGAAACAAAAAAAACTGAAGCACTTTATTTATTTATTTATTTATTTATTTATTTTATTCACCTCATAATACAGTTTTTGTTACCATTTTGGTCTTTTTTTAAAAATGATGGAAGAACTTCTAGAGGGAAGAAAGAACATTTTAAGGATTTATTGATGCACATGTTAGCAAGTTGATAGACCTTATCTTAACCTTAAAGACAGGTTTTTTTTAAGTTCCACAAAAAAATAAAGCAATTCTTTTAAGTTCAAAAATACAATTATCAATTATTCTGTCCTTTCTGTTTTGCCATCAGTTTCTCTCTTGAGTTCATGTCGGGTCTGAATATAATAATGAAACACTTTGGGAGGAACATGCAAATAACCAGACCCCAGGTTGATGATTGGATAGCAAAGATCTCCATGGCCACCATATATTTTCCGCGGGAACTGAGGGATGCGGGAATGTAGGACATCCAGACACTCAGGAAGGCCAGCATGCTGAAGGTGATGAACTTGGCCTCATTGAAGCTGTCTGGAAGTCTCCTGGCCAAGAAGGCCACAATGAAGCTAATGGAGGCCAGAAGACCAAGGTAGCCAAGCATAGACCAAAAAGCCAAAGGTGACCCTTCATTACACTGAATAATCAGTACTCCCGAATTACTTTCTGATTTGACTTCTAGGAAGGGAGGAGAGAATGTCAACCACATAATACAAAGAAAAGTTTGAATGAAGATACATGAGATGACTATGAGATATGATACACGGGGTCTAGTCCAATGTCTTAGTTGACTACCAGGTCTTGTGGCTTTAAAAGCTATGACTACCATAATGGTTTTGGCCAAGATACAGGAGACACAAAGTGCAAATACAATACCAAAAGTTACTTGTCTTAAAAGACACATCTCATACTGGGGATAACCAATAAAGACCAAAGAGCAGAGAAAACAGAGAGATAATGACACCAGGAGAAGACAACTTAGGGAGTAGTTATTGGCCCGAACAATGGGGGTTGTTTTATAGTGAATAAAAAGTCCAAAGATCACCACAGGAATCAATGATGAGGAGATGCCAGTAGCCATTAAGGTGACGCCCAGTGGATCTTTATGTGAAAGAAATTCTTGGGTCTTCGGGACACACTGATCTTGGGTTGGATTTGGCCACATATCCCACGGGCATTTGGTACATTGTAGTGAATCTTTAAAAAGAAGTTTTGAAATGTTAAAAGGGCAGGCTGAAGTTGTACATTATGGTGTTTTTCAGCCAGAATTTAAAGGGCATGCGTCAGCTCTACACCATGCTGTGACCTGAAGGCATTATTGCATAGCTGATAGGGCAATAAAATAATTATGAGCTTTATAGAAAGCTGATAAATTGACTTAAATAATGGCCTAAGAGAAGAAAACATTTGAAATATTTTTCGGTTCTTACCTGTCTGATTGGAGATCTCTCCAGAGGAACATTGGATGCATTGGACACAACATAAAGGTTGGCCTTCTTTGGCTGCTTTCCTGAAGCCTGGCGGACAACTAGGGCTACAAACTGAAACAGGGACCTGGGAAGGAATATGGGTTGAACATATTTTAAAATACTTTGCAGATAATGGCTACAGGAAGGAAAATCATTAGAATCCTGAAATCTATATTTTCTGTGGCCAGTAAAGAAACCTTTCCTGCTCTTGATAATCCAACATAAAATGGTGTCATAATCTGCCCTAAACTCTGTCTAACTTACTAGCACTAGATGATCGATGTGCATCCAATACAATTGCTGTAGTATAGAACTCCATTTAAAATGCTGTTTCCACCATATACAGTACACTCATGCTATCACTAGATCAACATTTGGATACTACTAGCTTTCCATGGCTAAGTGACATTCGATCATGCATCTTCCCATCCTACTGATCAAGCAGGTTTGGTACATTCTAGAGACACAGTACATCTGAAATGTTTTCAGACCCTTTCATGTTTTTCCCATTTTGTTAAGTTGTGACTTCAGCCATTGTTCTCTGCAGATACTCTCTTTTTCTTTCGTGTTCAATAGAGTCCACCAGTGGAGCCATTGTCAGGTCTTTATAGAGAATAGGGCTCTAACTGAAGCCACTCCATTGTTGTCTTAGCTGTTTGCTTATGGTCTTTGTCTTGTTAAAGGGTGCAGTTTTGGCCCACTTTAAGGTCTAGAGTCAAGTTTTCATGAAGAATATCTCTGTACTTTGCTCAACTCAGCATGCCCCCCCCCCCTCCACTGACCAGTCTTCCCTTTCCCCTATCAGGATGCTAAACCCATCATGCTTCACTTTAGGGATGGTATGGGACAGGTGATGGGCATTGCCTGGTTTCCTCCAGACACTTAGGATTAAATCTACATTCTTTAATCTTGGCTTTATGAGACCAGGGAATTTTGTTATCACAGTCGGAGAGTCGTTAAAAATCTTTTTTTGCAACCTCACAATGACTTGTGTTCCTCATAAGTTTTTTTTTTTCTTTTTTAAACTGATGAAAAGCTTTTTCTGGCCACTCTGACGCAATGCCTAGATTGGTGGAAGCAGCAGTTACGGTTGACCTCCTGGAAGTTTCATCCTTTGGTCATTTCTCTTATGAAGGCCCCTTTTTTTATATAGCAGCACAGCCAGCTTCAAGAAGATTCCTAGTTGTCTGTGATCATGTATCTCCACACAATTCAATTTCCGAGCTCAACAAGCAGTTCTTTCCCCCATCATGGATTGATTACGGCTCGGATGCATTGTCAGCTGTGAAACCTTAAATAGACAGGAGCTTGTCGTGCCAAATACCATCCAATCAGCTGAATTTAGCACAGATGACTCCAATGAAGGTGAAAAGCAAGAGGCATGACAGTCTGGGAGCTAAATCTCAAGTGTTACAGCAAGGTTTAAAAAAAAAAGTCTAAAATTCTATTTTCACATTCTCCCTGAGGACAGTATGATTGGGGGGGGGGGGGGGGGGGGGGGGGCTTCATTTAGCTATATTTTAATTTAATTTTAGGTTTCACCATAACACAATATGAAAAAATGAAAGGATACTTTCTTAATGCACTGTATCAAGGCACAGCACGTTGGCTCAGTGGTTAGCATTGTAGCCTTGCTGCACTGGGTTCAAATCTCATCAAGGGCAACATCTGCAAAGAGTTTATATGTTCTCTTCATGTTTGTGTGGGTTTCCCCCACACCCAAAACAAACAGATACGCGAATTTAGATTGTGAGCCCTAATTTTTGTTTCCTTATGCTGGTGATATCTAACACATTATTTCATAATGAATTAACCTCCTGTATCTATTAGATTTGGGTCTATAACTTTTGCCCTGTGAAAATTAAAATTTCCATTCACTAAGAGAAAGATATTTTTTAAGCAGTGATGATTTGATACATACAAAAATTATAGGATTGGATATATAGATGATCTATATTTCACATTTGATAAAAATAAATGGAAAAGTCAATGAGGACCATCCATATAATCTCACCCCATGGTGTCCGATTCCCCACTGTATGTGGCTGGTATTAATAGCGAAGAAGTCCCCACTGGTTATACTGGTATCATAGCTGCCCACTTTGACTTGCTTGAGTTTTCCTTCAGGGCTCAGCTGCCATTTCACTATATCGTACATAGCAGGTGGATCTCCGTTCTCATCGAAAAAGAGTGGTCTACCATCGGACATGTTTAGATGCAACTTCTTCATGTAGTACAACAACTGTGAGGAAATTATACATCAATTATCTTCATGTACAGTAATTACAGAGCTACACGCAGTTTTTAAACAAGAAGTTCAGAAAAACAAACGGGAACGGGAAAGGAGAGGCACGGATGCTGGGGATGGACCCCAGGTGAGTTAACTATTTTTTCTTTTTTTAATTTTAGCTGCAGTTAACAGTTTTTACATTTTCCGGCATATAAGGCGAACTTCTTACAATCTTCTTAAAAGTCAGGGGTCGTCTTATACGCCCAGTTGCCTTTATCCATGTTTTATGGACTCCCTAGGGCTGCAGTCCACTTTTTTAGCCAAGGGTATTCAAATGCTGAATGTTCGGACTTATCTCTACTCCTTTCTACTCATAGGTTAAAGCCAAAGCTCCTTTATTTGTTTTTTAAAGCCAAAGCTCCTTTATTTGTTTTTTAAAGCCAAAGCTCCTTTATTTGTAAAAACAAACAAACAAACAAAAAAACGCAACAACAACAAAAATTTATAAAACTACTTATAAAACTAACATGGAATCCTTTAATGTATTTACTTCAAATGTAATTCTCCATGATCACATCAATAAGGAGACCCACCTTGGAGAAACAGCCCATTGATCTAGGATGGGACTAATGTTTGTCTAACCTTAGGGCTTATCTAAAATCTGAAATCTTGGCACACCAACCCCTAATGTTATTCCTACATTTTACTTATTATGATACCATAAAATAAAGTTTTAATTCTACAACCTAAAATTTTTTGTATTTGCTGGGGTGTGGCCTTTGCTTCCTCCATGCTGACATATTTAGCACTAAGTGAACAGAAACACTAGCAAGTTGCTTCATTTTTCCTTTAGGAAACTCAAACCAAACTTTACACAACATCCATGGTGGTGAGAATATTGTTAAAGTTTTACCGCTGAGTTCACACTAACCTGCCAAGGCTTAAAGTTCTCGATATCAGCACATGTTCCACTGGTGAATGGTCCATCCCCCTTCTTGCATTTTCCCAAATCCTTTAGAGCTTTTGCTACTGCATGAACTGCTAGATAGAGATTGTATGTAACCCGCAGACTGGAGACATCATTGAAGCTATTGTGGATGCTTTCAAGACTTTCAAGGCCTGTACATTCTTTTATAAATGAATTAGAGAGGTTCTTGATGGATGTCTGATCTTGAAATTTGCAGTCAAAAACTTGTTCCCAAAATATTTTTATGTATTGTTTTCCCACAACCATCGACGGATTGATCTTGTTGAGGAAATCTCCAAATCCATTGATGATTCCACTATGAAGGGCAAAACCGATTGTTCCAAGAAGAAGTTTTGAATATTTTTTCTCTGAAAAGAAAGATGAGGTAGACCAAGCTTCACTGGCAATCAATACTTTTCCTGTGACGTTCTGCCTCAGCATCTCATCTAGTACAAAGCCTATGTTGACATCAGGAGAGAAGATGACCACCACTGTGGCTGTTGAGTCTTTAATCACCCGAGCAATATGAGGAGCATTTTGATCTTCCTGATTAGAGATTATGTTCTCCATAAAAGCCACACAGGCTCCTGCTTTTATTATATCCCTCTTTACCTGTTGGATTCCTTGCTGCCCATAATCATCATCAAGGGCCAATAGACCAATCCAAGTCCATCCAAAGTGCAACACCAGCTGTGCTAGACCCCGAGACTGGAAGGCATCACTGGGAACTGTTCTAAAGAATGACCGGAACTGGATACGGTTACTAAGCAGAGAACTTGTAGAAAAGTGACTAATCTGTTGGAAAATCCAAACATAGCATTGAGTGAAAACGATGATTTTAAAACTACAGTATGTCTACTATTTACATAGCATAATACCCGTTTGATTATATAGATTTGAAATAAAGAAAAGTGAACTTCACAGAGAAATAATAAATTAGCACATCATCTGATCCAAGGACCCAAAAATTTTTGGAAGTGCACAGGGATATTCTATAAAGCAGCTAGATCATTTTAACTTTCCAGAGGGGCTTTGACGACTAAAAATAAAAACAAATGAAGTTGTCTCACCTGGACATTCTCTTCTTAGAATTAAGCTACCCAAGGGTGATAAATGCGGGGGCTCTTCACTAATTTATAGACCTTTGGAACAGTGTCAATATAAATGTACACTTGGCCCCGCAATTTCCACCCAACCTGATCCCCTCCAGTGAACAGGCACACTGGCTCAAGACTAGAGATAAGTAAGGCATCTTCATTTTGCTTTGTACGAAGCAAAACTCTCCAGCCTTTTAATTGTGCAGGCTGGCGGCTTTGTAAAGAGGGTGGATACAGCCCAAGCACTGCCTGGAAAAAAATGGAAACAGCTATGACAGTATCGATGTTTTCCAGCCATTTTCTAGGCAGTTTTTGGGCTGCATCCATCCTCTTCCTGGAGCCGCCAGCCTGCGGGATTCAAAGGCTGATCAGTTTTGCTTTGTACAACTCACTCATTTCTACTCAGGACCCTAGACCGATGAGTTTGCTTGCATCAATGCACCCTCTGTGCATTCTCTACATAGTAGATGGTCAACTGGGTAGGTCCCACTATAGTAGATGGCCCCCTGTGTAGCCCCCCCTTTAGTAGTTAATCCCCTGTATAGACCCCCTTTATTTCATGGCCCCCATTGCAGCCCCTTCTTTAGAAGATGGCCCCCAGTCAGTAGATGGTCCCCATTATAGCTCACCTTTAGATGATAGCCCTCAGTATAGTCCCCCTTTAGTTGATAGCCCCAAGTCAGTGGATGTCCCCCACCTTTAGTAGATAAGTAAATGGAATTAATTAAAAAAAAAAAAACTCACTTCCCATGTGCTTCCCGTCCCTGTCATATAAACAAACAAATAAAGTGCCAGAAAAAACCTAGTGGGTCCAGGGTAAATTTATGCAAATTACACACTGGCGCAAAAGGCCCCGGGTCAACCCTGGTAAACTAAATATAAAACGTAACTTTTAATAAATTATTATATATTATAAAATCAATAGACACCGTAAAAAAAGTTAAAATCACTCTCCCACAGTTCACTAATGAATAGTACACTGTTGTCCACCAGCCGGTGGTATTCAGATCCTACTAAGTAGCTGCCGACTACTGGATACTATGAACTGTGGAAGTAGCAAATAAAACCTAACACACCGCCACACGACCCGCTGCGCAAGTGTGTAATTCCCATCCCTGTCAGCACTACTCTTCCCATTTCTCTGGGAAAGGCTACATGTGTTATAAGCACTGCCTGTGAGAGAAGTCCAGCTACCTGTCAGGTACGCTGACAGGAGGTTAGGACTTCCGGGGCAGGCAGCATAACATAAGTTACATGAACTGGAAGAGAGAACAGAGAGAACATCACCTGGAGACCTTCAGCGATGGGGGAGCTTGTAGGAGGTGAGAAGCTTTTTTTTTTTTTTTTTTTGGGGGGGGGGGGGGGGGCACTTACTGGCCCTGCAATTGCACATCACTCGAGGTCCCACCAGAGGATCATTTGATGGGCCCCTGACTAATGTGCAGCTGCAGAGAGATCAGATATGGGCACCTGAACTGCCCACATTATATTCCGCCTCTGCTTAGGAAATGATCGAACATTAAAGGGAACCAATCATGCCGAAATTGCCCCCATTGATAAGGAAACATGCTGGTACATCACCCAGCACACTTCCCAAACAATCCCCTGTATCCTCCGTCCCCTCCTTTATTACCCCGCAATCATACATTTGTGAAGTCCTGGTCATGGGACTTCACATGGTGGTAGTCATGGTGGGCTGAACTAGTCATGGTCCTAGGCGGCTTCCAGCGCCGTAATCACGCCCAGAGGGGCGTGATTGAAAGACCTGCGCTCCGCCAACATCATTTCTGGCTTGCAACCACGGCGGCGGTGGCGGCACATCGAGTCTTTCACACGCTGCACATGTGCAATATGTCGGGAGAAGGCGCTAACGTACTGCGCGTGCGCGGCGTGCGGAAGAAATCGTCGTGCCGCCGTCGTGGAACGCAAGCGCCGCCGATGTGGAACGCAAGCCCAGGCCCAGGACCATGACTAGTTCAGCCCACCATGACTACTTGGGGCTCATTAGCATACGGCGCGGGACTTCACAAATGTAAGATTGCGGGGTAATAAAGGAGAGGACGGAGGGTACAGAGGGATGTTTGGGAAGCATGCTGGGTGATGTACCAGCACGTTTCCTTATCAATGGGGGCAATTTAGGCATGATTGGTTCCCTTTAATGCTATCTAAAGGTGATGTGAATGCCCCAGCACTTACCTGTGGATACCTGTATAGCCCCAGGATATGAGCCAGTGCAATTGAGTCTGTAGATGTAGAATGTCCAATCAACGCGGCGAACCGCGTGTCCTGGTTACATTGATAGTTGGGCACGGGTTGTCCATGTCCACTCAAAAGCTGTAGAATTCCTGACACTGTTCTCTGGAAAACTTCACAAGAGTCATAAAGCTGGAACCCCAAGGTGACATTTGGCAAAAAATCTGGGGTTTTGTTAATTTCCTCCACAGCAAAATGCACAGCTTGGGTGCGCTGATAGGGATTTGACATAAGGCTGAGGACAACACAGACAAGTTAATTTCACGTCTGCAGCAAAACTCAAGTGTTCGTATGACTGCAGGCAGGGACAGATACTGTAGGCCAGAAAAATGAACTGCCCTACGGGGTACAAAACAGTGTGGAGCTGGGGGGGGGGTTAACATTCATGAGACAAGAGGAGGGGGGGTAAAAATGTCCGTACATTAAGAGTACTTTGGGGCATACAACATCTGTGGATTCCCAGTAGAGATGAGGGAACTGCTCGGACTTTTGGTCCGAAAGCAGTTTGCTCTCTCTTATCATGCGTTTGATCCCGGCCGCATACTTGCGCTAACGGGAATATGCGGCCAGGATATTCCAGGAAATCCCTGATGAATTCCCTGGCATATACTGGCCGCATATTCGCGGGAGCGCAAGTATGCGGCCGGGATCAAAGGCTCATCTCTAATTACCAGCTGGGAGGGCCCAGAACATCTACCTGTGAGTTGGCCACTAAATGCTGTGGCTGGGCCTCTAAAAACAAAATTTGTTGCTTGTGTAGGTCTTGGCCCAGTTAGCCAGTATTTGCTGTGGCTCAGTGCGTGGGTAACTGAGGAAAGTACTAAGCCTGTTACACAAACTGTAACTGTTGAAAACAACAACAACAAAAAAAGGGGGGGGGGGGGCTTTGCTGCAGTCAGCTCTTGAGTATGTGTTTATTAAACCCAAAAAGTGGGCGACACGGCCCTTCAGTGTGTACTGCTAGTTAGCTAGGCCATCAGTGCATGGCTAGTAGTACAAAGCATTGGGATAGTTAGACCTTGTGTGTGAACAATATGTACAATTTCTGCCGGAGTTAGGCAATTGTAGCAAAAAAAAAAATTAGAAAACCCACAAAGAAGGGATGTGGTCAGGGCCGGCCTTTGGGGTGTGCGAGCTGTGCGGTTGCACAGGGCGCATCACTCCTGGCCAGCTGGGGGGGCGCTCTGGCAGACAGTCAGCTGCACACTTAACTGGTCTGGCAGACAGACGTTCTGTCTGTCTGCCAGAGCGCCCCCCTAGCTGGCCACCTGCCCTCCTTACATGGTAGTTGGTTTGGGGCGCTCCAGAAGATAGACGGGCTAGGGACCTGGCAAAGTAATGTTCCGGGTTGATCCCGGTCAGCTCCGCCCCCGCCGACAAGCCCCGCCCCCGGTACCCACCACGGGTGGGATGCTGACTTTTTTCTTGCCACATTGCAGCCTGCAGTGTGCTCAGGTCCCATCAGTGTGGTGACCTGTGACCCCTGCCCAGCCATGTGCGTCCTCCCTCCTCCTCCTCAGCAATGCTGCAGCCTCCAGGATCCTGGGCCCCTGCTGTAAGTCTGATGATTCTCTCTCCTCTGACTCTCTAGCTCCTTATCCTCCCTACCATCTACCTTTTTCCCTTCTATCTATCTATCTATCTATCTCCTATCTATCTATCTATCTATCTCCTATCTATCTATGCAAAAAAGGGGTCCGTGGAGTCTCAGTTACGAGTCTCAAAACACGGGAATAGCCAGATATCCCTCTCTCCAGAGAAGGAAGCCCATTGCCAAGGGGTGCCTCCTAGTGGGGAAAGCACCAATCCACCCTGATACATAGTCCCTCAGGTCCTCACTCTGTTGCGAGCTTTGGGACCTAAATAGGGAAACACCAGGGTGGCCCCTGTAAGTCAAAGTCTAACTCTGTGGCGAGTATAACGACATAAGACAAGGGTTACCAAGGCTAGGCATCCATCCACAGACTGCAGTTTCGGGGTTTTTGCCCCTCATCTGTGTGTAGCAGGATTCTGGCTACTGGGGCAATGATAAATAGACCAACAAAACACAACAATCACTGAACTCAGGGAGAACAGTGAAAAATTCCAATGGAGTACTCATTTACGAGTCTCCATTGATTGTCCCATACAAAATTTGAATATGCAAAAAAGGGGTCCGTGGAGCCTCAGTTACGAGTCTCAAAACACGGGAATAGCCAGATATCCCTCTCTCCAGAGAAGGAAGCCCTTTGCCAAGGGGTGCCTCCTAGTGGGGAAAGCACCAAACCACCCTGATACGTAGTCCCTCAGGTCCTCACTCTGTTGCGAGCTTTGGGACCTAAATAGGGAAACACCAGGTGGCCCCTGTAAGTCAAAGTCTAACTCTGTGGCGAGTATAACGACATAAGACAAGGGTTACCAAGGCTAGGCATCTATCCACAGACTGCAGTTTCGGGGTTTTTGCCCCTCGTCAGTGTGGAGCAGGATTCTGGCTACTGGGGCAATGATAAATAGACCAACAAAGCACATCTATCTATCTATCTATCTATCTATCTATCTATCTATCTATCTATCTATCTTCTATCTATCTCCTATCTATCTATCTATCTATCTATCTATCTATCTATCTATCTATCTATCTCCTATCTATCTATCTCCTATCTATCTATCTCCTATCTATCTATCTATCTATCTCCTATCTATCTATCTATCTATCTATCTGCTGAAACAGTACATAACTACTGCCCCCAGCATACCCCAACAGCTAAACAGTGCACAACTACTGCCCCCAGCATACCCCAACAGCTAAACAGTGCATAACTACTGCCCCCAGCATACCCCAACAGCTAAACAGTGCATAACTACTACCCCCAGCATACCCCAACAGCTAAACAGTGCACAACTACTGCCCCCAACATACCCCAACAGCTAAACAGTGCATAACTACTGCCCCAGCATACCCAACAGCTAAACAGTGCATAACTACTGCCCCCAGCATACCCCAACAGCTAAACAGTGCATAACTACTGCCCCCAGCATACCCCAACAGCTAAACAGTGCATAACTACTGCCCCCAGCATACCCCAACAGCTAAACAGTGCATAGCTACTGCCCCCAGCATACCCCAACAGCTAAACAGTGCATAGCTACTGCCCCCAGCATACCCCAACAGCTAAACAGTGCATAACTACTGCCCCCAGCATACCCCAACAGCTAAACAGTGCATAACTACTGCCCCCAGCATACCCCAACAGCTAAACAGTGCATAGCTACTGCCCCCAGCACGGTAAACAGTGTAATCGCCGAATAGGCCAAGTCCAAATTTGCTGTTTTTTAGTGAAGTCACATCCCAGAGAAAAATTCAAAAAGTGATTAAAAGGTCACATATATAACGGGGGGGGGGGGGGGGTGTAGATGATTGATAGATACATAGATAGATGGTACTTCTATCGGGGGTCGGGGGGTTTGGGGGGCTGGGGTTTAGGGGTGGAGCTTGTTGTAGTAGGATTTAGTATATTGTATCTAAATACTATAGCCTCCCGTCCCGTTTGTGGTTTTATTGTGGGGGTTGTCTGGAGGGATGGGAGGCTGTAAGATTTAGTCTATGTCACCATTAGGGGAAATCAACAGGGGGGGGGGGGGGGGGGGGGGGCGCCAAAAGAAAGTTTCGCACAGGGCGCCATCTACCCTATGGCCGGCCCTGGACGTGGTCATCATACTGCTGGTGGTGGTGACAGAGATGCTGATGCTGTAGGGAGCAGACATGAGAGGTCTTTGCCTGCTAGGCTAGAAAATATAAAATCTTCCTCTAGTGCAAGTAGGCAGCAGGGATTACAACGTTACTTATCCGCTTATGGTTATGTCCATGTTTTCCAGGACTCCCTAGGGCTGCATCAAACTTTGTCAGTCGCGCCCATCTCTAGTGATCAGCATCTCCAATGATCAGCATTACCAGACTTCACCACAGGTGTTTTTCTTGTCATAAAGAATCTACCAAAGCCTGGTACAAAAACATCTCTGAAGAGTATGTACTTCACCAATCTATAGTCAGAGACAAGGTGGGACATTTACCAAGGAGTCTAATGTGTGCGACTATTCTAATGTGGGTTGGTGTTTCTTTGTCTAATATATTGTGTGTGATTTATGGAAAAGTTGCACTGTCAAAGTAAATGTGTCTAAGTAAAAAGTTGCAAAAAAAAAAAAAAAAAAAAAGTCGCAAACATATTCACCAGGTAATGACCAGGCGTGGGCCTGCACCAGTTTTTGCTACTTTTTAAAAAGACGCAAGTGATGAACTGAGTGTAAATCCCAGATTAAAAAGAAGTTGCATCAAAAAAACATTCACCCGTCGAATACATAAATAGAATTTAGATAAAAAATGGGTTAAAAATCCACTTATTCACTTAAAAAATAGGCACAAAGTCTTTAACCACTTAACGACAAGGGGCATACATTTACGCCCCCACAGCCTGGGCCTTGGCGCAAAGGGGTGTAAATGTATGCCACGCTGGGGTACCGGACTATGGAGCAGACTCATGGAGCTGCTGCGATCGTGCGACCGCCATTAACCCCCTAAAGGCCGTGATCACCACAGGCAGGCTCTATCAGAAGATCACAGATAACTCTGATTCCTGCTATGCTATGGCATAGCAGATATCAGTGCATGTAATGTAATGAATGAATGTGAAAGTCCCCTAAGGGAACTAAAAATGTGTTAAAAAAACAAACAAAACAAACAATAAAAGTTTTAAAAAGTGTCCTAAAGCCTCTCCCCTAATAAAAGTGAAAATCACCCCCCCTTCCCATTTTATACACGAAAATAATAAAGCTAATTAACATATAATATACCGTAGCTTGTGTAATCGTCTGATCTATTAAAATAAAACAATATTGTTCCCACACGGTGAATGGCGTGAACAAAAAATGGATAAAAAAGTGCAGATATTGTTTGTTTTTTTTAAGTACATTTTGGGAGATTTATCAAAGGGTGTAAAATTTAGACTGGTGCAAACTACCCACAGCAACCAATCACAGCTCAGCTTTAGGCAGTGCTGAAAGGAAAGCTGAGCTGTGATTGGCGGCAGTTTCCACCAGTCTAAATTTTACACCCTTTGATAAATCTCCCAAAATGTATAAAAAATTAATAAAAAGCGATCAATATGTATGATGTTGAAAATAATGTTACTAATAAAAACTAGAGATCATGGCATAAAAAATGACACCCCATACGACCCGTAGGTTAAAAAAAAAAAAGCGCTGTAGGAGTCACAATAGGGCCATTTTAAATATACCTATTCGCAAAAAAAAAAAAAATGTTTTACTGCTAATAAAAATGGTAAAACGTTAGAAAACCTATGTAAAGAAAAAAAAAGTCAGTTCTACCATTAAGTGCATTACGTAAACACGGACCCCCCCCCCCCCCCCCCCCCCAAAAAAAAAAAAAAAAAAAAAAAAAAAACAATTTGCGGAATCACGTTTTTTTTTACTTAAATTCACCCCATACATGATATTTTGGGGACTCCGTCATTCATTTTATGGCAGATTAAAAGATGCTATTACAAAGTACACCTGCTCCTGAAAAAAACAAGCCAACCAAGCCCTCACATGGCCCTGTAGGTGGAAGAATAAAAGAGTTATGGGTCTTAGAAGGCGAGGAGGAAGAAACAAAAATGCAAAAGTGACAATTGGCCCGGTCCTTAAGGCCATTTAATGCCCATTGTGTATAAATGGAGGAAATTCAAGACCATTATGACTTCCTGAGGAGTTATCGACCAACAAACATCACACCAAGAGCAAGGGCAAGGCATATAATCATCTGTGAGGTCACAAAGGAACCCCAGGTAACCTCTAAGCAGCTAAAGGCCTTTCTCACTCTAGTTTATGTTGAAGCCAGGCCCTGGGTCGTGACCTGTGTGGTCTGCTCAGCGAGTCAGAGGCCGAGGCGGGACCCCACTATGGCCGTAACTAGCTGAGTAGACCTCACATGCCACGCCCCGGGTCCTGGCTCAGACCAGGAAGTCGTCAGGGACCTGGGGACTGGAGCGGCAGTATGTGGCCACCAGCGCTGGAGCGGGGGAGATAAGAGCATGTTATTTATTTTATCCTCCACCTACGCAGCACTAGTTAAAAAAAATGGGTCTGGCTTGACTTCTCCTTTAATGCTTATGACTCCACCGTCAGGAGGACAGACTGAACAACCATGTATGCAGGGCAGGATCACAAGGAGAAAACCAGAAAACCATTGCTCTCCAAAAAAACATTGCCGCCCATCTGCAGTTTTCTATATACCTTTTGTTTGGTTTTGTTCTCTTTATCTACATTTACGTTACATTCCGATGTAATTTTAGGTCAAATGTATGTTTATATATGTCATGAGAGTTCACAAACATTCATGTGCCAATGTGTATATATAATACTGGAACAATCTTTTATTTGCAATAATGTCTAAATTTTATCTGAACTCTGAGCAAGCATCTAAACAACAAATCAGAGACTAGCCTTACGAGGTACAGATGGCAGGACCAGGCTTCTCCTTGTAATCAATATTCGGGTAGATTCTGTCCATGTGAACATTCATCACGGCCCCGATTATTATATTTCCATCCAATGACATGGCTGGTGTGATATCGCTGCCGGTCAGTCTACAACAAGACTCAATGCAGTTACAGAAATGTAAGATATAGAGCAGGAACCGAAGCCGCATCATCTGTAAGAATTGTGGTCAGATGTAGAACTGGTTATAGGTGGAGAAGATGTTTTATATTTTTCAGTATTAAACCAGAAACCTGCAATAAAATAAGAATTTATTTATTTATTTACTTAGGAAAAGACATGGTGGCCTAATGGTTAGCACTACTGCCTTGACCGTCTCAGGTCTTAGGTTCAACACCAACAATATTTGTATAATAGGATTATAGGATATTTTTCCTAAGCCTTCTAAGCTTCCTGTCTACCTAGCAACACCAGATTTCTTCTTGATAAGCCCCTGGAAATGGAAGTGGGAGCAATGCCAAGTAGAGACATAAGAGAAACAGATCGCTGATCTCAGGGAGGCCAGCCAAACGACAACACTGCCTGGCTGGGTCCTTCCCGGAGGGATATCTGGCTACTCCTGTGTTTCGAGACTCTTTGATGGGGCTCTACGGGCTCTTCTTTTGCATGGTGTGGGCAGAGACAGGTGGTGTAATAGAGGGGAGACCTGTTTCCAGTTATGGTGTGGACAGAGACCAATGGTGTAATGGAGGGGTGGTCTGTGTCTGGTAATGGTGTGGGCAGACTGATGGTATAATAGAGGGGTGGCCTGTATCTGGTAATGGTGTGGGCAGAGACCGATGGTGTAATGGAGGGGCGGCCTGTATCTGGTAATGGTGTGGGCAGATAAAGGAGATGCAATCGTATAATAGAGGGGCGGCCTGTGTCTGGTAATGGTGTGGGCAGACTGATGGTATAATAGAGGGGTGGCCTGTATCTGGTAATGGTGTGGACAGAGACCGATGGTGTAATGGAGGGGCGGCCTGTATCTGGTAATGGTGTGAGCAGAGAGAGGTGGTGTAATGGAGGGGCGGCCTGTATCTGGTAATGGTGTGAGCAGAGACAGGTGGTGTAATGGAGGGGCGGCCTGTTTCCAGTTATGGTGTGGACAGAAACCAATGGTGTAATGGAGGGGCGGCCTGTGTTTGGTAATGGTGTGGGCAGACTGATGGTGTAATCGAGTGACGGCCTGTGTCTGTGTGGTGGACAAGAAAATTGTAAGAGCTATTGTTCTTGCCAGCCAAATATACGATCCTCTCTATATGATCTCTGCCTAGGACATCTGGAGTCTGTTTGCTGTGTATACGCCCTCATGTAACCACAGCTCCCAACACCTCCAAGCAACTTAGACAGAGCCACCAAGATGGTGGACAGTTCCTTGAAACCTCGATCTTGCCTTCCCAATGATGTACCTTCTCTTATAGTCTGTCAACTGGGCAGCATGTCTTGAAGTATGTCAGAGAGTCATATCTAGCAGTCACTAATGTCTCACCAAGATGTACTGTACACTACCGTTATAGGTCATTTACTTTCTCAACGATTGAATGTCGGTACCATAGAAATCAAGAAATCCACATTATTTGTGTGGAATTAGGAATGTAGCGCTGTGTGGTGGACAGTGTCACATATCGTAGGCTTAGATAATCCAGGTTGCCGGAAAGGTTCGGAAAGACCGGTTTAGTTCATATCACACATGACTGCATATTGCAGAATACATTAAACTCCACGAAAAGCTTACTACTGAGCCAACCTAAATCTGGGAATATGTGATCTGAAACATATTTGTATATCACTTAATGTACTAAAAATTGATTCCTTACCCCACAGGAACAGATCTAATGATTGCTTATAAAACATACATTAAGAAAAGTAAAAAAAAAAAAATAAATAAATAAATAAATAAATAAATAAATAAATATATATATATAAATATATATATAAAAGAAAAAATATAAATATTAAAATTCTAAATAAATCAACCTGTTTCGTATTACCATTCCAAGACATGTAGGAACAATTCATTACACATATAAAATATGCCAGAGTTTTAGATTTTCAGTCACAATATATATCAGGAAAAATTGTGTCAAATAGAAACTGCATACCAACTGCATAAACAGGCTCATAGATGAATACAATAAGTTATGGGGCAATATCAAGCATATTAAAAGTTAAAAAACTTTTTTTTATTTTTTTTTCCCTGGTAGCCCTAGGGCGGCATTCAACTACTCCAGATGCCAGGGTCATGTTGAGCATTCGGGTTTGGAGGAACATTGCCGAACCCAAATTTTAGCCATGTTCACTCTACGCTACTACTACTCGTCCCTTCTCAGTGTCTCTAGGACTCTTGGAGTGGAAGTCTCTAGGACTCTTGGAGTGGAAGTCCTGACTGAACAGAGAATTTCAAAAAATACAGCCAAGAATGCAAAAAACTTTAAATAGCTGAAATTTACAGACAGATTTTCTCCATAACGGCACATATCTTTTGAGGCTTGAAGTGTGATGTGAACATAGGCTAATAACTATGGCTGTAACATTAACTGACAGATGTTTCCCAGTGTGAACATAGCCTAGGGTGATCACCCTTATAAGGCTTATTTCCCCCCTCCAAATGACATGACTCATGGATCTTCCAATGCTGCAGTTACTGGTAACAACATCATTGTATCACACATGATAGTCCTAGACACAAAACTCATCAGACATCACACACAGTAGATACATCTGCTCCTCAATACACTGTACTGCATTATCATCTTCCACTCACCTTATAATTTTCCCTCGGTTTCCTCTGGCAGTCCCGTATACTCACTATATATAAGAAGCTCTCGTCCATCCTGGGAATTATATCAGCAATTACACATTCAATGATATTCTGTATATAGACGCTCAGTCCCAGCACGGATATCATCATCCTCAGAATATAGAGAAATACATAATTGTATATAATGATATAATGAGACATCAATCGGCTGTGTGACCCGGGGGACCACCCAGATTTTTCGAATGGTCACAGTACGGCTACAAGAAGAACAGAATGATTAAAAAAGGTTTAATAAATGATACTTAGCTGCCAGGGGCATAACTACAGGAAGGAACATTCCACCTTAAACTTATTGGACACAGTTACATACTTATAGAAGCCTGAAGCCTGTATTTTGCTTTTGCTAACTATCCTAATACTCAGGGGCGTAGCTAATATCACTTGGGCCCTGGTGCAAGAGGTCAACTTGGGTCCCCCCTTCCTCGACCAAGTGATGCTATTGGTGTATATATTGATTCTCAAGACCAATATTACCAATAATACCAGTATATAGGAAATATTATCACCATACATATTACCGCCATACTGTTACTAACTAAATCCTGTATACTGAGACCAATATTGCAAATAATACCAGTATACAAGGGGCAAATCTTACCACCACACCACCGTATTGCTACTGACCAAATCCAGTATACTAAATCTATTAAAACACAGTACCAGTTAACAAGCAACAAATAACACCACCACATACTGACTAACCCTCTCACATACTGACACCACCGATGCTACTGAATAATCCACTGTTAATATATCACTATTACCTCATCCAGTCATATAGAGGTAGTCCCAGCTCTACACAGGTTCTGCACACTATATCCATTACAGTGCAGTTATATTTAGTGACTCACAAGGGACGTCTTCTGTGGTCAAAGTTCTTCTATTTTTATCTTCTTCTCCATCTGCCCTGGGCCATTATGAAAACTTCTCTGAGCCACGAATCCACAGAATCTACCAGACAGACATACTAGGCTCACATTGGCACCATCCTCATCTCTATACTAACTGCACATCTGTAAGGCCGCTTTACACCCTCATTTAGTGGGTAGACTGACTCTATGGGACCCCTTCCCCTTATAGTATATGCCCCCCTCTGTGTAGACCACTATAGTACATGCATCCCTCTGTGCATGCCCTATTCTATATGCCCCCCGTGTATTCCCCCTTATACAACACACCTGACAACTCGCTCCCCCGTCGTGGCTCTCCTCTTCTGCTGGCTTAGTCCCGTCCCCGGCTTAACCCCTAGACGACCCTGGACGTAGGGTTACGTCATGGAAGTCTGTCCCCAGACGACCCATGACGTAACCTTACGTCATGGGTGTTATTCCCGCTATGAAGCGCGCTCCGGAGCGGAGCGCGCTTCATAGGAGGTGGGGGCCGGCTGCAGTGAGCAGCCGGGACCTCACCGGTAATGACACGCTGCAGCGATCGCGCTGCCGCGTGTCATTAACCCCTTAAACGCCGCGATCGCGGCGCGACCGCAGCGTTTAAGTGTAAGTGACAGGGGGAGTCCCCTGTCACTTACCGATCGAGACCCCCGCAGTGTGACTGCGGGGGTCCCGATCGGTAAAACGGACTGCTGGAGGTCTCTTACCTGCCTCCATGCGGTCCGATCGGCGCTCTGCTGCACTGAGCCTGCACAGGCAGGCTCAATGAGCAGAGCGCCGATAACACTGATCAATGCTATGCCTATGGCATAGCATTCATCAGTGTAAAAATCAAACTAGTGAATGTAGAAGTCCCCCAAAGGGACTTCAAAAGTGTAAAAAAAAAAAGTTCAAAACACTAACACACTACCCCAAAACCCCTCCCCCAATAAAAGTCTAAATCACCCCCCTTTCCCATTATATAAATAAAACATATAAAAATGAATAAATAGATAAACATATAATATACCGTAGCGTGCGTAATTGTCCGATCTATTAAAATATAACAAGCGTCATTGCGACCGGTAAACGGCGTACACGAAAAGAGGGGAAAAAGTGCGCAGATTACCGATTTTATGTTACATTATATATTAAAAAAAATCAATAAAAAGTGATCAAAACGTCCGATCTTCACAAATATGGTATTAATAAAAACTAGAGATCATGGCGGAAAAAATGACACCCCATACAGCCCCATAGGTGAAAAAATAAAACCGTTATAAGCGTCACAATAGGCCCATTTTATTAATATTTAATTGGCAAAAAAACGGATTTCATAAAAAAAAAAATATATAACATTAGAGAATCTGTGTAACCTGCATATGGTTGTGTTCGGGCTGACCTATAGAATAATAGTGTCATGTCGCTGTTACCATATAGTGCATTACGTAGACACAGGAACCCCCCAAACGTTACCATATTGCATTCTTTTTTGCGATTTCACCAATTTATATCTTCATAAATAATATATTTCTGAATTCCATCATACATGTTATGGTAAAATGAATGACGCCATTACACAGTACAACTATTCCTGTAAAAAACAAGCACTTACATGGCCCTGTAGATAGAAAACTGAGAGTGCTAGAGCTCTTAGAAGGGGAGGAGGGAAAAACGAAAGCACAAAGATCAAAATTTGCGCGGTCCACTGGGTCATTTTGGGCCTGGTCCTCAAAGGGTTAAGCATGGCTCCCGGCTCTGTCCCTTCCCCGACACACACCAGTGACCTCTGTGTGCCTCGGGGATGTTACTTCCGGCAGAGGAGGGCACTTGTTATAGATGATCCCTGTGCCAGGAGTACTTCCCCGTCGCACACAGAGCTCACTGGTGGGTGTGCTGCCGGGGATGGGACAGCCACGTGGACGGGACTGCCGGGGAGCCGTGCGTCAGCCGGGGGGCCAGCCTCTTGTGACCACAAGCAAAACACTGCTTGTGGTCACAAGAGGGAGTGGGAGGGGGGCAGTGCGGTGGCAAGGGGGACCCTTTGGTTGTGGCCCAGTCGCAGCGGTCGCTATGCCACTGCTAATAGTTGAATTTCTCTTACGTTGTGAGCCCATACACATATACACTATAGCTTGGCTACACAATCTGTCCCTTCCTGCCACTAGAACACATCTGATATATAACTAGGAGGACACCTTTGGTCCCGTTATCTGAATTACGGATAGCTCTTCCAGATTCTGGGGGATGCCTGGATCAAATGGCTTCTTCATGTGTAAGCAATTCACACCAATGTAGGGTAGTGCCACATTCCACCAGCAAAGTCTGCTGCCTTGATCACTTGAATCTCGAAGATGTTGTCAAGACTTTTAGATATTCTTGAATAAAGTTTAACAAAAATTCATAGAGTAAGTGGACTACCACAGTTTCTTTTTCCTGTTAAATTTTGTCTAACTGTGGAGGCCTTCAAGACTGGAATCTTGAGTAGGGTCTTCAGTAACCTCCTCTAGACTGCTGTTCATGGCCTCCCTCTCTTAAATAGACTTCTGCTCATGGCCCAACTCTTGTACCTAGTCTGCAGCTCATGGCCTCCCTCTCTGACATAAAAAGTTATGGTTCCTTCTCTTCTACATAGTTATGGTCTTACAGAAACCACTATATTTGATCTATTCAAGTTGGCATAGGTTAGTGAGTGGACAATGACCCTTATCACACAGCTAAGGCAACAGAGGAGTATCTCAGTCGGAATTTATACTAACCATTCCTGCCATTGCTCCTGTTCATTCCTCCACTGCAGTCCTGGTTTGGTCTATGGCAGCTGGTGACCACCAGCATCCTCTGTCCTTCCGGCCTGGTCCCATGATTCTCGTACCGTTCCTCTCACTTTAAGTTCCTCCTCTGGCCTCTAAGGCACGTGCACTCAACTATCAGCAGGTTAGACAAATGTACACTGCTCATAGCCCCTTATAGCGTCTATGACACTGAGGAGGAAGGTCTCTGTGTTACACCCTGCACACGCTGTAAGAGACCGACCGTTCCGTGACTTGACAGCGTCACAGAACAACCAGTCTCTGAAAAGATCATCCCGGATGATCTTTAGGGCCGTAGAGTTTTGATACTGGCGCATCCGTGTGCGCCCGCATCAGAACTCCCCACTGCATAGTATGGAACAAGCTGCTGGAGCCACCATAGTGTGCACTGACAGGGTTTTCTGTGGCCGCTATTCACTGAATAGTGACGGCAGAAAACTGACATGTCAGTTTTCTACAGCGCAGCTAGGGTTCCTGGCCGGAGTGTATACCCCAGTGTGTTTACACTCCGGCCGGGATTCCCTGAGGAGGCAGCACTACGTAAGTTCCGTGGGAATTACGGACAATAAAACAATGGCCATGATTCCCCCAGGACTTACTTTGTGTGAACATAGCCTTAGTCGACATCATCTTTGTTCCGTTGCACCGTTAGGAGCACTGCCATGTCATGTAGCCCGCCTTCTCCTAACAGTACATCGGAATGAAGATTACTCCGACTAACACCACAGAACTGGCACTGAGGAGTAAGGTAACACACATGCCTTCCTCCTCAGTGTCTCGGGTGCTGTAAGGGGCTATCAGAAGGTTAGATTTGTCTTACCTGCTGATAGTTCCTCTTTAAAGGGTCATAGTGCTGCAAATTATTCTTCCTCCACCTATCTTGCTCATCCTGAACCTAATTAAAGGAACTCAGCCTCCCTCATTCCTTGAGTGTCATTGGTTCCTTATGCTCTTCAGAGAAAATGTTATCCTGTGCTCGGCTTTTCGTGTTTTTACTGACTCATGTCTGTTTCTCGGATTCTGTTGCTGACCCAGACTGTGTGACCTGCAACTGAATCCGCCTGCAGTAATCCTGTTCCTGACTACGCTAATGCCCGATTCCTGGTACTATGCTGACTCTCCTGTTAATGACCCAGTCTGAAAACTAGGCACATTTTACATGTTTCTCTGGTACCTCCAACTGGCATTCTCTGGTTCTTTATCCTGCAGTCTTCATTAGAATAAAGTGTGAAGACCTAGAGGGCACTTAGACTGGCTTGGCCCAAAGTCAGACCAATTTGATTGCACAGTGGACCCACATGCCACTACAGAACTATAACAGAAGCCCTGCTAAAACATAATATAAATATTTAGTATGGTAAAACTGCTATAGAAAGATTAGGTTCTTAGGAAACCTTTTGATCAAATAGTATGTACCATCTCATCACGTTAGGGCGACCCTCAGAGAGATGGTCCTGGGCTTCTCTTAGGCTAAAACTAAGTCTACACTCTGGGCATGTAGGATCCATCCAGTTTCTACTGCCAGGGGTTTAAGTTAACCCCCTGGGGGCCAGGATGTATTCTGTTGGGGGAGGATATATACTAACTGCTCTTTTTTTTCTAACTCAGCCAATTGGCGACTAAGGCAGGACACCTCTGAAGCTGCTGATTGGCTGAGCAGAGAGCGTGAAGAGAGAATCTAGAACCCCCTTCCCTATAGATTTAAGGCGGTGGAAATGTATAAAACTTATTTTTTTTGCACTTGACTAACACCACAAGGTACTCGCACGAGCATGGAGCTCAATCAAGTACCTGACACTCGATCAAGCTCGAACGAGTATGCTTGCTCAATAATAAAAACAATGTAAAAATGATGAATGATTATGAGCTCTCAGTATAAATTTAAGAAGGTGAGAAATTGAAGACATGGCATGGTCTAACTATACTGTAAACTCCATTGCCCTCATACTACTCATACTCTACTATTCTGGCCATTTTGTAAAAACTAAAGACTAATTCAAAGAAATTTAATTAGGTGTGTGTGTGTGTGTGTGGGGGGGGGACATTTTAGAAAGTTGATAAATCTTATCTTAACCTAAAAGACAGATCTTTTTAGTTTAGCACAAAATAAAGCAATTCTCTTTAGTTCAAAAATCCTTATAAATTGGGGCAGAGCCTGACCGCGGACTGAGATGGCTGCACTGTGAGTCAGCTTCTCTCAGCACGGACCTCTTTCCTCCATTATTAGCACCCCACAAATCGCCAGATGGGCAACAAAACAGGAGACAAGAGCAGAGAACCCCCAGGCACGCCACGCTGTAAGAAAAACGCCGGGGAAATGGACAAATTCTTTAAGAAGAAAGGTGAAGGGAGCCCAGCCCGCTTATACAAGATGGCGCCGCCGGCCTCGCTGCTGCGCGATGCTGAAGCAGACTCTGATAGCGCTGCAGCTGAAATGGAGGACACGGATGCTACCATGATTTCCAGAGCCTACCTGAAGAGGACCATCCAGCAAGCTCTGCAGACTGCACTCTCCCCGGTCCTTCATGAACTGACTGAGCTCAAGCAAGAGGTACGCCATGTGGGAGGCCGGGTAGAGCACTTAGAGACAGTCACCTCAGACATAGTGGGCTTCTGTGACGCTACTTCCTATGCCCTGAGACAACATGAAACACACCTCAACAAAACATATCTTATGCTGGAGGACCAAGAGAACCGGAGCCGTAGAAAGAACATCCATTTCAAAGGCATACCGGAATCATATGCTGCAGAAATACTCCGAAAAATAGCGAAGCAGCTTTTTACCACCTTGCTCGGTGAGGAGAGGGCAGACACCATCGTCATTGAGCGTATACACAGAGCATTGCGTCCCAGACCTAAGCCCAATGAACCCCCGAGGGATGTCATCTGCGGGCTACTCAGATATGTGGACACTGCAGCTATACTTCGGGCTAGCAAAGACCACCGCGGCCTCACCTATGAAGAAACGCCCATTCTCTTGTTTCAGGACATTGCTGCCTCAACATTATACAAGAGACGCTTGCTTAAACCTCTACTGATTAAACTATGAGAGGCCAAGATTCTATACTCCTGGCTATACCCGTTTGGACTAGCTATTACTAAAGATGGCCGCCGCTACCAAATCCACGACCCAGGAGATCTGAAGAATATCTGGGAATCCCTGGACATCCAAACGATAGACATCCCGTCCTGGCTACCGGTGCAAGCAGGCCCATCTCTTCCGGAATTACCACGAACCGCACAGTGGACACGGGTGTCGAAGCCTAAGTCTCCACGGAATAAGAAAACACCTGCAAGGAACCGCTGTGACTCAGACACCTGAACAATTGCATACAGAGACTTTTTTTTCACTACTCTATCCGAGAATCAAGTTTGATCCAAGTTCCCTGGTTTTGGCGTGGTTCATAACCCACCGAGAGGACTCCCTCATATTTTCTATATGTCTCAGTTTTTTCTCAAATTCCAGTTGCGAGTCCACATATGTTCCCTATCTTTAAAGTCTCTAGTTACAATCTAATTACAGCCCTTTGCACGCTCTGTCGAACCCCCTCCCCCCCTTTCTTTCCCCTTCCCCCTCCCCTCCCTCCCCTCCCTCCCCCCCCTTCTCCCTTCCCCCCCCCCCCCCACAGGGCGTGCATATATCATATATCATATATCTTGCTTAATGGTTTGTGGTTCTAGTACAATGTTTGAAGTAAAGGAGGAGGGAGAGAGGCCCATGCATCGGCTCAGGATACACTCCGCATCCTCCACCTAGCCCTCTCTCTAGTTGTTTATTTACTGTTTATGTTTGGCTGTTATACTCTTATTCTATCCACCCCCCTTCTCCCTTTCCCCCACCTGTGCACACATGGTTTCTCTAAGCAACGCACCTTCTGGACGATATGGCGTCGTACCAATTAGTCACCTACAACGTTAAAGGTTTTAACTCACCTCAGAAGAGAAGCCATGTTATTTCACTTCTGCAGAGAGATAAGGCCTCCATTGTCTTCTTTCAGGAGACACATTTCAAAACACAAAAAATCCCTAAATTACCAACTAACTTTTTCTTTTTGGTTTCATGGCACAGGGGATAGTGCGGCTTCTAGGGGCGTCTCCATTGCGATACAGAAAGATGTCCCCTTTCTCCATACCGCAACCCGGAGTTCTGGAGACGGCAGATCTTTGTTTGTAAAAGGTAAAATTGGTCACCTCCCTTACACCTTGGCATGTCTATACACCACAAACACAAAGCAAACAACATGGCTTAGCCATACATTGGAGGAGCTCAGCTTATTTGCTGAAGGACCCATCATCTTAGGAGGTGATCTTAACATCACTTTAGAGCCAACAAAGGACTCGTCCTCTGGTCGCTCATCCCTAGCTCGCCCTACTCTCAATAGAATTAAAAATAGACTTAAAGATCTAGGCCTTGTAGACACCTGGAGGCTCATGAACCCTAGATCTATCAATTATACCTTTTATTCTGCACCTCACCGGTCCCACCAGAGATTGGCCTATATATTTTTACATGAGAGCCTGATACCTTCTCTTACAGCAGCAGATATCCTCTACTTTACAGCTTTCCCACATTCCCATGAGGGACTGGACATGGCGTCTCAATGAGACGCTGTTAGACAATGAGACACATGTTCAATATCTTACAACACAATTACAATCTTATTTTGAGCTTAATACATCCCCTGAGGTTGCCACCACCGTTACCTGGGAAGCCCACAAAGCTTTTATGCGTGGTCTCTTCATCCCCCTGGGCACTAAAGTGAAAAGAGAGCGGAACAAAACGATAGATACCCTGTTGTCACAAATCTCCGCATTAGAGGCCCAACACAAAAAAGCAACAGATCTACAGACAGGAAGGGACCTAGATGTGTTAAGAGACAAGCTGAGAGATATCTTAAACATAAAACTAGCTAAAAACCTCCTCTACTTTAAACAAAAGATTTATGCCCATGGTGATAAAGGTGGTAAACTCATGTCAGCGCTTATTAAAAAACGAAGAGAAAAATCGTTTATCCACTCCCTTAAACTTGCAGATGGGAAGATCTTGAACTCCTCCAAAGACATAGCCGCCGCATTTAAGGAGTTCTACAGCTCTTTATATTGCCTACCCCAACAGACTAATCAGGAAGCCTCTAGACACCAGGCCATCCGGGCCTTCCTGGATACACTCTCTCTGCCCCATTTAGGGGGGGAGGCTGTGGAGCAGCTTGTGCGGCTGTGTACACCGCAGGAGATCAAAAAACTTTTGCTCTCTCTCCCGAAAGGGAAAAGCCCGGGTCCCGATGGGCTCCCTGCACTATACTACAGGAAATTCAGTGGTGTCCTTCTCCCTCATTTGGCGGCAACGTGCAACGCCTTACTCAAAGGTGGTTGCCTACCGCGACAAACTTTAGAAGCACACATTGTGGTTCTGCCGAAGGAGGGGAAGGACACCACATCCTGTGCAAACTACAGGCCGATATCGCTCCTCAACCTTGATTTGAAGATATGGGCGAAACTTCTGGCCAATAGGCTGCGTGATCTGCTCCCCTGCCTCCTCCACACGGATCAAACCGGGTTCGTTAGGGGTAGGGAAGGAAGACATAACGCGTATAGAGTCCTACAAGCCATTCAATATGCTCACTGCTCTAATACACCCCTGGTCCTTCTCGCCACTGATGCCGAGAAGGCATTCGATAGAGTAGCCTGGGATTTTATGTCCACCACTCTGCAAAAATTCGGCCTACCTGATCAATTCATCTCCGCCGTCCTTACCCTATATTCTTATCCCACAGCTAAAGTAAAAATGAATATGGTATTCATAAAAATGGTATCCTTTCTCCCCCCTTCCCTATCAAAAACGGAACCCGCCAGGGCTGTCCATTGTCCCCCACTTTGTACATCCTCGTGATAGAGACTTTATTACAAAGCCTCCGCCAAGATGCGCAAATTTTAGGCCTCACCATTGGGACACAGACCCACCTAGCATCGGCTTTTGCTGATGGTCTGTTGTTGATGGTCACCAACCCTGTACAGGCCCTCCCAGCTATCCAGACTAAGCTAGAAAAATGTGGTTCCCTCTCTAATTTTAAAGTTAATTACAACAAATCTGAACTGTTAAACGTCACTCTCCCCGAATCCCAGGCTACCTATCTCAAGACTTCCTCGCCCTTTCAGTGGACAGATAAATCTCTAAAATACCTAGGCATACACGTCCCACGTTCTCTATCCTCTCTATATGAATTAAACTTCAAACCATTGCTACGTAAGATCTCTCAGCTTCTCTCTTCGTATCATATCCCTTTTCTTTCTTGGATGGGGAGGAAAAACCTTCTACAGACTTATATTGTAGCCACCTTGCTATATGTTCTGACCATGATCCCTATGGACATCCCTCGATCCTTCTTTCTGGAACTAAAACGTATGTTCTGGAATCAGAGAAAGCCTAGACTATCCTATGATATACTTACCCAGAAGAAGACAAGGGGTGGCCTGGGTCTTCCGGACATTGATCTTTATTACGCAGCTATCCATGCACAGAGGTGGGTTGACCTGGTGACGGTGGGGGGACTCCTTTGGGGCTCGGAACTGGAGACGGCCTCTTTGGGACCGGACTATCTTCGCCTACTCTGGTTTCCCACTAACTCAGATGTCAGCTCAACTACTAACCCCCTCCTTAAAGGGACTCTGAGATGGCGTTGCCACTACCTCCATTCTTTCTTGGAGGGCACGGGTCCTCTCACGCCCTCCTCGCTCTTACCTTACATAACTCACCCCTACCCCCAAAAAGCGGATACCCTGTGGGACCGTTTTTCTCATGTCACATTATCTGAGCTAATGAAAGATAATAAGATACCTTCAGATACGCATGTTCAGTCTCTGGTGGCACCCTATACCTTCAATTTCCTACAGCTTCTCACCGTTAGGCAAACGTGTAAGGCCTTTTTGAAAGCTCATAAAGCTAAAAGATAACTTAATTGGCTGGAAAAGATCTGCCTCTCCAGACCCCAAGGTAAGCCTCGCATTTCCTATTTCTATTCACAAATGCTTCTGACCAAAGCTTCTAAGCCCCCTTCCTTCCTACTCATGTGGGAAAAGGAATTGGGAATTACTCTGTCCACAGAGGATAAAGTATCGATTCTGAACAACTCCCACGGTTTCTCACGTTGTGTGAAGATCCAGGAGAATCATTATAAGATACTTACTAGATGGTATAAAACCTCAGAACTTCTGTGTCGCATGGGTTTAACGACCTCTGATAGCTGCTGGCGATGCCACCAATCCACAGGCTCCCTTTCCCAAATATGGTGGAATTGCCCACTACTCGCCAATTATTGGCGAGAGGTGGAAAAGGCAATCAATGAGATATGCTCTTCATCTATCACCCTGTCAGCACACATAGTGCTATTAGCCTTACCTACGCAAGGGTTTGTGCCTTCCAAACGTAGCCTAGTGGTTCACCTGCTGGCAGCGGCAAAGTCACTGATCCCCTTGCAGTGGCTGAGCAGCTCCCCCCCTACCTTCACCCAGTGGATAGATAAGACCAACCAAATCTGCAGGCTGGAGGAACTCACCAGCTGGGTTAATGGGACCCATGAGGCGTTTGCAAAAATTTGGACACCCTGGCTCACATAAAAAAAAGGCCCCGCATCATCACCCCCCCCCCCCCCCCCCCGCCCCAACCTCTAGCATGTAGCTTTTTAGCTCCCGATGTTACTGCCTCTGCTGGCAGGTGAACTGTGGTTATCTGAACTGTGACTATTTGAACTGTGCTTGCCTGTGGGCTTTACTGTCCCAGGATTCCGTAATGTGGACCTAACAGAGAGATCAGGCCTCACCCCCCCTTCACCCCCCCCTCCTCACCCTCCTTCCATTTTTGCTCCATCCCCCGGACACTGTGGGGGGGCGCAATACCAGGCAGAACACCTCCCCCCCCCCCCCCTACCCATACCCACACTGCTGGCCAAAGCCTATATCTCCAAACCTGAACATGGACTTCATCTTTCCTAGACTACAACACTCATCATGGATTGCTTCAAATCATACCAGATGACTGTCGCTATGTTATGCTTCTACCATTGTGAACCGTCAATGTGTTTATTACCACATGTGTGCAATAACTCCCTAATCCCCCCACTCCCAACCCCCCCCCCCACACACACACACACCAGAATGTTTTGCAATCATTCGTTATTAAGGTTCTAATGTTGTTAAAAATGTTATATATCTTAATGCTGTTCTAACACGCTCCTTGAATAAAAACAGATTTGATAAAAAAAAAAATCCTTATAATTTATGTTTATGTGAAATACTAAGAACAGAGAAAATAGAAAGTTTTTTATTATTAAATATTACAGCTTTTTTGTTTCTTCATCAGCCTCTCTCTTGAGTTCATGTCAGGTCTAAATACAATGATAAAACATTTTGGAAGGAACATGCAAATAACCAGACCCCAGGTTGATGATTGGATAGCAAAGATCTCCATGGCCACCATGTATTTTCCCCGGGAACTGAGGGATGCGGGAATGTAGGACAACCAGACACTCAGGAAGGCCAGCATGCTGAAGGTGATGAACTTGGCCTCATTGAAGCTGTCTGGAAGTCTCCTGGCCAAGAAAGCCACAATGAAACTGATAGAGGCCAGGAGACCAAGGTAGCCAAGCATAGACCAAAAAGCCAAAGGTGACCCTTCATTACACTGAATAATCAGTACTCCTGAATTACTTTCTGATTTGACTTCTAGGAAGGGAGGAGAGAATGTCAACCACATAATACAAAGAAAGATCTTAATGAGGACACATGAGATGACTATGAGATATGATACACGTGGTCTAGTCCAATGTCTTAGTTGACTACCAGGTCTTGTAGCCTTAAAAGCTATGACTACCATAATGGTTTTGGCCAAGATGCAGGAGACACAAAGTGCAAATACAATACCAAAAGTCACTTGTCTTAAAAGACATATCTCATACTGGGGATAACCAATAAAGACTAAAGAGCAGAGAAAACAGAGCGATAATGACACCAGGAGCAGACAACTTAGGGAGTAGTTATTGGCCCGAACAATGGGGGTTGTTCTGTAGCAAATATAGAGGCCGAGGATCGCCACAGGAACCAGTGTTGAGGAGATGCCAGTAACCATTAAGGTGACGCCCAGTGGATCTTCATGTGAAAGGAATTCTTGGGTCTTGGGAGCACAATGATCTTGGGTTGGATTTGGCCACATATCCCGCGGGCATTTTATACATTGTAGTGAATCTAAAAAAAAAAAAAGTTTAAAACATAGTGTTGTTTAGGGATGAGCAAAGCAAATCCAGTGAAGGCTGATTCACAATGCAGTTAGCAAAAATTTGCTTTGTTAAGTTTTGTAAGCTTTGTATTTAAATGTAATCAAGATGATGGCAAAAAGAAATGTAAAAAAATTATGTACTCACCTTTTCGTGCTTCACCAGTTTCCTTCTCTGTGTCCTGGTGTCTCCAGCCACCTTCTTCCCGCTCAGCCAATTGCTGACTGAGAAGGGACAGTGCCATGGCAAGTGATTGGCCGAGCGGGCTGGTACTCTCCAAACAAAATTGACACCCTGCTAAGCCAATCACTGTCCCTCACTGTCACTCAGCCAATCACTGTCCTGTCTCAGTCAGTTAATAATTGGCTTAGCAGGCTATCACTCTCAGCCAATGACTTACTGAGATGGGACAGCACTGCAGCACTCTAGAGAGTGACAGTCCACTCAGCCAATCACTGGTTGCAACCCTGTCCCTCAGTCAGTAATTAGCTAAGAAGGTTTTTGGCTGCAGTGGACATCGAAGACTAGAGACCATGGACACCGGGGAAGCACCGACAAGTTTTGATGAGCACATAGCTTGATTGCACCAAAACAGTTAAACACCTGCAATTGTTTTGGTGTTCTGTTGTGGTTTGTTCAGGTTCAGTTTAGAAGTTCACAAATTTTAAGAGACTTAAAGAGACTGAAAACTTAAAGAGAATGTGTCAGCTCTATATCATGCTGTGGGACATTATTGCTTAGCTGAAATTTTTTTTACCTTCATACAAAGCTAATAGGTTGCCTTTAATTATGGCCTAAGAGAGTAAAATATTTGAAATATTTTTATTTTCTACCTGTGTGGTTAGCTATCTCTTCGGAAGGACATGGGATGCATTGGAAACAGCATAAAGGTTGGCCTTCTCTGGCTGCTTTCCTGAAGCCTGGTGGACAACTGGGGCTGCAAACTGAAGCAGGGACCTGCAAAGGAATTTTCATTGATTTTTTATCTAGTATTTTGAAGATAATGGCAATAAAAAGGAAAATAATCTGTATTACAAAATCTTACTTTCCTGTGGCCACGAAAATAATCTTGCCTGCTCTTGATTAGTGAAAAGTTAGGTTCGAGTCGAACATCTCGATTTTCTCGAACTCAAACCGAACATTTTACTGTTTGTTCGAGTTAGCGTTCGAGTTAGTGTTTTTGCCAGCCAATCAGTGCAGAGCATATAGAAGTGTCAGAAACATCATTGCTGAGGTGTAGGGGTCTCATTGGCTGCTAAAATCATATGACCATCTGATATAAAAGTCACTGTGCAGCGTTCTGGTCGCCATTTTCTCTTCACTATGTGCTGTACAGACGGCTATCTTAGTGTATCATTGTTTCCCTGCATGACGCCATTTCGATTAGTCATTGTGCTGCGTTCTGGATGCCATTTTCTCCCCACTCACTGTGCTGTACAGACTGCTATGTCAGTTTATCATTGTCTCCCTGCATGTTGCTATCTCGATTAGACAGATAGTGAGATTAGTGATATTACTGAGATAGGTATTGAGATTGGAGAGATTAGTGAATTGCTTATCAAGGGTACACTAGCATATTTACAACAAGCATTTTCCTGTCCATTGTCAGCATTGCAGTCACAGCAATACTTAGCTTTGGTTATGCAGGCTGCATATTGGATCTGCCAATTTATACATAGTTCCAAAAAGTGTATTTTGGTCTGCTCACATCTGTTATACAGTAATTAAACGTACATCTCATTTGTGTTCTTGCATTTGTTTAATGATTACAGCTCTATTCCTATAAGTTGAAAAACGTCCTCTGTCCGTCACCAAATATATGAAATACTTGATACCTGTTACACAGTAAATAAATGCACATCTCATTTGTGTACGTGCATTTGTTCAGTGATTACAGCGGTATTCTTATCAGCTGACATACGTTCTTTGTCCGTCATAAAAAAAATACAGAATACTTCACATCTGTTATACCCAGTAATTAATCGTACATCTGATTTGTGTACGTGGATTTATCGAGAGTTGGTAGATCTGTTGATTTTTTGTTGTTGTTGTATCTTCTATCTAAGGTGGTAGGCGAGCAATATCAGGTGTAGGAAGGGGAGATAGAGGTAGTGCACAAGGCACTGCTTCCAGTGCTCCGGCCAACATACAAGCAAGAACATTGTCAGTACCAGGACCATATGGACTATACTCTTTTGCTAGGTTTCCTGTGCGCTTTATTAATGAACTGCATTGTCAATCTGTTTTTCAGTGGTTATCGGACCCACAATAAAGCCCTTTGACCTTCTCTTCCTCTCAGTCACGGCAACAAATGTCATCATCATCATCATCATCATCATCATCGTCAGTCCAACTGGAAGCAAACATGTGTACAATGTCCCTACCCAATATACAGGCCACTGAAAATAATACAGATTCTGAAGAGCTCTTTGACCACACAATGCAGTTGGGGTCAGAAGGTGGTTCAAAAGATCAAGAGGCCAATTTCTGATGCCCTCAGAGGAGGATCAGGAAGCTGGTCTGTTGTCAGAAATACAGAGCGGTCAGCAATGCCTGAAAGTGCCTGTGGCTTTTAGCTCGCAGTTTGAGGATGTAGACTGTCAGATAGAGGAAGTCACCTGTCATGACGATGATGAAATCGCGGCTCCAATGTGGTATTTAAAGTGACAGCTGGCAAGGGCATCATCAGTGGAGCATGAGGTAGTTACAGTGCGGGTCTGACCTAAGAAAAGGAGAGGGAGGTCGCACAAGTCCGCTTAAATTACTTCGCCAGCCGTGGTCAGTAGTGGCAGCCGGGAGACCGGTACTAGGTTTTCACTGTCTAAGAGGTCCGGAACCTGTGAAGCCTGGGCCTTCTTTGATCAAGCCTCTGATTCTCCCACTGAGGTTTTATGTTGTATTTGCCAGCAACGCGTCAGTAGAGGAAAAAATTAAAAGTGTTTAAGTACCACGAGCATGAACAGGCACATGCAGGGAAAGCATGAATTGCTGTGGAATAGTCGCTCCGATAAAAAAGGCCACACAGGTCCTGGGCTTCCAACTACCGTCACATCTACCGCCTCCTCCTCCTTTTCAAAGCCAAAGCGTCCCTCTTTTGCCGATGTGCCGATGCAGCAAGACCAAGCACCATCTCCACTCGAAGATACTATCGGCCGCTCCCACCGCCATCAACACAGCTGACACCTTCTCCTACCAACAGTGTGACCTGCATGCCGTAAATCTGCCAGTCCGGCAGCCTGCCTTCTGTGTACCAGTTGTGGGAGCATAATAAACGCTTTCACTCCAACCATGCCAAAACAAAAAAACCTAATGTCGGCATTGCCAGGCTGTTGGTTTTGGAAATGTTGCCTTTCCGCCTGGTGGACACAGATGGCTTCTTCCACGTTCTGGCTCTGGCATGTCCCTAGTATCAGATACCTAGCAGGCATTTCTTTGCAAGAAAAGCTGTCCCTGTCCTGGCCCAGGACATTGCAAAAAAATATATCAAGCGCGTTGGCTGCATCTGGGATGGTGCACAGCCAGGATCCCCAACCTCGACAGGTAGTATCACGTGTTAACAGAAACCAGCCCGTTATTAAATTAATTTGCTTGGAGATCGTCAACACACAGGTCAAGAGCTGTGGAGGGCTCTGCATACTCAGACAAACCACTGGCTGAGTGCTAAGAATCGGCACCAGGTAAGATGGTGTGCGACAACGGGAGCAATCTCCTTGCATACATCTGGCATACCTCATGAACCTGGTTGTGCAGAAATTTATTAAGTGCTACCCTGGTGTTGAAGGCTTCCTGAAGAAGGCTCGAGGTCTTAGCTCCCACTTCCGACGTTCGCACTCTGCTTCGGCACGACTGGCATCATTGCAACGTGATCTGGGCCTCCCCTTCAACCGTCTCATCTGTAATGTGGCAACACGCTGGAATTCCACGCTCCACATGCTTTAGCGGTTGTGGCAGCAGCGTAATGCCATTATGCAGTACGAAATGTCGCATGGCCTGACTAGCAGACCTCGGGGTCTTCACTTATAGAAAGTAGAGATAGGTGAAAGATTTGTGCACCATCCTTGCCAGTTTTGAAGAGGCCACCACAATGGTCAGTCGAGACGATGCCCTTATCAGCATAAACGTTCTGGTGATATTTTTACTGGAACACGCGTTAGGCACTCTATGTCAGCAGGTTTCAGCAGTGATGGAGGAGGAGGAGGAAGAGGAGGAGGCAGACGCGGAGCCTTACTCACCGGAGGATGTGGAGGACCCAACTGTTACACAGGCAGTGGTTCTAGGTCGAGGGCGGGTGCAGGCCGGCAGTACAGCTCCCACAGTAGAGTGCATGAGGCTAGCCAGACCTCTGGTGACGGTCAGTTGAAGGAGGATGAGAAGGCAGGGGTGGACACCAGTGGTACTGATTCCCCTTCACTGGTAAGAGGTTGGCACATATTACAGGGGGAGGAGGGGGAGGAGGAGGAAGAGGATGAATATTGCCCTTCGACCCCGAGGCTTGGGAGATCCGGGTAGCATCTAACACATGAGTGCTTGGATGCTACATTACTTCTAACATGATTCAGGCATCAAGGCAATAAAAATGAATAGAGATTACTCGGTGGCAATCCTCCTTCATCCACTTTACAAGACCAAAGTGAGCAATTTCCTTCCACCCACAGAAATTGATAGTAGAATGCAGGATTTCGAGACAGGGCTCATTGACCAACTCGAGACATTTTTTGCATCCTCACATTCTAATGTCATAGCGGAACAGCGTCAGCAACTTGGCAGCAGTAGAATCACAAGAAGCCACAGCAGCAGGCAGTGTGGCAAAACCTTACTGGGGGACATTTGGCAATCAATTTTTACCACCTCACCAACCCTGGCAAGACAGGGAAGCTTTATGACACACAGAGACCGCCTTAAGACCATAGTCCATAACTATCTGCACCTTAACATCGATGTTTTTGGACTTGGTCTTGACCCTAGTCCCTTGACTCTAGTTGTCCAAATTGGATGAATGGCCTGAGCTTGTTCGACACATCATAGAAGTGTTATCTTGCCCAGCAGCCAGTGTTATCACGGAAACGTATCCGTCTATCCACTGACAATGTGGATCGTTTGACATTTATAAAAATGAATCAAGCGTGGATCTCTGACCATTTTGTTGCCTTGGTTGCCAATGTCCCTGAGTAGTAATCTGTAGCATGTCTTCTTAAAAATGTGAAATACACATTTCCACTACACTACATCTCATGTCTGTAGTTCTTATGCCTGCTGCTTCTAAAAATTGGATTCTACCGCTGCCCACAGCTAGTGTTGCAAGTGTTATAGCTAAATATATTTTTGAGAAATAGACCCGTATGAGCTTGATGCGCACCGCATACACCTCTTTCTCCTTATCCTCTTTGTAGGCCTCCAAATGGTTATTTTTTTAAATGCCTCCATCTTTCCTGCCATGTTCTGCTACCTAATTTAGTTGAACCGCAACCTCGGTGTTCCCCGGTGGGCTCTTCTCACTACCACCAATGGTACCAACTGCTCATCTCTAGCAGTATTTTATCCCCCTTTTTTTCCCTTTCATTCTTAAAGCCAAATTTCAGGCTATAAATTGTTTTATGTTTCAAGTTTACAGCTTCTCCTACTACATATAGGTGTCAAAATTAACCCGAACATCTCCCATTGACTTTAATGGGGTTCGAGTTTGAGTCAAACTTCGAACCCAACTCCACAACTCTTTATCATCCCACATAAAATGGTGTCTTAATCTACCCCAAACACTTTCCAAATACTCTCTAACTCACTAACATTAGATAATGTGCATCCAGAGAATGAGGAGAGCCACATTTGCTGTACTATGGAACTCCATTTCTGTTTTTACCATATACAGTACATTCATGCTATTAAAGAGCCACAATTTGTTCAATGATCGGAATGGTTATAACGATCCTTTTCAAACATATACAAACATGCAAAAATTTATCTTGTGATGTACACAACTGCATAGTTTCTTCCCACCGATTTGAAACAGCTAATGAACGTGTGGGGAAGGAAGGGCACATGAGGTAATGTAGTAGCCATGTTCACGACTGGCATCACTGTGATTGGCTGTACCATTCGTGTCATTACATATGGTACGCACATGCGATAAAATCGGGATGCTGAATTTTCTTACATTATTTCATGATTCTTGTGCCGTTTAGTAGGAAGAGTGAAACAGGCAGGGACAGCATCTGAATTTAGTTAGATAGCAATATTCGCAATAGTAGTTAGTCAGTGAAGGGAGGGAGAGCTGACTGAGGTTATCAAGAGACCTTGATAAGAGAAAGTGGACATTTCGAAACCAGTGATGATTTGATACATAAAATAAATTAAAAGAATTCATATATGGAGGATCCATATCTTTTACATCTGATAATTTGATAACAGTAAATTAAAAAGACAATAACATTCAAACAACTCACTCCATGGTGTCCCGTTCCCCACTGTATCTGGCTGGTATTGATAGTGAAGACATCCCCACTGGTTATACTGGTATCATAGCTGCCCACTTTGACTTGTCGGAGTTTTCCTTCAGGGCTCAGCTGCCAGTTCACTATATCGTACACAGCAGGTGGATCTCCATTCTCATCGAAAAAGAGTTGTCTACCATCGGACGTGTTCAGACGTAACTTCTTCATGTAGTGCAACAACTGTGAGGAAATGATACAACATTGCAAAGTTACATTTAGGTTTTAAACAAGATGTTCGGAATGAAACCATGCTTTGTAAAAAAAATAAAAAAATAAAATAATAATAATTAAAAAATAAATAAATATATATAAATATATATATATATATATATATATATATATATATATATATATATATATATATATATATATATATAATTTCACCACACCCCTATGTTATAAAAATAGCTATAATAAAGGAGCATTGGGTTTGGCATATTCACAGGGTAAGTCATAAATGTCTGCTTAATGTCCCATCTCTGGTACCTGCACCTGTTTCAAAATCTGCTGGTGCGCACGGATGCGCCTGCATCAGAACTCAGAGTCGCAAAAGATCATCCGGCCGGTGCTGCAAAACCGGCAAGGTTGATCTTTTCAGAGACCGGCCGTTCCGTGACCTGGCCGCGTCACGGAACGGCCGGTTTCTTGTAGCTTAGTTTTAAACTAGAATTAAAGCCAAAGAAAATTTGGCTGCAGGCTGCCCCCCTGCAGCGCTCCCTTCCCGCTCCAGGATGCTCATCAGCCTCCTGGATCTTCTGCTCCAGCGACGTCACGGTCCAGCTGATAGATTGCCTGCTCAGCCAGTAAGTGAATGGGATGGGACACCGCTGCAGTACCTGACTGGCTGAGCGGGTAATCCATCAGCTGAGAAGGGTATTTTAAATTCCGATGCAGGTCAGAGAGCCTATGATGTGGCGCTATGGGGGCACAGGGACAGGTAAGTATGGGTTATTTATTATGTTCACTCCTATCCTTACCTTAAGCCAAATTTTCATTTTTGCCAGTTCACCTTTAATTCTACAGCCTTTAAGTTTTTCTATTTGCTGGGCTGTCCCTTTCTCCTCCTCCATGTTGATATTTTTAACACAAAATGAGCATAAAAGCTTGTAAGTTGCTTCATTTTGCATTTAACCCCTTAAAGACAGAGCCAATTTCGATTTTTGCGTTTTCGTTTTTTTCCTCCTTGTGCTTAAAAGGCTATAGCACTTGCATTTTTCCACCTAGAGACCCACATGAGCCCTTATTTTTTGCGTCACTAATTGTACTTTGCAATGACAGGCTGAATTTTTGCATAAAGTATGCTGCGAAACCAGAAAAAAATTCAAAGTGTGGTGAAATTGAAAAAAAAAATGCATTTTGTTTATTTGGGGGAACTGTGTTTTTACGCCATTCGCCCTGGGGTAAAACTGTCTTGTTATATATGTTCCTCAAGTCGTTACGATTACAACGATATATAACATGTATAACTTATATTGTATCTGATGGCCTGTAAAAAATTCAAACCATTGTCACCAAATATATGTCACTTAAAATCGCTCCATTCCCAGGCTTATAGCGCTTTTATCCTTTGGTCTATGGGGCTGTGTGAGGTGTCATTTTTTGCGCCATGATGTGATCTTTTCTATCGGTAACTTGATTGCGCATATACGACTTTTTGATTGCTTTTTATTACAATTTTTCTGGATTTGATGCGACCAAAAATGCGCAATTTTGCACTTTGGAATTTTTTTGCGCTGACGCCGTTTACCGTGTGAGATCAGGAATGTGATAAATTAATAGTTTGGGCGATTACGCACGCGGCGATAGCAAACAAGTTTATTTATTTATTTACTTTTATTTATAACCTGGGAAAAGGGGGGTGATTCAGACTTTTATTAGATAGATATGCTGCAGAGATCCATGAAATAGGCACTCTTTTACTTCCGGCTGCTGCAGCCGTAAGTAAACGTGTGCCGAGCCGGGGACGGTGCCATCTTGGAGCGGTGCCCGGCCGGCTTCAGAAACGGAGATCGCTCCTCCGGGATAACATCCCGGGGGAGCGATCTCCTCCACTAGACACCAGGTATAAGCTGCGTCCGGTAATCGGATGCAGCTGTCATGTTTGACAGCTGCATCTGATTACTGTATTAGCGGGCACGGTGATCGGACCATGCCCGCTAATACCTGCGGTCCTGGGCTACAAGCGGCACCCGGGACCGCCGCGGTTCAGAGCGGGGTCGCCGCGCGGCCCCGCTCTGAACTCCCTTACCGGCAATAGGGCGTAAATATACGCCCTTTGTCGTTAAGGGGTTAAGAAACATTCAAACCTAATTTTAAACAACATCAATGGTGGTGAAAACAACCAAGTTCTTTAACTGTGCTCACACTAACCTGCCAAGGCTTAAAGTTCTCGATATCAGCACATGTTCCATTGGGGAATGGTCCATCCCCCTTCTTACATTTACCCAAATCACTCAGAGCTTTCGCTATAGCATGAACCGCTGTATAGACATTGTAGGTTACCCGTAGACTAGAAACATCATTGAAGCTGTTTTGGATGCCCTCAAGACTTTCTTGGCCTGTACATTTTATCAATGAATTAGAGAAGTTATTGGCGGATGTCTGATCTTGAAATTTACAACCAAAAACTTGCTCCCACAAGGTTTTTATCCATTTATTTCCCACGACGATGGATGGATTGATCTTGTTGAGAAAATCTCCAAATCCTGGCATGCTTCCACTGAGGAGGGCAAAACCGATTGTCCCAAGAAGAAGATTTGAATATTTCTTCTCTGAAAAGAAAGCTGAAGTAGACCAAGCTTCACTGGCAATCCATACTTTTCCTGTAATGTTCTGCCTCAGCATCTCATCTAGTACAAAGCCTATGTCGACATCAGTAGAAAAGAAGACCACCACTGTGGCTGTTGAGTGTTTAACCACCCGAACAATATGTGGGGCATTTCGATCTTGCCGGCTGGAGACTATTTTTTCTGTAAAAGCCACACAGGCACCAGCTTGTAGTATATCCCTCTTGACCAGTTGAATACCTTGCTGCCCATAATCATCATCAAGGGCCACCAGACCAATCCAGGTCCATCCAAAGTGCAACACCAGCTGTGCAAGACCTCGAGACTGGAAGGCATCACTGGGGACTGTTCTAAAGAATGATCGGAACTGGATACGATCACTGAGCAGAGAACTTGTGGAAAAGTGACTAATCTGTTTGAAAATTCAAAAATAGTTTTAAATGAAAATTGTGATTCAATAACTACAGCAACCATCTACATAGCATAACATCCGTTTGATGATCTAGTTTTGAAAGGAAAAAAGTGAACTTCACAGAGAAGTCAGAAATTGGCACAACTGGTGATCCATTGACCCATTTGCAGTAGCACAGAGATATTCTAGAAAGTAGCTCAATCCTTTTAACTCTTCAGAAATTGATAATAAATGAAATTGTCTCACCTGGACAATACATTCTTTGAATGAAGCAACCCAGCCAATAGACTAAATGGGGAAAGCCCTGCTTCTCTGGCATTGCAATAACCTGTCATTGGTTTAAAAAAAATGGCAAATTTATCATGGCATGCCCTCTACTAGCTAACAGCACCCCTTCAGAAATTAAATTGTGCCAACCCTACCAGTCTTGGAGCTACTCTTCATACAGTTTATTCTCTCTATAACACACATGAAATTTAGTTTTTCTTACAATACAAACTCTTCGAAAGTATTGGGGTGTGTTGAGCAAATCTTTCAAATTTGTTGCAGATTTAGCCAAATTGGTTAAGAGTTTTGATTCAGATTGGGAGATTGGAGTAAAAAATGCCCAAAAGATTTGGAGAAGAACACAGAAAAAAAATCCATAATTCTTAAATGGAAGAAGAATGGAACTCTTCTAAGAGCTGATCACCGAATCAAACTAAGACACTGGAGAAAAGATTCTCTGATCTGATTAAAGTGAATGTACCATCAGGATTTTTTTTTTTTTTTAGCTATTCTGTCGGTGCCTTTGCAGGGATGAAGGTGCTGCCCGATTTCAGCGCTTGGCGCGGTTTCCTTATTGTGCACCAGCATCAATCTATGCACTGGAGGGGGGCCTGATGCTCCCAGTGTAACTATATCCCCTCACCTCGGTGACATGGGCAGATAGGATTCTACTTGAGGCAAGAGGATATTGTTTTACTGTGGGAGTTGGGCCCACCTCCAGTACATAGACCAGGGACGGTGCACATGAAAAGAAGGTCGTTTAGCATAAAAAAACGGGCGGCTTTTTGAAAAAAGGACCATGAATCCAACAGGGTAGTGAAAAAAGATTTTCCCTCATCTTCCTGATGGTACATTCGCTTTTAGCTAAGACGGAACTTCTTAATCTCAATTCTAAGAGTCATTTCTGGAGAAAACTAGGCATTACCTGACCAGTACCAACCCTACAGTGAAGCAAGGTGGGGGTAGCATCATGCTGTGTGTGTGTGGGGGGGGAGGGGAGACTACTTTTGACTGGTAAGGGACATAGAAAGCTTCATGGAGCAAAGTACAGATATATTCCTAATGAAAACCTGATCCGAGTCATACTAGATCTCAAACCTGGTTGAAGCTTTTTCTTCCAACAAGACAACGAATCACAAGGACAACACAGGACTGGTTTAGAAACATCTCTGTAAATGTCCTTGAGTGGCCCGGCTAAAGCTCTGAACCCAATGGAACATCTCTGGGGAGACCTGACAGTGGCATTCACCAACGGCCCCTTCCAACCTGCAGGGAAGAATGGCGGAACATAGCGGAGCCAGGAAGACGCTGGAATCACTGCCCACGGGGCTTCATCTAAAAGGTAACATCTGTGAATATTTACGGCAATGGGATATTTTAGTCTTCCTTTTTCTATAAAATAGCTAATATTTCTAACATCTTTTTACTTATTGTGGGGTAATAAGTGTAGATTGATGGGGAAACATTAAAAAAAAATCCCTAAAAACAGTGTGTGTGTGTGTGTGTTTTATTAATACTAGGTCTGCTACTAGCAGTAGAGAAGCTAAACTTTAGACTGATGACAAATAGTGAACATACTACTGCTGACCCACAATTATACAGAATAAGGCTATGTGCACAAAGTGTAAGAGACCGGCCATTCCGGGACCCGACCAGGTCACGGAACGGCCAGTCTCTGAATAGATCATATCAGCCGGTTGTGCAGTACCAGCCGGATGAACTTTAGCACCGCAGAGTTCTGATGTGGGCGCATCCATGCGCCCCCGCATCAGAACTCCCCACAGCACACAATCGATCGTGCGGCTGGAGCCACTCGCTCCACAGTGTGCACTGACAGGGTTTTCTGCGGCCACTATTCACAGTTGTTTGCGGCGCCACTAGGGATCCCGGCCGGAGTGTATACTATGTGTATACGCTCCGGCTGGGATCCCATAGACAGAAAGGTAACGTATATTTCCGTAATAATCACGGCTGTTGTACAAAATATACGTTATGTGAACATAGCCTTAACTTATAAAAAACCTTTCCACATAAAATAGATGAATCCCTGACTTAAAAAAGCAATAGGTTCTTCATCAATTTATAGTCGTTAGGAAATGACCAAGCATTAATGCTATCTAAAGTGGGCTTGGTGATGTGGGTGTCCCAGCACTTACTTGTGGATACCTGTAGAGCCCCAGGATATGAGCCAGTGAAATGGAGTATGTAGATGTAGAATGTCCAACCACTGCAGCTAACCGGGAGTACTGGTTACATCGATAGTTGGGCACAGGTTGTCCATGCCCACTCAATAGCTGTAGAGTTCCTGACATTGCAGACGGGAGGACTGCACAAGAGTCATAGAGCTGAAATCCCAGGGTGATGTTGGGCAAAAAATCAGGTGTTTTGTTAACTTCCTTCACAGCAAAATACATGGCTTGGGCGCGCTGGTAGGGATATAACATGAAGCTGAGAACAACACAGACAAGTTAATGTTTCATGCATATATTGTATTTATCAACTTACGGACTTTCTGTTGTCTTTAAGCATATTGGAAAGTTAAAATTCATTCTTTAATGGCAAAAAATAATTAACTGTGTTTCTTCCTCTGTGATTTATCTCTCAAATACAATGCATATACCTCATATGCAATATAAGATGTACAGAGTTTGGCTTGGTGCATTGGGGCGGAGCAGTGCTCCTACTGGGGCTCCAGGCCATGAATACAACTACTAACTGCATGGGAACAGTGCCATGGAGAAAGGTAAGGGACATACTTTCCTCCTCAGCGCCATGTGCGTATTAGGGGACTATCAGCAGATTAGATTAGATTTGTCTAACCTGCCGATAGTTCTGTAACATACCAGTCAGGTATATGCTGTCTGTCTGTTCCTCGGTCCCATGCTCCCTTTAGTGTATTGTAGTGGTAATGTAAAAGTGGTAATTTGGTGTATACCACCTTAAGCTGGTCCCCCAGCATTCCTTGTGAGGTATGGAGCACTAGCAAGCTAGCTCGATTGGTGCATGTGATGAGGCATGTCATCAATGGGTGGAGCTAATTTTCCTGTACAGGGAATCTTCCAGATCCCTGGGCAGTGGAAGCCTGGCATTACCCAGGGCAGCATCTAAGTGTCTGCACACACACTATGTGAGAAGCTGACTAGACCTAAGTCCAAACCTCTGCACGCTGTGGACCTCTCTTCAGTATCCTGTGTCCGGAACCCAGTTGTATTACAGAAGACGTCCGTGCTTCCTGTCACAGGGTCCTCCGGTCCAGTTCCAGGACCTCGCAATTATACTACAGAAACCAGGTCTGTCCTCTCTTCCTCACACACCTGCACAGCCGGCATACATGCAGCACAACACACTCAAGACTCTAAAGATGCATTATTGCCCTGGAGCTCCAGAAGCTTGCTAGTCCACTGACTCCCCAAAAGTCTGCCTGTTACTGAACTGTATCCTGTCACTTACAAGTTCCTGCTAGTAAAAGCACTGTTCATTGAAAGGCCTGTGTCTATGGATTACTTATTACCCGGCAACCAGGTTAAGGAACTAGGAACATCATCTACATGATAGTCTGCTTCAGGGGCCAAGGCCTTAACACCCCTTACACTACTCGGAGTACCACCGTCACCCGCGGCAACCGCAGTAAGGTCACCCCTGGCCACTACAGTTCCACTTTAGAAGGGTACTCCAGCGAAAAGCTTTTTCCCAGTAATGGAAACACATTACAAAGTTATATAACTTTGTAATATGCCTCAATCACCTATCTGCCCCCCTTTCCCTATCTTTTTCCCCCTCAACCCCCCACCAGGAAGTGAAGGAAACTCATTCTTACCTAATGACTGTTGACCCCAGGCTTTTCTTTGGCAGCCATTTTGTGACAATGAGGCCAGCCTCCCTTTGTCAGATAACTCAGGTTGCTCAACTCTGATTGACTGAGCAAGCTGTAAGCCATCTAACAGTTTTACAGAGCCAGTTAGACATCCCAGGAGACAAGTGCATCATGGGAAACCACAAACCAGGAAGGTGTGACTATGTAGACAATATCATTGTCACAAAGTGGCTGCCACAGAACAGCCTGGGGTCGACAGTAATTAGGTAAGAATGAGTTTACTTCACTTCCTAGTCGGGGATTGAGCGGGGGGGGGGGGGGGGGGAGATAGGGAAGGGGAGGCCGATAGGTGATTGAAGCATATTACACAGTTATATAACTTTGTAGTGTGTTTCAATTACTGGGAAAAAGCTTTTAGCTGGAGTACCCCTTTAAGGTCTTTCTGACATTGGCTAATATTATTGCTTATGACTCCACCATCAGCAGGACACACTGAACAACCATGTACGCAGGGCAAGATCACAAAAAATCTATTTTTTTTTTTTTTTTTTACTGGAACAATTTTTTAATGCAATAATGTCGGACTTTTATCTGAATTATTAGCAAGCATCTAAACAATAGATCTGAGACTAGCCTTACGTTGTACAGATGGCAGGTCCAGGCCTCTCCTTGTAATTGATGCTTGGGTATATATTATCCATGTAAACATTCATCACGGCTCCGATTATTATATTCCCATCCATGGACATGCCTGGTGCGATATCACTGCCGGTCAGTCTGCAAGTAGACTCAATGCAGTTACAGAAGTGTAAGATACTAAGCACAAAGCGAATCTGCATCGTCTGTAAGAATTGTGGTGTCAGATGAAGAACTGGTTATAGATGGAGAAGATTGTTTCTATTTTTATTAAACCAGAAACCTGCAATAAAACAAGAATTTATTTATATTTGTACAAAAAAAAATGGTGGCCATATGGTAAGCACTGCTGGCTTGAAAGTCTATACATCTAATGTATGTATAAAAGCTTATATTTTTCTCTCCAAGTTTGTCTGGGTTTCCTGCCCACTTAACAACACCAAAGCTAATGCAAATGGTCCACACAAAGACAGGTGGTTTAAAGGAGGGAACACTTGTGTCTGGATGGTCTGGGTAGAGACAGGGGGTATAATGGAGAGGACACTTGTGTCTGGATGGTCTGGGTAGAGACAGGGGGTATAATGGAGAGGACACTTGTGTCTGGATGGTCTGGGTAGAGACAGGGGGTATAATGGAGGGGACACTTGTGTCTGGATGGTCTGGGTAGAGACAGGGGGTATAATGGAGGGGACACTTGTGTCTGGATGGTCTGAGTAGAGGCAGGGGGTATAATGGAGGGGACACTTGTGTCTGGATGGTCTGGTCTGGGTGGAGACAGAAGATGTAATGGAGGGGCCATCTGTGTATGGTTATGGTGTGGGCAGAGAGGGATGTAATGGGGGGGGCACTTGGGTCTGGTTATGGTGCAGGTGGGGTCGTGAGGTGTAATGGAGGGGCCGCCTGTATTGGTGTAGAGAGAGGGGTGTAATGGATGGGCCACATGTGTCCCTACTGGTCTCTGCCTGGGACATCTGTTTGCTGGGTATGGGCCCTCATGTAACCAATCCTCCCAACACCTCCTAGTAGCTTAGTGAGAGCCACCTAGATGGTGTGCATATACTGACGACTGAATATACATATGGATTGAAGGAAACAATTGCAAACATCAGATAATATAATGTTTTTTATATCGTTTTATATTTTTATGTTTTAATTGTACACAGGTTTTCCTTTTTGCTTCATCTTTTTTTGTTTATCTTTATGTAGGCATTGCATTTATTACTCTGTTTTTGTTTAATAACTACATTGTTTTTATTAGCACTTTTTATGTATGATTTTAGCTGGATGTGATTTGTATGACACTTATAAAGGCTCCGGTACGGCTTTTGTCTTGTAAAATAACTGTCTGTTCATATATCTGATGTTGCCTACTTTATTACACGTAGCGATTATCGTTCAAAGATTCGCTATAACGATCGTTTGCTAGTGATAACTAGAGATTTTGTAGCAAACGATTCTGAGGTTATTACATTCACTGATAACTGTTCTAAACAATTGTTTTTATGTCATTATATGGTCGTTAATTGTTCCCCAACACGACCCACACAACATGTTTTATCGGCGAACGACTTATTAAACGAACAAATATGCGAACAATCATAGAACTACCAACAATCATTTTTCAACATGTTGAAAGACAAAAATGAACAATTTTTCTTTCGTCTGATCGTTGGGTGTTATTACACGGACAGATAATTGTTCATTTCGATCGATTTTTAAATTATAATCATTCCGTGTAATAGGGCCTTAAGGATTAGCCCCCAATACCTATCATTTAGAGTGGATGAGTGGCGTTTCCAATTGTAAACAGACATTCTAAAAATACTGCAAAAAAAAAAAAGGCCAAAAACTAAGTAAAAAAAGAAGGCTCAAAAAGCACTTGAAATTTATGGTGTTTCCAAGTGTAAACAGACATTCTAAAAATACTGCAAAAAAAAAAAAAGGGCCAAAGAACTAAGTAAAAAAAAGAAGGCTTGAAGTGTATGGCCTTTTTTTTTTAAAATCCATAAAAACATACATTTTTTGAGGCTTGAAGTGTGATGTGAATAAAGCCTAATAATTATAGTCAAAACTAATTAACAGATATTCAAGACTGGTGTTAAATTAGGCACCGCCCTCTTTCCCCCAGCCAAATTCACTAAGAGCCGCACACCTCTTAGAAAATCGGGCCGGCTGGGCGTCCGAACCTGCACCCGGCGTACCAAATCTATACCTGCTTCCAGCTGTTATAAATCATGATAAATGTGGCACAGGAGGAGACCACGCCTCCTACCTCCTTGCTGCGCCCCTGCTGTGCAGGCGTATGCCGGAGAGAAGGGGCGAATCTGTGCCCTCTCCCTGGCGTATGCCCCTGCTGGACCCTTCATAAATGTCCCCCATAGTCTATGGCAATACTTCTAAATAACAGTCCTCATGGTCCTCTAACAGGTCATGTATTTGAGGATATACTCTATAGTGCATCTGGTATTATCACAAGTGTTATGTATGGGATAGCCTCAAAACATGACCTGTTGGTGGCCACGAAGACTGGAATAGAGAAGCACTGGTCTATGTTGATCACCATTGATGATCACCATTACCCTGCTCATCTCTCCCCAGTCTGTTACTTCTCCCCTCCAAATTACATGACTTATGGGTGTTCCAATGTTACAGCTCACCCATTCCCCAGCAGCTAACCAGAGGCGCCCCCTACAGTAAACTTAACAAACGAAGAGAGCCGCAGTAGGTCTCAGAAGCTAGCCAGGACACTTAGATACACAAGCTCAAAGAACATCACTCATGGTAGATACACCGACTCTAAAATTTTATATTCCACTCACCTCATATATCTCTCTTAGTTTCCTCTGGCAGTCCCGTATAGTCACTATATATAAGAAGCTCTCGTCCATCCTGGGATTTCTATAAATTACTCATGTCAGTGATTTCTTGTATATAGACGCTCAGTCCCAGCACGGATATAATCAGAATATAGGAAAAATACATAATTATATATAATGATATAATGAGACAATCGGCTGTGTGACCCAAGGGACCACCCAGATATTTCCGATGGTCATAGTATGGCTACAAGCAGAACATTAGCAAACTGGAAAGGGGTCTGGTGCTCACTGAACAAGCACTCCAAGGGGTAGATGGGGAAGAGAGTGATAGCATGGAGGTACAGGAGGAAGAGGCAGCTAGTTGGGTCACAGTTAGAAAAAGGGGTAGAGGGAAGAGTGTGAGGGAGGCCAGTCCTGATCTGGCACACCCCAACAAGTTTGCCAAATTGGCGGATGAGGGGGATGTTGATTCAGGGGTGGCATTGCTGCAGCAGGACACTGCCTCTGAAAGCCAGGGGGGTGTCTGCTCCAGTAAGGTGGGAAACAGGAGTTCAGGGCAGGCCAGGCAGGTACTGGTAGTGGGGGACTCAATTATTAGGGGGACAGACAGGGCAATCTGTCACAAAGACCGGGATCGTCGAACAGTGTGTTGCCTTCCTGGTGCTCGAGTTCGTCACATCGCAGATCGGGCTGATAGATTACTGGGAGGGGCTGGCGATGACCCAGCAGTCATGGTGCACATTGGCACCAATGATAAAGTTAGAGGTAGGTGGCGGGTCCTTAAAAACGATTTCAGGGGCTTAGGCAGGAAGCTTAAAACTAGGACCTCCAAGGTGATTTTTTCCGAAATATTACCTGTACCACGAGCCACACCTGAGAGACAGCGGAAGATTAGGGAGGTAAATAAATGGCTCAAGAGCTGGTGTAGGATAGAGGGGTTTGGGTTCATGGAGAACTGGGCCGACTTCCCGGTCAGTTACAGGCTCTACGGTAGGGACGGGCTGCATCTCAATGGGGAGGGTGCAGCCGTGCTGGGGGGGAAGATGGCTAAGAGGTTGGAGGAGTGTTTAAACTAGGGACCGGGGGGAGGGCAACTACAATATAGTAAGTAAAGACAGAGTAGATGGAGAGCTGGGCCTAGATTATGGAACTGGGGGTGGAGCGGCGGGAGGGGTTAGAATAGTCACTAGTGATAAAAGGAAAGGGAATATGGACAAACATATTAAATGTATGTATACAAATGCTCGAAGCCTCACTAATAAAGCTGAGAAATTAGAACTCATAATGGTTGAAGAGAAATATGATATAGTGGGGATAAGCGAGACATGGCTGGACGAGACCTATGACTGGGCTGTTAATATCCAGGGTTATAGTCTATTCAGAAATTACCTTTCCCAACTAGTAGAGGAACCAACAAGAGGGGGGGCCCTTTTGGACCTGATCTTAACCAATAGGCCCGACAGAATATCAAAAATAGAGGTGGGGGGTCACCTAGGTAATAGTGACAATAACATAGTAAGTTTTCAATTATCCTTCAATAAAATTATTAGTAGAGGGGCTACAAAAACATTAAATTTCAGGAAGGCTAATTTCCAAAAACTAAGAGAGGACCTTGGGAACATAGACTGGGACAATGCCTTCAGAAATAAAAGTACACAAGAGAAATGGGACATATTTAAGAGCATCCTGGGTAAATCGTGTGAACGACACATACCATATGGGAATAAACGTAGTAGAAATAAGAGAAATCCAATGTGGTTAACTTCAGCTGTAAGGGGTGCAATAAATGATAAGACACAAGCATTCAGACAACTAAAACAAGAAGGTAGTGGGGAAGCATTGAGCAACTATAGACAGAAGAATAGAATGTGTAAAACGCAAATAAAAGAAGCAAAAATAGCAACAGAAAGAAGGATAGCCACAGAAAGTAAAACAAATCCCAAAATGTTCTTCACCTATATAAATAACAAAAGACTTAAAACCGAAAATGTTGGTCCCCTCAAAAATAATCTGGGTGTAATGGTGGAGGGGGAGGAGGAAAAGGCCAATCTACTAAATACATTCTTCTCTACTATATTCACAGCGGAGAATCCCATAACAGACGACATGACTAGGGATAATGTTAATCCTCCCATAAATCTCACCTGCCTAACACAACAAGAAGTGGGGAAACGCCTTAAAAACATTAAACTCCATAAGTCACCGGGCCCAGAAGGTATCCATCCTAGAGTTTTGCAAGAATTAAATACTGTGTTGGACAGACCGTTATTCCTATTATTTAAAGATTCTATTACGACAGGGATTGTTCCACAGGACTGGCGCATAGCTAATTTGGTACCAATATTCAAGAAGGGGTCAAAAAGTAATCCTGGAAACTACAGGCCCGTAAGTCTAACATCTATAGTAGGTAAAGTATTTGAGGGGATTGTAAGAGATGCTATACTGGAGTATCTTAATGAAAATAATCTTATGACGCAGCACCAGCATGGATTTATGAGGGATCGGTCCTGTCAGACTAATCTGATCGGCTTCTATGAAGAGGTAAGTTATAGACTGGACCTGGGGGAGGCTGTGGATGTTCTGTATCTGGACTTTTCATAGGCATTTGATACTGTGCCGCATGAAAGGTTGGTCTACAAAATGAGGATGCTGGGACTTGGGGAAAACGTATGCAAATGGGTAAGTAATTGGTTGTGTGATAGAAAACAGAGGGTGGTCATTGATGGAAAATATTCAGATTGGGTTTTAGTTACTAGTGGGGTACCACAGGGGTCAGTGTTGGGTCCACTTCTTTTTAATATTTTTATTAATGATCTTGTAGAGGGGCTACAGAGTAGAATCTCCATTTTTGCAGATGATACTAAACTGGGTAAAGTAATCAGTACAGAGGAGGCTAATATCATATTACAGAGGGATTTGGAGAAGCTAGAGGCTTGGGCGGAGAAATGGCAAATGAAGTTTGATGTGGATAAATGTAAGGTTATGCATTTGGGCCATAGAAATAATAAGTACAGTTATGTGCTAAATAATGAAACAGTGGGTAAAACTACTTCCGAAAAGGACCTGGGGGTATTGGTGGACAGTAAACTCAACTTTAGTGATCAGTGCCAGGCAGCAGCTGCCAAGGCTAATAAAATAATGGGGTGCATCAAAAGAGGTATAGATGCTAAAGATGAGAACATAGTTTTGCCTCTTTATAAATCACTGGTCAGACCACATATGGAATACTGTGTACAGTTTTGGGCATCGGTATATAAGAAGGACATAGGTGAACTGGAGCGGGTGCAGAGGAGGGCAACAAAGGTCATTAAGGGAATGGGTGGGTTACAGTACCAAGACAGGTTATCAAGCTTGGGGTTATTTAAGCTAGAAAAAAGACGTCTTAGGGGCGATCTGATCACAACGTACAAATATATGAATGGACAGTACAGAGGTCTTTGTAGTGATCTTTTTACTCCTAGGTCTGTAACAATGACAAGGGGGCATCCTCTACGTCTAGAGGAAAGAAGATTTCATCATCAGCATCGACGCGGGTTCTTTACTGTACGAGCGGTAAGACTATGGAACTCTCTGCCACATGATGTTGTCATGGCCGATTCATTAAATAAGTTCAAGGGAGGCCTGGATGCTTTTCTTGAACAATATAATATTACAAGTTATGGGCATTAGATTTCTGGTGATACGTTGATCCGGGGATTGTTCTGGTTGCCATTGCAGTCGGGGGGTGGGGGAGGCGGGGTTAGTTTCTCCCTGTGGTGGGGCGGTTGTCTTCTGCCCCATAGGGGTTTTTCGCCTTCCTGGATCAACACAGTAGGATTCTCCTAGGTTGCACCTGATGGACTCTTGTCTTCTTTCAACCTTATTTACTATGTTACTATGTTACTATGTTAGAATGTGAAAAAAAAAATAAGTGTAATAAATGACACTTAGCTGCCGGGGACATAACTAGACACAGTCAAAAAATACATAACTACTCAAAGAAGACGTCTCCTCTGATTCTCTTCTCCATCTTGATCACACAGCTATGATGGCTTCGCCCGTAGACTGCAGACTATACAAAGTTACTAAGACCCTCATTTTAAAGCCATTTCCATCCTTTATGGCAACACTCCCTTTTCTATATACAAGTATTCTACTGTTACTACCACCAGTAGTGCACACCTGCTGCTAACACATAAACCCCCTTTACTGTGCCTAGAGCACTGATCAGTACCCCCCAATCACATGCTTCTGAAAAAGGACTAGTATCAGGATCCCACCATAGAAAAAAAGTAGAAAGTAATGTTCTACAGGCCAGGTCATGAAATCATTTAGATTACAAATCAGACCAAAAGACCACCTTTCCACATAAGAATGCTACTCATGATCTCCACAACAAGATAATTGCTTATGCCCCCCTCTCATATAGACTGCTAATCATGCCCCTCCTCTCATATAGACTGCTGCTCATGCCCCTCCTCTCATATAGACCGCTGCTCATGCCCCCCTCCAATAGACTGCTGTTCATGCCCCTCCTCTCATATAGACCTCTGCATATGCCCCCCCCTCATATAGACTGCTGTTCATGCCCCCTTTCCTCCATATAGACTGCCACTTTTGGCTCCCTGTCTCAAGTAAAGTGTGTTCATCTCCCCCCTCTTATATAGACTGCTGCTCATGCCCCCCTCTCATATAGACTGCTGCTCATGTCCCCCTTCACATATAGACTACTGTTCATGCCCCCCCTCTCATATAGACGGCTGTTAATGCCCCCCCCCCCCTATATAGATTGCCACTTTTGGCTCCCTGTGTGTTCATGGCCCACCTTCCTCACACTCTCTGCAGCGCATGGCCCACATCTCATAGAAGCTGCAGCTCATGCCCCCCTCTCTTACATGCATAGTTATGGTTTCCCCTTTTACATACTTATGGCTTTATAGAAACTACCAAAAGTGATTTATTTAGGTTGACATAGGTCAGTGAGTGAATCAGTCATGGCGAAAGAGAAAGTATCAGATGCAAAATGCGTAAAATACAGAGATATTCTTAATAACCATCTGATTCAGGGCACTCTGGACCTCAGACTGGGTAAAGCTTTACCTTTTAGCAAGAAAATGACCTCAAGTAAACAGCCAGGATAACACAGGAGGGAGTAGCCCAGTCAGAACCCTGACTTGAACTCAACATTGCTGCCAATGGTCCTGTCCGCTAATCCGATGCACTCCCTGCTTTGTCACCGGCAGCTGGAGTCCATCAGCATCCTTTCTCCTTCCAGCCTGGGTTCCATGTTTTTGAAACCATTGCAGTTCTTGCTCTAGCCTTGGGGGCGTATGCACTCACCTTTCTAGATTTAAAGGGTCATAGTGCTCTTAACTATCCTAATATGTCTTCCTTTGCCTATCCTGTTCATACTACACCTATATTATGCTGCTCCTTCTGTTCCTCCATTCCTCATTGCTATTAGTTCCTTGTGTTTCTGAACAAATGTGTTCTGTGCCCGCTGTTCTGTGTTCTCTGATTCCCAAATTACACTGACTGAACCATTCCTATATTGTTTGCCTTTGTTGTCATTGACCCAAACTGTCTGATCTGCATCTGAATCCACCTATAGTGATCCTGCTCCTGATTGACTATGCTGCTGCTTCATCCCTGGTACCATGCTGACTCTACTGTTGATGACCCGGTCTGATAACTAGGCACATTTTACATGTTTCTCTGGTGCCTCTCACTGGCCTTCTCTGACTCTTTATGCTGTTTTCATTAGCCGAGTAAGGGCCCTATTCAACGGGCCCGATCAACAGTGTAAACGAGCGCCGATCTGCTAACTTGTTTACTGGGCCTATTCCACGGCCCGGTGATCAATTAGCGAGGGCTTGCAGCCCTTGCAGCATACATTACCTAGCAGGGCTTCTCCCTGATGGCGCAGCATCAACTCCGGGACCGCCGCGGCCAGTGATTGGCTGAGTGGTCTGACAGCTCAGTCAGGCCGCACCTAAGCTGATGCTGCTCCGCAGGACCCGCGGAGGAAGATGGAGCGGAGGAGAAGCCCTGCTTGGTAATTTATGCTGCTTCTCAAATTGTAGGTCGCCCGCCGTGCACCGCTATTCCACGAAGCAATGCGCGGTGGGTGACCGATGATTTAAGTTTGGGCCTAAATAAACAATCAGCCGATGATACGATCTTTGGTTGATCGTTTTCTCTATTCCACCGAGTAATAATCGGCCAAATCAGGCTGATTCGGCCTATTATCGGTCCGTGGAATAGGCCCCTAAAGGGTGAGGACCTAGAGGGCACTAGACCCTGCTCCCTGGCATTCTCTAAAGTCAAACCAATCTGGTGGCACGGCGGGTCCACATCCCGTTACAGAACCAAATGGAAAATCTCTGGAGAAACCTAAAAATGTTGTCCACCAACAGTCTACGCCCAACCTTAGAGAGTGTGAGAGAGAAGAAAAGGGGCTGAATTACTGCTTAAGGAGCTTCACCTAAAGGTACTACTACAAAAAGTTATTATAGGCCGTTTATGGCCGATCTTCGGCCATTACAGCCAATAATTGCTACGTGTAATAAAAGACAAGAATCATGCACTATGTCAGCTGATCGTTGCCCTTCAACATGTTGAAAGACTTACGACTAGGACAGTAACGATCTGCTGCCATCGCTCTGTGTAATAGGAGTGGCGGCAGCCGACCACCACTATCTCCTTTGGTCAAACACTTGAGAAAGGGATCAGTACGTTCCTGAAACGTGTTGTGTCGTTTTTTTAAATAGATTTTTAGTGCTATATTTTGCCTTGCTTTTTTACCTGGACCTGTGCCTGTTGAACTTAGTTGTGGAGAGGAGGATTCTGTTGCTGTTACTATCTCCTTTGGGCTTCGCGAACAATCTTTAGATCATATGCCCCCCCCCCCACACGCACACACTTACCCACTCACATGTAATAGCGCCGACAGCAACCGGGGATCAAGAAGCAAGTCAGTCACTTTTGGTAGGAATCAGGGCCGGTGTCAGCACAAGGCTTACCTGGGCAAGTGTCAGGGCCCAAAGAGGGACCCAGTTTTCTGAGGTTCAGCCTGCAGGATGAGAACTGAACATCAGAAGACAGAGAAGACGGAGCAAGACCTGCACAAAAAGAGAGAAAAGGGATAATGACCTGATCACATGACCTAAAGGTCCTCAACCTTACAGTGTGGAGAGCAGCCCGACAGGGAGGAGGAGGAAGAATACTGAGCTGTAACTGCTGTGTGCCAGAGTCTGAGTGTGTCAGTGTCAGTCAGTCAGTGTCTATGTCAATAATGTATGTTTGTACATGTTATAGGGCCTGCAAAAACCTGATGAAATGTAACACAGGTGCTAGGCTTATTGCATTATGTTCGATTTCTAATCATGAATTGCACTCCCATATCAGTTAGATTTGGGTCAATAACTTTTGCCCCATTGACCTTGATATTTCCATTCACTAAAAGAAAGTAGACATTTTGAAAACAGTGATAAATTTGATACATAAATTAGAAGAATTCATATATAGATTATCTATATTTTTACATCTGATAATTTGATAAGACCATAAGATACATTCAAACAACTCACCCTGTGGTCTCCAGTTCCCCACTGTATGTGGCTGGTATTAATAGTAAAGACATCCCCACTGGTTATACTGGTATCATAGCTGCCCACTTTGACTTGTTGGAGTTTTCCTTCAGGGCTCAGCTGCCAGTTCACTATATCGTACACAGCAGGTGGATCTCCATTCTCATCGAAAAAGAGTTGTCTACCATCGGACGTGTTCAGACATAACTTCTTAATGTAGTGCAACAACTGTGAGGAAATGATACAACATTGGGTATTTTAATATACAGCGATTGCAAAGTTACATTCAGGTTTTAAACAAGACATCCAGAATGAAACCACGCTTTGTAGAAAAAAAAAATCTACCACACCCCTAACAGGCTGTATGTGGTATTGCAGCTCAGCTGCCTTAAAGGGATACTCTGGAGAGGGAAATCTTGTCTATGCACCAAAATCATCAATAGAAGCACAGGCCTTGATAGATTCTGCACACTGGCTAAAAGACTAAACTGGGGTCTGACTGGAGTACTGCTGTGCTAAATTGGTTGCGGAAAAGCAAAAATATACACATGGCTAAAAAAGTAGATACTATAAATCCAGCACCAACTGAGCAGCAGATTTTTTTAAAAAAAGGGGAAAACTGGTGTAAATTGCTCAAAAATAACGCAAAAGGCTTGATAAATTCTGCGAAAAAATATACACCAGGAGCAAAAACACCTTTTTTAGCCAAAATAATGGTGCAAAAAGAATGATACATATGCCCCTATATGTCTATACATGTACACTATAGCTATATTTACATACCTAATATATTACTTATACTTTGAGATGTGGAAAGAGAGGGAGCAGAAGGTTTGAGCTATTCCTTGGTCCAATGCACAAGCCCTTTAAATATTACTCACACGTAAAACCCTAAACTCCTTTATTGGTTTGAGACCTCATAAAACTTATCAAACCAACTTTAATAATGGAGCATTGTGTTTGGCATTTTCACAGGGTAAGTCATAAATGTCTACTAAATGTCCCGCTCTGGTACCTGAACCTGTTTCAAAATCTAGGCTCCTCAACCCCTACTTTTATTCCTGCTTTGTATTTGTTATAATTAAAAAAAAAATCTCTTTTGGTCTTTAAAAAAACGTAGCTTAGTTTTAAACGAGAATTAAAGCCAACATGAAAATTTGCCCCCTCGCAGTGCTTCCTTCCCGCTTTAGAATCCCCATCAACCTCCTGGATCTTCTGCTCCAGTAACTTCAAAACCCTGGTGATAGATTTCCTATCCAGCCAGTAAGTGACTGGGATGGGACACCGCTGCAGTACCTGACTGGTTGAGCGGGTAATCCATCAGCTGAGAAGGGTATTTTAAATTTCCGGTGCAGGTCAGGGAGCCTATGGTGTGGCGCTATGAGGGCACAGGGACAGGTAAGTATGGGTTATTTATTAAGTTCACTCCTGTCCCTTCCTTTAACCAAAGTTCACCTTTATTTCTACAGTCTAAAAGTTTCACTATTTGCTAGGGGGGTGTTCTCTTCTCTTCCTCCATGCTGATATTTTTAACACTAAATGAGCATAAAAGCTTGTAAGTTGCTTCATTTTGCATTTAGAAGACATTTAAACCAAACTTTGCACAACATCAATGGTGGTGAAAACAACCAAGTTCTTTAATTGTGCTCACACTAACCTGCCAAGGCTTAAAGTTCTCGATATCAGCACATGTTCCATTGGGGAATGGTCTATCCCCCTTCTTGCATTTACCCAAATCACTCAGAGCTTTCGCTATAGCATGAACCGCTGTATAGACATTGGGGGGCATTTATTAAGTCCTGCGTTTTTTACGCCGGACTTAAAAATGCCCCCGCAGCTCCGGCGCTACGGAGATTTATGTAGAGGCGGACTGCCTCTACATAAATCCCGTGCGCGCCGGTGCGCACCGCCGAAAACCTATGCCAGCTGAGGACTGGAGTAGGTTTTCGGCGTATATTTGGGCGGAACGGATGGTAAATCGCACGGACTCTGAGTCCGCGCCCTCCGTTCCGCCCACTACACGCCCCCTTTCCACCCCCCTGGCGTACTCGGCGGAAAGTGCCGATTTGCGAATATTTTATTTGCAGATCGGCCACTTTCCGCCGAAAAACATCCGTTCGCAGGATGATACATGTGGCCCATTGTATGTTACCTGTAGACTAGAAACATCATTGAAGCTGTTTTGGATGCCCTCAATACTTTCTTAATCAATGAATTAGAGAGGTTATTAGCAGGTCTCTGATCTTGAAATTTGCAACCAAAAACTTGTTCCCACAATGTTTTTATCCATTAATTTCTCATAGCCAGGGGTGGATTGATCTTGTCGAGAAAATCTCCAAATCCACTGAGGAGGGCAAAACCAATTGTTCAAAGAAGAAGTTTTGAATATTTATTTTCTTAAAAGGAAGATGAAGTAGACCAGGCCTCACTGGCAATCAATTATCAAATACTTCTTTTTTGTTTCGCCATCAGTTTCTCCCTTGAGTTCATGTCGGGTCTAAATACAATAATAAAACATTTTGGAAGCAACATGCAAATAACCAGACCCCAGGTTGATGATTGGATAGCAAAGATCTCCATGGCCACCATATATTTTCCTCGGGAACTGAGGGATGCGGGAATGTAGGACACCCAGACACTCAGGAAGGCCAGCATGCTGAAGGTGATGTACTTGGCCTCATTGAAGCTGTCTGGAAGTCTCCTGGCCAAGAAAGCCACAATGAAGCTGATGGAGGCCAGAAGACCAAGGTAGCCAAGCATAGACCAAAAAGCCAAAGGTGACCCTTCATTACACTGAATAATCAGTACCCCCGAATTACTTTCTGAATTGACTTCTAGGAAGGGAGGAGAGAATGTCAGCCACATAATACAAAGAAAGATCTGAATGAGGATACATGAGATGACTATGAGATATGAAACACAGGATTTAGTCCATTTCCTTAGCTGACTACCAGGTCTTGTGGCTTTAAAAGCTATGACTACCATAATGGTTTTGGCCAAGATACAGGAGACACAAAGTGCAAATACAATACCAAAAGTCACTTGTCTTAAAAGACATATCACATACTGGGGATAACCAATAAAGAGTAAAGAGCAGAGAAAACAGAGCGATAATGACAACAGGAGAAGACAACTTAAGGAGTAGTTATTTGCCCGAACAATGGGGGTTGTTCTATAGTGAATAAAAAGTCCTAAGATCACAACAGGAACCAATGATGAGGAGATGCCAGTAGCCATTAAGGTGACGCCCAGTGAATCTTCATGTGAAAGGAATTCTTGGGTCTTGGAAACACAATGATCTTGGGTTGGATTTGGCCACATATCCCATGGGCATTTTTTACATTGTAGTGAATCTTTTAAAAAAAAGTTTAAAAAATAGTGTTGTTTAGGGATGAGCAAAGTAAATCCATTGAAACCTATTTCGCAACACAGTTCGCAAGAATCTGCTTTGTTAACAAATTTTTGTAATCTTATTTCCATACATTCAAGATGGTGTCGAAAAGAAATGTAAAAAATTATGTGCTTGCCTTTCATTCTCCACTGGTTACCTTTTCTGTGTCCCTGTCGTCTCCAGCTGCCTCCTGCCCGCTCAGCCAATTACTGACTGAGAAGGGACAGTGCAATGGCAAGTCATTATAAACACTTGAGAAAGGGATTGGTGCAATCCTGAAACGCATTATGTCATTTTAAAATACATTTTTAGTACTTTATTTTGTCTTGCTTTTTTACCTGGACCTGCATCTGTTGGACCCACTTGTGGAGTCGGGGATTCTGTTGATGGCAAGTTATTGGCTGATCACACTGGTACTCTCCAGAAAAAAGTGACAGCCTGCTCAGCCAATCACTGTCCCTCACTATCACCCAGCCAATCGCTGTTCTGTCTCAGTCAGTCAATGATTGGCTTAGCAGGCGGTCACACTCATCTCTGGAGTAACACCACACTCAGCCAATGACTGACTGGAACGGGATAGCACTGCAGCCAGGGATTGTCACTCGAGAATGATAGCCCACAAAGCCAATCACTGGCCACGGCACTGTCTGAAAGTCAGTGATTAGCTAGAAATGATTTTAGCTGCAGGGGACACCAAAGACTAGAGAGAGAAAAAAAAAAAACGAGTTTTACTGCTGCTACTCCAACAATCCTTGCTTGGTATGGTGATTGGAGGTATTCTTCTCAACAGAACAGGAATGCAAAGAACCTCACCTGTGGGTAGTCAGGCGTTGCAACATGGAAAAACAAAACATATTCCATCAATCCAATAAAATCTGGTATTTATTGTGTAGAATCCATAAAAACCGTTACATACAAAAACGCAAGTTTCCTGAGAATGCTAGACATGTTTCAGTTTTCTTTGAGCCTTGATCACAATGCTGCGATTAAGGCTCAGAGCGAGCCAAACGCATCTAGCATTCTCAGAGAACTTGCGTTTTTGCATGTAGCAATGGATTTTTATGGATTCTACACAATAAATACCGGATTTTATTGGATTGATGGAAGATGTTTCCTTTTCCAAAGACCAAAGACCGAGGACACTGGCGAAGCATGGACAAGTACGTTTTGATGAGAAAGTTGCTTAACTGCACCAAAACAGTTAAACTTGCAATTGTTTGGTGTTCTGTCGCGGTTTGTTAAGGTTCAGTTTAGAAGTTTGCAAATTTTATTCTAAAAATCTCTTATAGAGTTAAATAGGCAGACTTAAAGGTGTACAATTTGATGTGTTTTAGGTCGAACTGAAAGAGAATGAGTCAGCTCTATATCTATTCTGTGACCTGCGGACATTATTGCATAGCCGATAGGGCAATAAAAAATGTTACCTTCATATAAAGCTGATCCGGGACGGGACAAAGGGTAGGCAGGGGTGGGCGATGGCCTAGGGCACCATCTCCTGCTGAATTACAGGGGGCGCAATGTATCCTTAAGTAAAATTCCCCCCACCCAACCTCACTTCCCCACTCTGCCCCCAGATGCTGAAAGCTCCAGCCCCACAGCGGCAGGACCTGCTCTCTTCCTCTCTTCTGCTTAGCTCCAGAGCTGAAGAAAAGCTTCTTACCAATGTCACATGACCACCGGAGCCAATCAGGAGGGGAGAAGTGCAGAGGCAACGTCCGCCCCGCTTCCAACAGAGAGAGATGAGGAGAGCCTCGCTTCAGCTCCCTTCCCATCATGCTCCTGTGTGGCTGTGGTCATGCTACAGCTCCCAGCATGCTACTGTGTGGCTGTGGTAATACTACAGCTCCCAGCATGCCCCTGTGTGGCAGAGGTAGAACTACAGCTCCCAGCATGCTCTTGTGTGGCTGTGGTAATGCTACAGATCCCATCATGATCCTGTGTGGCTGCTGTAATAGTACAGCTTTCAGCATGCTCCTGTGTGGCTGTGGTAGAACTGCAATGCCCAGCATGCACCTGTGTGGCTGTGGTAGAACTGCAACTCCCAGCACGCACCTGTGTGGCTGTGGTAATACTACAGCCCTTAGCATGCTCCTGTGTGGCTGTGGTAGAACTACAGTTCCCATCATGCTCCTATGTGGCTTTGGTAGAACAACAACTCTCAGCATGCTCCTGTGTGGCTGTGGTAGAACTAAAACTCCACCATCCTAAGCCACCCCCAGTTCTCCTCCCCCGGACCAGAGACAGATGAGCAGTATAATCCTCCACTCCACTTACTCCTCATGGGCTGAGAGAGTGTCATCCTCCAGCGGCAACAGCTTCCCGCCAACCAGAAAAAGTATCAGTATATAGTTTGGCCCTCCACAGCTCTGAGGGACAGTGAACTGGCCCCCTGTGTAAAAAGTTTGGGGACCCCTGCTATACACCTGCTATACACTATGTGAGGAGGCTATACTGTATGTGTGGGCTATACACTGGGGGAGGGTGGTGCCATTTTCCTTCTCTGCCTGGGGCACCAAAACTCCTTGTCCTGGCCCTGTGATAGATTGCTCTTAATAATGGCCTAAGTAAAACATTTAAAATATTTCTGTTTCCTACTTGTCTGGTTGGCTATCTCTCCCGAAGAACATTGGATGCATTGGACACAACATATAGGTTGGCCTTCTCTGGCTGCTTTCCGGAAGCCCGGTGGACAACTGGGGCTACAGATCGAAGCTGGGACCTGGGAAGGAATTTTTATAGAATTATTTTCAAATATTTTGCAGCTAATGGCAATAAAAAGGAAAATCATCTTTATTTTAACCTCTTAAGGACATAGGACGTACCGGTACGTCCTATGTCCTCACTTGCACTTCAAAGCGGGGCCGCGCGGCGGCCCCGCTTTGAAGTGCCGCGATCCCGGGTGCCGCGTGTAGCCCGGGACCGCCGCTATTAGCGGGCACGGTCTGATCGCCGTGCCCGCTAATTAGCTAATCGGAGGCAGCTGTCAAAGTTGACAGCTGCCTCCGATTACCGGAGGCAACGTTTCCCTGGTGTCTAGTGGGGGAGATCGCTCCTCCGGGACCTTGTCCCGGAGGAGCGATCTCCGTTACTGATGCCGGCCGGGGACGCGTCCAAGATGGCGCCGTCCTCGGCTCGGCACTCGTTCGTTTTCGGCTGCAGCAGCCGAAAGCAAACGAGTGCCGATCTCATGGATCTCTGCAGCATATCTATGCTGCAGAGATCTCAATGAGAGATCCAAGTGTATATACTAGAAGTCCCCCAGGGGGGCTTCTAGTATATGTGTAAAAAAAAAAAAAAAAAGTGTTGTTTATAGTAAAAAGCCCCCTCCCCTAATAAAAGTCTGAATCACCCCCCTTTTCCCAGGTTTTAAATAAAAGTAAACAAATAAATAAATAAATAAACATGTTTGCTATCGCCGCGTGCGTAATCGCCCGAACTATTAATCACATTCCTGATCTCGTACGGTAAACGGCGTCAGCGCAAAAAAATCCCAAAGTGCAAAATTGCGCATTTTTGGTCGCATCAAATCCAGAAAAAATTTAATAAAAAGCGATCAAAAAGACGTATATGGGCAATCAAGGTACCGATAGAAAGATCACATCATGGCGCAAAAAATGACACCTCGCACAGCCCCATAGACCAAAGGATAAAAGCGCTATAAGCCTGGGAATGGAGCGATTTTAAGGAACGTATATTGGTTAACAACGGTTTGAATTTTTTACAGGCCATCAGATACAATATAAGTTATACATGTTATATATCGTTTTAATCGTAACGACTTGAGGAACATGCATAACAAGTCAGTTTTACCCCAGGGTGAATGGCGTAAAAACACATTTCCCGCCAAATAAAAGAAATGCGTTTTTTTTTTCAATTTCACCACACTTTGAATTTTTTTCTGGTTTCGCAGTGTACTTTATGCAAAAATTCAGCCTGTAATTGCAAAGTACAATTAGTGACGCAAAAAATAAGGGGTCATGTGGGTTTCTAGGTGGAAAAATGCAAGTGCTATGACCTTTTAAACACAAGGTGGAAAAACCGAAAACGTAAAAACGAAAATGGGCCATGTCCTTAAAGGGTTAAAATCTTACTTTCCTGTGGCCACAAAATATTATTGCCTGCTCTTGATCATCCCACATAAAATGGTGTCATAATCTGCCTTAAACCTTATCTGAATACTCTCAAACTTACTAACATTAGATAATGCGCATCCAGAGAATGAGGAGAGCCACATTTGTTGTACCATGGAACTCCATTGCTGTTTTTACCATATAGAGTACAGTCATGCTAGAAAGAGTCAGTCATCACTAGAGCCAAATTTGTTTGACGATCGGAATGGTTATAACCATCATTTTTGAGCATATTCGAACATGCGAATGTTTATCTCTCGATGTACACAACGGCTTAAGTTTCCTCCCACCAATTTGAAAGAGCCCATGAACATGTGGGAAAGAAAGGGCACATCAGGTAATGTAGTAGCCTTGGACACTACTGGCCTGTGATGAGCTGTTCGATTAGCGTCATTACGTACATTACGTACATGCTATAAAAACATTCACATACTCACAGTCTCTCCTAATTTTTGTACTGTTCAGTAGGGAGAGTGATACGAACAGGGACAGCATCTGAATTTAGTTAGGCAGCAATATTCACAGTGGTAGTCAGTGTAGCGAGGGAGAGATGACCACGTAGGGCTAAGAACGTTGTGAAATTGTCAGTATAGGTAGGGTAACAGAATCCAGCGTTTTAGCACTATAAGGCTGGGTTCACACTACGTATATTTCAGTCAGTATTGTGGTCCTCATATTGCAACCAAAACCAGGAGTGGATTAAAAACACAGAAAGGCTCTGTTCACACAATGTTGAAATTGAGTGGATGGCCGCCATATAACAGTAAATAACTGCCATTATTTCAATATAACAGCCGTTGTTTTAACCCCTTAGCGACCCATGACGTATCTGATACGTCATGGTGCCGCTCTGAACGGCGCTGATCCCGGCTGACACGTGCAGCCGGGCAGTGCCTCTATTAGCCGGCGCGGGTCCCGTTGCCGCGCCGGCTAATTAAGCCTCTAAGTGCATCTGTCAAACCTGACAGCTGCACTTAGAGGCACTGCGCCGCACGTCCCTGGTGTCTAGTGAGACGGATCTCCCCCCCGCGATGCGATCCCGGCTCGGCAATAGATTGCTATGGCCTGCAGCAGGCCATAGTAATCTATGACCGATCTAATCGATCTTTGCTGTGTATATACACAGCATTGATCTCTATGAGAGATCAGTGCTGTCTATATACAAGTCCCCCAGGGGGGCTTCTAGTTACAGTAAAAAAAAAAGTAAAAAAGTGTTTTTATTAATAAAAAATCCCCTTCCCTAATAAAAGTCCAAATCACCCCCCTTTTCCCATTTTATAAATATAAATTAATAAATAAATAAATAAACATATTTAGTATTACTAATCGGCCGAACTATTAATTAATCACATTCCTGATCTCGCACGGTAAACGGCGTCAGTGCAAAAAAATTCCAAAGTGCAAAATTGCGCATTTTTGGTCGCATCAAATCCAGAAAAAATTTAATAAAAAACTATCAAAAAGTCGTATATGTGCAATCAAGGTACCGATAGAAAGAACACATCATGGCGCAAAAACTGACACCTCACACAGCCCCATAGACCAAAGGATAAAAGCGCTATAAGCCTGGGAATGGAGCAATTTTAAGGAACATATATTTGTTAACAATGGTTTGAATTTTTTACAGGCCATCCGATACAATATAAGTTATACATGTTATATATCATAGTAATCGTAACGACTTGAGGAACATGCATAACAAGTCAGTTTTACCATAGGACGGACGGCGTAAATGCAAAACTCCCCGAAATGAAAACAAATTCGTTTTTTTTTTCAATTTGACAGCGCAAATGATTTTTTTCCGGTTTCACAGCATATGTTATGGAAAAATAATGCCTGTCATTGCAAAGTACAATTGGTTTCGCAAAAAATAAGTGCTCATATACGTCTCTAGGTGAAAAAATGCAAGCGCTATGGACTTTTAAACTTAAAATGGAATAAGCAAAAGCGCAAAAACGAAAATAGGCTTTGACCTTAAAGGGTTAAAATAACAGCAAATATTCGCCATTAAATAACGGCCATCCACTCAATTTCAACATTGTGTGAACAGAGCCTTTCTGTGTATTCAATCCACTCCTGGTTTTGGTTGCAATATGAGGACCACAATACTGACTGAAATATACGTAGTGTGAACCCAGCCTAAGGGTTCATCTTGACTAGCTGAAAGGACTGTATGCTGTACATGTATGCACGTCATTGCATATATACATACGGGCGAATAAAAGATACGCTTATGCTACGCACCTTGTAACTGCTCACTATTATGTATTTGGACCTGATAATCTGTACACATGTGTGGTAACTATAGACCGAAACGTGCGCTTATAATGTTCGTTGGTTATTTGTTTGTGAGCGTTTGCCTTGTGCTGATGATATGTAACACAGGTGCTAGGCTTATTGCATTATGTCAGATTTCTAATCATAAATAGACTCCCATATCAGTTAGATTTGGGTCTATAACTCTTGCCCTGTGGTACTTGATATTTCCATTCACTAAGAGAAAGTAGACATTTTAAAACCAGCGATGATTTGATACATAAAGTAAATTAGAAGAATTCATATATAGATGATCTATATTTTTTACATGTGATCATTTGAAATTGAAAAGACCATAAGTTACATTCAAACAACTCACCTCGTGGTGTCCGGTTCCCCACTGTATGTGGCTGGTATTGATAGTGAAGACATCCCCACTGGTTATACTGGTATCATAGCTGCCCACTTTGACTTGTTGGAGTTTTCCTTCAGGGCTCAGCTGCCAGTTCACTATATCGTACACAGCAGGTAGATCTCCATTATCATCGAAAAAGAGTTGTCTACCATCGGACATGTTCAGATGTAACTTCTTCATGTAGTACAACAACTGTGAGGAAATGATACAACATTGGGCATCTTCAAATACAGTGGTTGCAAAAATACATTCAGGTTGTAAACAAGACATTCAGAATGAAACCATGCTTTGTAAATAAATAAAAATAAATAAATTCTACCACACCCCTAACAGGCTCAGCTGCTCCGGGATACTCCGGAGGGGGAAATCTGGTCCATGAGCTAAATATATCAATAGAAGCACAGGCCTTGATAGATTTTGCACATTGTTGCGCTTTTTTGGCTATCAGACTACACTGGGGTCTGGCTGGAGTACTGCTGTGCAAAATTTGTTGCGGAAAAGCAAAAATATGCACATGGCTAAAAAAGTAGATAATATAAAACCCGCACCAACTGAGCAGCAGATTTAAAAAAAAGGGGGGGGGGGAGGGGCTGGCTTAAACTGCTAAAATATAAAGCAAACGGCTTGATAAATGCTGCGAAAAACTATACACCAGGAGCAAAAACACCTTTTTAGCCAAAATAAGGGCGCAAAAAGATTGATACATATGCTGGTATATGTCTATACCTGTACACTATAGCTATATTTACATACCTAATATATTATTTATACTTTGAGATGTGGAAAGAGAGGGAGCAGAAGGTTTGAGCAATTCCCTGGTCCAATTCACAAGCCATTTTAATATTAGTCACAAATAAAATCCAAAACTCCTTTTGGACATCATAAAACGTATAAAACCAACTTTAATAAAGGAGCATTGTTTTAAAATCTAGGCTCCTTAACCCCTACTTGTATTCCTGTTTTCTATTTGTTATTATTTAAAAAAAAAAATCTCCTTTGGTCTTTAAAAAAATGTAGCACAAAGTCAACATGAAAATTTGTCTGCAGCTGCCCCCTGTAGCGCTCCTTTCCCGCTCCAGAATCCCCATCAGCTTCCTGGGTCTTCTGCTCCAGCGACGTCACGACACAGGTAATAGGTTGCCTGTTTAGCCAGTAAGTGACTGGGATGGGACACTACTGCAGTACCTGACTGGCTTAACGGGTAATCCGTAGGGTATTTTTTTGAATTCCATAAGTAATTAAAGTTGGTAAAATACAGCTAAGTATGCATTCTTTATTATGTTCCCTCCTGTCCATACCTTCAGCCAAATTTTCATTTTTGCCAGAGTTCACCTTTAATTCTACAGCCTTAAAGTTTCTCTATTTACTGGGGTGTTCCCTTCTCTTCCTTCATGTTGATATTTTTAACATTAAGTGAGCATAAAAGTTTGTAAGTTGCTTCATTTTGCATTTAGGAAACATTCAAACCAAACTTTACACAACATCAATGGTGGTGAAAATAACCAAAATCTTCCTCTGAGCTCACACTAACCTGCCAAGACTTAAAGTTCTCAATATCAGCACATGTTCCATTGGGGAATGGTCCATCTCCCTTCTTACATTTACCCAAATCACTCAGAGCTTTCGCTATAGCATGAACCGCTGTATAGACATTGTATGTTACCCGTAGACTAGACACATCATTGAAGCTGTTTTTGGTGCCCTCAAGACTTTCTTGGCCTGTACATTCTTTTATGAATGCATTAGAGAAGTTATTGGCGGATGTCTGATCTCGAAATTTGCAACCGAAAACTTGTTCCCACAATGTTTTTATCCATTGATTTCCCATAGCCATGGATGGATTGATCTTGTCGAGAAAATCTCTAAATCCCGGCATGCTTCCACTGAGGAGGGCAAAACCAATTGTTCCAAGAAGAAGTTTTGAATATTTATTATCTGAAAAGGAAAATGAAGTAGACCAGGCCTCACTGGCAATCAATACTTTCCCTGTGACGTTCTGCCTTAGCATTTCATCCAGTACAAAGCCTGTGTCCACATCAGTAGAAAAGAAGACCACCACTGTGGCTGTTGAGTGTTTAACCACTTGAACAATATGAGCGGCGTTTCTATCTTGCCGGCTGGAAACTATGTTTTCCGTAAAAGCCACACAGGCTCCAGCTTGTAGTAAATCCCTTTTGACCAGTTGGATACCTTGCTGTCCATATTCATCATCAAGGGCCACCAGACCAATCCAGGTCCATCCAAAGTGCACCACCAGCTGTGCTAGACCCCGAGACTGAAACGTGTCACTGGGGACTGTTCTGAAGAATGATCGGAACTGGATACGGTTACTGAGCAGCGGACTTGTGGAAAAGTGACTAATCTGTTAGAAAATTCAAAAGTATTATTAAATGAAAATTGCGATTCAATAACTACATAGCATAAAACCTGTTTGATGATCTAGACCTGAAATGAAAAAAGTGAACTTCACAGATAAGTCAGAAATTGGCCCAATAGATGATCCATGGACCCATTTGCAGGTGCACAGAGATATTCTAGAAAGCAGCTCGATCCTTTAAACTCTTCAGAAAGGCTTTTAAAAATACAAATACACTATTTTTGACAGGTAAGGGTTGATAGAAAGCTTAATGGAGCAAAGTACATATATATTCCTATTGAAAACCTGATCCAAATCATTCTGGGCCTCAAAAGGCAATAGGTTGTTGTTTATAATCCTGACCAAGCATTAAAGCTATCTAAAGGAGGTTTGGGGTTATGGGTGTCCCAGCACTTACCTGTGGATATCTGTATAGCCCCAGTATATGAGCCAGTGAAATGGAGTATGTGGATGTAGAATGTCCAATCACTGCAGCCAAATGGGTGTCCTGGCTACATCGATAATTGGGAACAGGTTGTCCACGTCCACTCAATAGCTGTAGAGTTTCTGACACTGCAGATGGAAGGACTGAACAAGAGTCATAAAGCTGGAATCCCAAGGTGACATTTGCCAAAAAATCGGGGGTTTTGTTAATTTCCTTCACAGCAAAATACATGGCTTGGGCGCGCTGGTAGGTGTCTAACATGAAGCTGAGGACAACACAGATAAGTTAATGTTTCTTGTAAATATTGTAGTTATCCTTACAGAAGGTTGATTAAGTATTAGAGAGAGATATATATAAAAGTATGAGGGTAGTCTCATAATCTGTCTAGCTGTGAAATGGCTCCTGTCCTGTTACTTTGTGTGTCAGTACACTCTGTCCACAGCTGTCCTGGGTGAAGTTAACCCAGTGAATCACCTTTAAGGTATGTCAGGTGGTCTTTTCCTAAAACTGTGTCTTGCTGCAGCATAAATGTAATTGACAATGACATTTATACTGCTGCCAGGCACTATTTTAAAACAAGCCACCTGACAGGTGACAGGTAACTTTACCCGGAAGAGCTGTGGACAGTGGTGGATCACTGGCGTACAATGGCACCCTTGGTGTTGGTGAGGTGCCGTAGAAATCGGTCAACAGGGAGGCAAGGTATTATCGTTCAACAGTGACTTTACACGAACATCAGGTACAATGGATAAGAGTCTTATGTGTAGTGCCTTTAAAATAGGCAGCGGGCAAAGATGGGTCAATAAGTGCAGATTTCTCTCTCAAATACAATGCATATACCTCCTAAGCAATATAACACATGCCAAGTTTGGCTTGGCACGATGGGGGAAGAGCAGTCCTCCTACTGGTGCTCCAGGGCATGAATACAACTGCTAACTGCATGCATAGGAATGGTGCCATGGAGGAAGGTAAGGGACATACTGTACCTTCCTCCTCGGTGCCCTGTGCATATTAGGGGGCTATCAGCAGGTTGGATTCATTTAACCTGCCGATAGTTCCCCTTTAAGATCTTTCTCACATTGGCGAATATTATTGCTTATGACTCCACCATCAGCAGGACAAACTGAACAACCATGTACGCAGGGCAGGATCACAAAGAGAAATCCATTGTTCTCGAAAAAGAACATTGCTGTCCATCTGCAGTTTTCTAAAGATCATTTGTTTTGCTCTCTTTACCTACTTAGGTTACATTCTGATGTAATTTTAGGTCAAATTTATGCAGAAATATATAAAAGTCATGAGGGTTCACAAACATTCATGTGTCACTGTGTATATATAATACTAAACAATCTTTTAATGCAATAATGTCAGACTTTTATTTGAACCCTTAGCAAGCATCTATACAATAGATCTGAGACAAGCTTTACGTTGTACAGATGGCAGGACCGGGCCCCTCCTTGTAATTGATGCTTGGGTATATATTGTCCATGTAAACATTCATTACAGCTCCGATTATTATATTCCCATCCATGAACATGCCTGGTGTGATATCACTGCCGGTCAGTCTGCAAGTAGACTCAATGCAGTTACAGAAGTGTAAGATACAGAGCATGAAGCGAATCTGCATCGTCTGTAAGAACTGTGGTGTCAGATGTAGAACTGGTTAAAGATGGAGAAGATGTTTTATATTTTTCAGTATTAAACCAGAAACCTGCAATAAAATAAGAATTTATTTATACAAAAAAAAAACATAGTCGGCACATAGTTTGCGGTCGGCGCCCGACAATTATAGTTATACAGTCATTGGCTGATCGTTGTATTTATTACACAGAGCGATAATTATCATTCCGTGTATTAGTACCCTGACTTTTCCGCCGATAAGACTTTCGATGCTCTACTGGTCTCTGCCTGGGACATCTGTTCGCTGTGTATGGGCCCTTATTTAACCAATCCTCCCAACACCTCCTAGTAGCTTAATGAGAGCCACCTAGATGGTGGACATATACCTACACATATGAATATACGTAAGAATTGAAGGAAACAATTTCAAACATCACACAATATAATGTTTTTATATCATTTTATATTTTCATATTTTTATTGTTCACAGGTTTTCCTTTTTGGTTCATTTTTTTGGGTTGTCGTTATGTAGTTATTGGGGGAGATTTATCAAAGGGTGTAAAATTTAGACTGGTGAAAACTGCCCACTGCAACCAATCACAGCTCAGCTTTCCTTTCAGCACTGCCTAAAGCTGAGCTGTAATTGGTTGTTGTGGGAATTTGCACCAGTCTAAATTTTACACCCTTTGATAAATCTCCCTCATTGTATTCATTATTCAGTATTTTTGAATAACTGCTGGGGGAGATTTATCAAACATGGTGTAAAGTGAAACTGGCTCAGTTGCCCCTAGCAACCAATCAGATTCCACCTTTCATCCCTCACAGACTCTTTGGAAAATGAAAGGTGGAATCTGATTGGTTGCTAGAGGCAACTGGGCCAGTTTTACTTTACACCATGTTTAAAAAATCTCCCCTATTGTTTTTATTAATGCTTTTTATGTATGACTTAAGCGGCATATGGTTTGTATGACACTTAAAAAAGGCTCCAGTAAGGCTTTGAAATGAGGTTTGTCTTTTAAAATAAATGTCTGTTCTAGGGATGGTCCGAACCCTCCGAGGTTTGGGTTCGTATGAACCCGAACGCTCGGCATCAGAGTCCCGCTGTCTGCCCGCTCCGTGGAGCGGGCGGATACAGCTGGAGGACCGACTGGAAAACTGGGATACAGCCTATGGCTATGGCTGTATCCCAATTTTCCAGGCGGTCCTCCCGCTGGATCCGCCCACTGCACGGAGCGGGCAGACAGCGGGAATCATTACCGAGAGTTCGGGTTCGTACGAACCCGAACCTAACTCGGTTCGGACCATCCCTAGTCTATTCATATATCTGATGTTGCCTACGTTAGGATCAGCGCCCGATACCTATCATTTAGAGTAGATGAGCGGCGTCTCCAAGTGTAAACAGACATCCTAAAAATATAGCAAAAAAAAAAAGAAACTAAAAAAAGGAAGGCTCAAAAAGTAGTACGAACGAACCCGAACTCTTGGTAATGACTCCCGCTGTCTGCCCGCTCCGAGAAGCGGGCGGATCCAGCGGGAGGACCGCCTGAAAAACTGGGATACAGCCATAGCCATAGGCTGTATCCCAGTTTTCCAGGCAGTCCTCCCGCTGTATCCGCCCGCTCCACGGAGCAGGCAGACAGCGGGAATCTGATGCCGAGCGTTCGGGTTCGTACGAACCCGAACCTCGGAGGGTTCGGACCATCCCTATCAAAAAGCACTTGGAATTTATAGACTTTTTTTTAATCCACAAAAGTATACATTTTTTGAGGCTTGAAGTGTGGTTAAATAAATCCTAATAATTATGGTCATAAAATCTAACAGATGTAGAGATGAGCGAAGCGAATCCGGCGTATCAAGATTCACTGTGAATCGCGCTGTCAATTCACTTCATTCTGCAAAGCAAATTCCCGCCAATTTGTTAAGGAAATTCGCAAAAACAAAAAAACAAACAAACAAAAAAAAAATGGTGGCCGCACATGCTGTCTGGAGCATCACTGGGCAGGAGAAAGGGATTACCCATAATCCCTAGCGCCCATCCAATCAGCTACAGGCCCCTCTGCCATGTCAGCACTTCCCTCTCCCCCTCTATATAAGGCGGTTCGGTAACGGAGGCGGCCAGTCAGCTGTGTGTGGAGGAGAGAGCAGGATGGCAGCAGGCAGTTACAGCAGAGCAGAGAGAGACTAACAGAGTGATATAGGGACAGAGATGAGAGACTAACAGAGCTATATAGGGACAGAGAAGAGAGACTAACAGAGTGATATAGGGACAGAGAAGAGAGGAATGGTGGAAATTGGCTGTTTGAAATTTTTTTTTTATTGTGATTGATTTTTAGATTATTGACACTTTTACAACAACATGCTTTAACAAATTCATCTTTCTGTAATAGTCTCAGTACTGTAGCTAATATAGTTTGGCTGTTTTAATGAAATTCGTTAAGATTCCATTCGCGAATCTTAATGAGTTTGACTGAAAATTTTTGAAGCTCACAAAACGAATTTCCGCCTGCTTTTCTCATCTCTAAACAGATGTATGAACATATAGGGGGACATTTATGAAGTCCAGTGTTTTTTTATGGCAGGCTTAAAAATGTCCCCGCAGCTTCGGAGCTCAGGGGATTTATGTAGAGGCGCATTGCCTCTACATAAATCCCGATTGCACAGAGCGAAAATTTTTAAACCTACGCCAGCTCAGAGTTAGCGTAGGTTTCAGTATAATTTTTTATAGTGAAAAAACTGAAGCAGACCCAGAGTCTGCGCCCCCTGTTCCGCCCCCTCCACACCCCCTCCCTGCCTCACTGGCGAAGGTGGCATAAAATGGCCAGGTGCAAATATTTTATTTGCAAAACGGCCATTTGCGAATAAATTAATTTGCATCTGCCCATTTTACGCCAAAAAATAAAACTTTTTAGTTTGATAACTTTCCCCCATAGTCTATGGCAATGCTTCTCAATTCCAGTCCTCATGGCCCACCAACAGGTCATTTTTTTGAGAATATACTCAGGTATTATCACAAGTGTTTTGGGATATCTTCAAAACATGACCTGTTGGTGGCCACGAGGACTAGAATGGAGAAGCACTGGTCTATGGTGATCACCATTACCCTGCTCATCCCCAGTCTGTTACTTCTCCCCTCCAAATTACATGACTTATGGGTGGTCCAATGCTGCAGCTCACTCATTCCCCAGAAGCTGACCAGAGGCGCCCCCTACAGTAAACTTAACAAACAAGGTCTCAGAAGCTAGCCAGGACACCTAGATACACAAGCTCAAAAAAAGCTTCATGATAAGCTTTGCAACACTGGAACAGAGGCATAGTATTGCACATGATAGGCTTAGATACACAGCTTGTCAGATCTCATCACACATAGTAGATACACCAGCTTATATATATTCCACTCACCTCATATCTGTCTCCCTTAGTTTCCTCTCTATACTTCTATTCCTGTATACTCACTATATATAAGAAGTTCTCGTCCAGTCTGGGAATTATATCCATAATGACACATTCAGTCATTTCCTGTATATAGACGCTCAGTCCCAGCGGATAATATAGGAGAAATACATAATTATATATAATGATATAATGAGACAATCGGCTGTATGACCCGGGGGACCACCCAGATTTTTTGAATGGTCACAGTACGGCTACAAGCAGAACAAAATGTGAAAAAAATAAGAAAAGTTTAATAAATGACACTTAGCTGCTGGGGGCAAAACTAGAGGAGGCAACGTACCATCTTACACTTCTATACACTTATACACATCTAGACACAGTCACAGACCACATAACTACTCACAGAAGATGTCTTCTCTGATTCTCTTCTCCATCTTGATCACACAGCTATGATGGCTTCCCCCATAGACTGCAGACTATACTAAGATTCTAAGACCCTCATTTTACAGCCATTTCCATCCTTTATGGCAACGTTCCCTTTTCTATATACTCGTATCCTTCGGTTACTACCGCCAGTACTGCACACCTGCTGCAAACACATAAGCCCCCTTCACTGTGCCTACAGCACTGCCCAGTACCTCCAAATACCATGCCACGGATCTCATAGCACTTCAGGACTAGAATCAGTATTCTACCATAGAAAGAAGTGAAAAGTAATGGGCTATAGGCCAGGTCATACAATCAATCAGATTACAACTCAGACCAAAGGCCCCCTTCATACACTGCTCCCAATGCCTCTTCTCCCATATTCTGCCTGTCATGGCCTCAGTTCATCGCGTAGACTGTTACTCATGGTTACTTTACTCTGCTTATGCCCCCCACTACCATTCAAGACCCCCCTTCTCACATAAAAATGCTATTCATGATCTCCACAAAGATTCCCCTTCATATAGAGTGCCGCTATTGGCTCCTGGTAAAGTGTGCTTATGGCCCACCTCTCTCCAATTCATGGCACACATCTTGAAGAAGCTTCCGCTTCTGGACCCCCTCTCTTACTTATATAGTTATGGTTCCCTCCTTTCCATAGTTATGGTTTTACAGGAACCACCATAAGTGATTTATTCAGGTTGAGGAGTGATCAGTCATGGCAAAAGAGAAAGTATAATGCAAAATGCATCTTGTTATAGACAATGGCGTCTGTGCAGTCAATTCCAAATTACAAAGAAATTCTTAATAAAAATCCAATCCAGAGTGCTCTGGAGCTCAGACTGGCTAAAGCTTTACCTTCTAGCAGGACAATGAGCCTAAGCACACAGCCAGGATAACACAGGAGGGAGTGGCCCAGCCAGATCCCTGACTCACCGTTGCTGCCATTGGTCCTGTCCTGCTTGGTCACCGGCAGCTGGAGTCCACCAGCATCCTCTCTCCTTCCAGCCTGGGTTCCATGTTTCTGAAACCACTGCAGTTCCTGCTCTGGCCTCTGGGACGCATGTGCTCACCTTCCTAGATTTAAAGGGCCATAGTGCTCTTAATACATAAAGTGATATTTCCCTCAATTTAGTAGATCAGGCAGGCTTAATTTCTCTAGAAAAAAACATCACATCTCAAGTGTATTTTCTGGCAGGGTCCAGCAGGGGGCGCATGTTGAAGTATTGAATAAGAATAAATGTCTATGTAGAAGTCCTGCCCAGTGCTTACAATGTCCTCCCTCCCTCCATCCCATCCCGCTGCCTGTCTCCATCCCGGCCATGATGCTTGCTCCAAATACACCTGTCGCCTGGTCCCGTGCAGGGGGGTGAGCGCTTCTCATTTGTTGCTCACCCCTCTGCACCTCCTTCCAAGCAGCTACCCGTACCCTCACTGCTGCCCATCCTCTCTGAGCCCCTGCGTGCAAGAGCGCTAACCCCGAATAGGACCAATCGATGGAGTTAGCGCTGAGGCGCAGCGGAGCATGCAGCCGCAGGGGCTCAAAGAGGATGCGAGGAGGACAGAGGGGCTCAGAGAGAACAGGAAGAGGTGCAGGAGCCAACGGGACTCACCCCAACGGGACTTGGCAGCGGAGTGAGCGCCCCTGCATGGGACCGGGTGGCTGGGGGAGCACTGAGGCACAGTGGGGCATGGAGCCGCAGGGGCTCAGAGAGCATGGGTGGCAGTGAGGGCATGGGCAACTGTTTGGAAGGAGGTGCAGCGGGGTGAGCGGCAGATAAGGAGCACTCACCCCCCTGCACGGGACCGCGCGGCAGGTGTATTAGGAGCAAGCAGCATGGCCGGGAGGGAGACAGGCAGCGGAATGGGAAGGAGGGAGGGGGGACTTTTCAAGCACTGGGCAGCACAAGAAGGGAGGGGCGAAGGGAGAGGGCACTGATTCAACTACACAGACTTCTACATAGACGTCTATTCTTATTCTTTATTTCTACATGCGCCCCCTGCTGGACCCTGCAGGAACATATGCTTGAGATGTGATATCACTTTTTTTTTTAGAGAAATTGATCCTGCCTGATCTAGTAAATTGAAGGAAATATCACTATGTGCATTTCCCATAAATAGTGTATATTAGTGATTTGTCTAACTTTCCTTATGTAATAAAATATAAAAAAAAAAATACATTTTGACCGGAGTACTCCTTTGAGTATCTTAATTCATCTTCCTCTGGTTATCCTGTTCATCCTACACCTAGATAAAGCTGTTCATTCTGTTTTTTCATGCCTCATTGCTATTGGTTCATTGTGTTTCTGAGCAAATGTGTTCTGTGCCCGCTATTCTATGTTCTCTGATTCCCAAATGACACGTACCTGACTGAACCATTCCTATATTGTTTGCCTCTCCTCTCATTGAACCAGACTGTCTTATCTGCATCTGAATCCACCTATAGTGATCCTGCTCCTGATTGACTATGCTGCTGCTTCATCCCTGGTACCATGCTGACTCTACTGTTGATGAGCCGGTCTGATAACTAGGCACATTTTACATGTTTCTCTGGTGCCTCTCACTGGCCTTCTCTGACTCTTTACACTGAATTCATTGGCAAGGTAAAGGGTGAGACCTAAAGAATACTAGCCTCTGCTCCCTGGCATGCTCCAAAGTCAAACCAATCTGGTTGCATAGAGCAGTGATTTTCAACCTTTTTTGAGCCGCGGCACACTTTTTATACTTAAAAAAATCCCGGGGCACACCACCAACCAAAATGGCACAAAATGACACTAAAACAGTACATATTATACATATAGTTAATAATATAGATTCTAAATGTATTTATACTCACTCAGTGTGAAACCTGGGCCTGTTTTCTTCTCCCCCCTGTGCTTCTCTCCATCATACTTCTCCCCCCTGTGCTTCTCTCCACCATACTTCTCCCCCCTGCTTCTCTCCTGTGCTTCTATCCACCATACTTCTCCCCCCTACTTCTCTCCTGTGCTTCTCTCCACCATACTTCACCCCCTGCTTCTCTCCTGTGCTTCTATCCACCATACTTCTCCCCCCTACTTCTCTCCTGTGCTTCTGTCCACCATACTTCTCTCCACCATACTTCTCCCCCTCGCTTCTCTCCCCTGTGCTTCTCTCCTGTGCTTCTCTCCCCCATGCTTCTCTCCGGTGCTTCTCTCCCCCATGCTTCTCTCCTGTGCTTCTCTCCACCATACTTCTCCCCCCTGCTTCTCTCCTGTGCTTCTCTCCCCCCTGCTTCTCTCCTGTGCTTCTCTCCCCCATGCTTCTCTCCTGTGCTTCTCTCCACCATACTTCTCTCCCCCCTGCTTCTCTCCACCAAACTTCTCTTCCCCCTGCTTCTCTCCGCTGTTTCTCTCCCCCATCCCCATGTTTCTCTCCCCCCTGCTTCTCTCCCCTGTTTCTCCCCCATCCCCAGGTTTCTCTCCCCCATTGTTTTCTCCTGTTTCACAGGGGCAGCATAGTTTGGGGAACTTTCCCCGCGGCACACTCGACCATGTGCCGCGGCACACTGGTTGAAAATCACTGGCATAGAGGGTCCCCATCCTGTTACAGAACCAAATGGAAAATCTCTGGAGAGACCAGAAAATGTTCTCTCCGCCCAACCTGAGAGAGGAATGGGGGCTGAAATAATGCTTAAGGGGCTTACTCCTGTAAGTCCCTAGGAACCACTCTAAATATTAAAATGGGAGATTGTAAATGGATGGAAAATAATGTAAAAATAGGGGATGAGCAAATTTATAGTACTAGTGAAGCTTTGCTAGGCTCGGCAGTAAGCTTGTAAACTGTCTGCCTTTGAACTCCAGTCCACTCCATTACAGGTGCCTGAAAAAGCTGGATCCAGTCCTAGGAAGCTGGGTGAAGTTTCCCATGACTGGATACAGCTTTTCAAGGCCCCCAAATCAGAGAAGCATGGAGTGGAACAGAGTTTAAAGTCAATAATTGAAGTCCCTTTTTTAGGCAATTTTCATTTTATTGATCCTATTTGGTGAAAACTGGCACTGATACAAATGGAAATCAAATGAGGAAAAACAGAACATTCTGAAATTACCTTTTGCGGCAGGCACATTATGCCAAAAAAGGTTGTGAGTTTTTCCTGCTTTATATTGGATAAAAATGCCAAATATTTGGCCCCCGATTTTGAGCCACGTATACAACGTACATTACTAGCCATCCATCCAACCATTTTTCATTCATTAAAAAGTAAAGCAGTTATCTTTATTTTTAAAATCCAATTTTTTTGGTGTTTAAAGGAAACAATTTAAAAGCTGATGAAATTTTTTATTGTTAATTCCTTAGATTTTTTTTTGTTTGTTTTGCCATCAATTTCTTTCTTGAGTTCATGTCGGGTCTGACTACAATAATGAAACATTTTGGAAAGAACATGCAAATAACTGGCCCCCAGGTTGATGATTGGATAGCAAAGATCTCCATGGTCACCGTATATTTTCCTCGGGAACTGAGGGATGCGGGAATGTAGGACACCCAGACACTCAGGAAGGCCAGCATGCTGAAGGTGATGAACTTGGCCTCATTGAAGCTGTCTGGAAGTCTCCTGGCCAAGAAAGCCACAATGAAGCTTATGGAGGCCAGAAGACCAAGGTATCCAAGCATAGACCAAAAAGCCAAAGGTGACCCTTCATTACACTGAATAATCAGTACTCCCGAATTAATTTCTGATTTTACTTCAAGGAAGGGAGGAGAGAATGTCAACCACATACTACAAAGAAAGATCTGAATGAGGATACATGAGATGACTATGAGATATGATACACGAGGTCTAGTCCATTTCCTTAGTTTACTACCAGGCCTTGTGGCCTTAAAAGCTATGACTACCATAATGGTTTTGGCCAAGATACAGGAGACACAAAGTGCAAATACAATACCAAAAGTCACTTGTCTTAAAAGACATATCTCATTCTGAGGATAACCAATAAAGACTAAGGAGCAGAGAAAACAGAGCAATAATGACACCAGTAGAAGACAACTTAAGGAGTAGTTATTGGCCCTAACAATAGGGGTTGTTCTGTAATGAATATAGAGGCCAAAGATCGCCACAGGAACCAATGATGAGATGATGCCAGTAGCCATTAAGGTGACGCCCAGTGTATCATCATGTGAAAGGAATTCTTGAGTTTTCGGGACACAATGATCTTGGGTTGGATTTGGCCACATATCCCATGGGCATTTTGTACATTGTAGAGAATCTTTAAAAAAAAAGTTTTAAAAATTGTGTTAAAGCTGTGTACTTGAGGTTCCAAAGCATGGTGTGTTCCAAGAAGAACTTGAAAGGAATCGTTCAGCTCTATATCAACCATCCAACATTGATCATTTTATGGACTATATAGTTTGTGTTTCCTACCTGTCTCGTTGGCTATCTCTCCAGGTGGACATGGGATACATTGGACACAACATAAAGGTTGGCCTTCTATGGCTTCTTTCCTGAAGCCTGGTGGACAACTGGGGCTACAAACCGAAACAGGTACCTGGGAAAAAATAACTGTGCTTTAAAAACCACCTAAATGTACTTAGAAACACTCCTATGTTATCTATTAGTGTTATACAGTTTTAGATCTACTGTAGAGTAGACATCTTTCCATTTGGATCTGACACAAAACCCAAACATGGGTTTGGTGTCTGATCCAAACTGAAAGATCTCTACTCAAAGACCTTAGCTTTGTACAATTATATATACAATCTCACCCCGATGCCTCCAGTTCCCCACTGTACGTGACTGGTATTAATAGCAAAGACATTCCCACTAGTTATACTGGTATCATAGCTGCCCACTTTGACTTGTTGGAGTTGACCTTCAGGGCTCAGCTGCCAGTTCACTATATCATACACAGCAGGTGGATCTCCATTCTCATTGAAAAAGAGTTGTCTACCATCGGACATGTTCAAACGTAACGTCTTTATATAGTGCAACAACTGTGTGGAAATTATATAACATTGATGCGTAAGTCATCATAAATGAACCTAATTGATAAAATAGAAAGGGTCCAAAGACAGACTACAAAAATAGTGGATGATCTGAAGCATAAAAATCAGGAAAGACTTAAAAATCTTAATCTGTATAGTCTGGAGGCAAGAAGGGAGGACATGGAAACCTAAATCTACAGTAACTGAATTTAAACCTGCCTGGTACAGTGTATACATACTAGAAAATGTACCCGGCGCTGCCCGGGTATAAAGTGTCAGCGTGTTAATTAGATTTGTTCTAAGGTGCTCAGGAGGCCAATCTAAAGGTATTGTTTCATCAGTGGAATTAGTGTATACCTGTAGTGCATAGTTGGAGGGGTTCTGTATACCTACAGTGTATAGTTTTTAGGGGTCCCGCATATCTTTAGTGCATAGTTGAGGGGTGGGCGGCTGTATACCTATAGTGTATAGTTGGGGGAGTCCTATATACCTGTAGTCTGTAGTTGGGGGGCTGTATACCTGTAGTGTATAGTTGAGGGAGGTCCTGTATACAAATAGTGTATAGTTGGGGGGGCTGTTTACCTGCAGTGTATAGTTGGTGAAGGTCCTGTATACCTGTACTGTGTTGTTCGCGGGTCCTGTATACCTGTAGTGAATAGTTGGTGCTGTATACCTGTAATCTATAGTTGGTGGAGGTTTTTTATACCTGTAGTTTATAGTTTGAGGGTCCTGGATACCTGTAGTGTATAGTTGGTGGAGGTCTTGTATACCTGTAGCATATAGTTTGGGGGTCCTGTATACCTGTAGTGTATAGTTTGAGGGCCCTGTATACCTGTAGTATGTAGTTGGTGGAAGTCCTGTATACCTGTAGTGTAAAGTTTGGGGGTCCTGTATACCTGTAGTATAAAGTTGGTGGGGGTTGCTGTATACCTGTATTATAGAGTTGGTGAAGGTCCTGTATACCTGTAGTGTATAGTTTGGGGTTTATGTAAACCCGTAGTGTATAGTTTTGGGTCCTGTATACCTGTAGTATATAGTTGGTGGAAGTCCAGTATACCTGTAGTGTAAAGTTTCAGGGTCCTGTATACCTGTAGTATAGAGTTGGTGAAAGTGCTGTATACCTGTAGTATAGAGTTGGTGGAGGTCCCGTATACCTGTAGTGTATAGTTTTGGGGTCCTGTATACCTGTAGTGTATAGTTTGGGGTCCTATATACCTGTAGTATATAGTTGGTGGAGTTCCTGTAAACCAGAAGTATATAGTTGGTGGAGGTCCTGTATACCTGTAGTGTATAGTTTTGGGGTCCTGTATACCTGTAGTGTAAAGTTTGGGGTCCTGTATACCTGTAGTATATAGTTGGTGGAGGTCCCGTGCACCTGTAGTGTATAGTTTTGTGGTCCTGTATACCTGTAGTGTCCTGAAACCTGCAGGGCCGTATTTACCATTAGGCACCCATGGTCTGGTGCCTAGGGTAGCACCTTGCAGAGGGGCAGTACCCTCCCGTTCAGAAAATCTGGTGTCTTTTCGAGGGGGGTATGGCAGTATTGGTCAGGTCTGGTATAGCGGTGTTATCCAGTCACAGTATAGCGGTATTGGTCAGGTCTGGTGTGGCAGTGTTAAATGTGTCGTCTGGAGCTATTACCTACCTATCCTGATGCTAATTGGTGAGTGAGGATGGGGCGTCTTCAGGTTTAGTGCTTAGGGCAACAGCAGCTGGTAATACTGCCCTGTATACCTGTATAGATGGAGCAGGAAGTCCTATATACATGTACTGTATAGATGGAGTTGGGGTCTACCAGTTATTTCTGTGGATCTGTTGTGAGGCAGCTGGCCCTAGCAACCATTCATATTCCAGCTCCCTGGGAAAGTAGTAATCCTATTGGTTGCTAAGGCTCCCAACTGCCAACCGCTTGGCAGCTGCAGCTAATTATATCACCTGTGTGCAGTGTAGAAATTTTCCCATTCATTTCTATGGGGAGCCGCTTTTCCCCCTCCTCTCCTGTACATCTGGCGGGGACGGGACCTTCGCTATAACCTTCCCAGGCACCCAATGTATCTGTGTGCCAAATTTGGGGTCAAACGTTTCAGGCGTTTGGAAGTCTATTTGAGACAGACAGACTTTCATTTTTATTATATAGATGTCTATCCTAAGATAATAATGAAGGAAATAATATGAGGGTAGACTATAGGGAATAAGTGTGTCAACAATCTTTCATGTTTCTATTTTATCAACACTCACATTGGACATCAAGGAGAATCTTATTATATGGCAAGAATATCAATCTTGTTCTAAGTTTACACATGTGTGAGGTGGGGTTCAAACAATTTTTTTGCCCCTAACATCATTAGCACATCTGTACCCAGGCACCATGTGTTTAGAGTGGTCATAAAACCATGGGATGCATCAGAAGAGGCCGAGATGCTAAAGATGAGAACATAGTTTTGCCTCTTTATAAACTATGTCAGACCACACATGGAATACTGTGTACAGCACCGGGCACCGGTATATAAGAAGGACACAGCTGAACTGGAGCGGGTGCAGAGGAGGGCAACAAAGGTCATTAAGGGAATGGGACCAGGACAGGTTATCAAGCTTGGGGTTATTTACGCTAGAAAAAAGACGTCTTAGGGGCGAGCTGATCACAATGTGCAAATATATGAATGGACAGTACAGAGATCTTTGTAGTGGTCTTTTTACTCCTAGGTCTATAACCATGACAAGGGGGTATCCTCTAAGTCTAGAGGATTCTTTACTGTAAGGCCCTATTCACACGTCAATGTCAGGAAATCCTGATCAGGAGGCCTCAAATGTCATCAGGAAAGTATCAGGATTTCCTGACAGTAATCCGTTTATACTTTCAGGAAACCTTCAGGATTTCCTGATGAGAAGAAAAAATAGGACATGATGGGAGATTTATTTCTGCAAACTGGATGGTCACAGGCTGCAGAACTAAAACTCCCGCCATGCCCGGCTGACAGGCCATGATGGGAGTTGTACTTCTGCAGTCTGTGGCCACCCAGGTTGCAGGTTATGATGGGAGTTGTACTTCTGCAACCTGGATGGCCACAGGCTGCAGAAGTACAACTCCCATCATGACCTGTAGGACATGGTGGGAGTTTTAGTTCTGGGTGGGGGGGGGGGGTGGATCTCACCTGTCTGGGCCTGATTTGAAGATCGGCAGCGCTGCTCCGGTCGGCAGCCCTGTAGTGAGGTCGCTCTGGGGTAGGTGGCTGATCGGGGCAGGTCCAGGTGCCGCTCAGAGTGCAGTGGTCCAGGGGCGGGGCTGGCAGGAGTCTGATGCGGTGAGGTCCGGGGGGAAGGGGGGAGTTTGGGAGCGATGTTGGCAGCCCTGTAGTGAGGTCGGGGGAGTGGGGGAGTGGGCGATCGGGGCAGGTCCGGGTGCCGCTCAGAGTGCATAGGTCCGGGGGGGGGCAGTCGGAGGTGTGTAAGCTGGCTGCGTGCGGCCCGGTGGTTAGTTGCGGGGGGGGGGGGGGGTTTGAGAGCGGGCGCCATGCAGGGCACAGTGCAGTGTAGAGGGGTGGGCTTGGGAGTTCTGGCGGCGGGCTGCCCTGAGGTCCGTGTTCCTCAACGGCGGTGGCTCTCAACCAATGCGGAATCAAAGGGACTTTCCTGATGTGCATCAGGAAAGTGCCCGTGATTCTGGCGCTCCCATACAGCTCTATGGGGGTGTCCAGGCCAGAATTCCGGACAAAAATACATGTCTTATTTTTTCCCGATCTATTTTCCGTAACGGACACCCTTCCGGAAAAATGTCTGAAAAATGTCTGTGACTAATGCAACTCTATGGGTCCGGAAATCCGTTCGGATTTCCTGATAGGAAATCCCGGTGTTTTTTTCGGATGTGTGAAGGGGGCCTAAGAGCAGTGAGACTGTGGAACTCTCTGCCACATGATGGTGTCATGGCTAATTCATTAATAAGTTCAATCGAGGTCCCGAAAATAAGACATCCTCTGAAAATAAGGCATAGTGGAGGATTTACAGGATAGCTTAAAATAAGGCATCCCCCTAAAAATAAGCCCCCCCCCCCCGAACGTTAGGCCCCCACTGCCACTAGGGTTATGCCTGGTTATGCTGGTTTGTCATGACAACCACTGTACAGTATATAATAAATTTTATTTTTATGCAATTTTTTTTTGTAAATTATTCATGGAAAAAAAAGACATCCCCTATAATAAGACATACTGCAGCTTTTGGAGCAAAAAGTAATATAAAACACTGTCTTCTTTCTAGGGAACACAGTATTACAAGTTATGGACATTAGATTTCGTGTGATAGAACAGTGATTCAGAGATTATTCTGGAGTCGGGAAGGAATTTTTTCTCCCTGTGATGGGGCAATTGAAATCTGCCTCATAAGGGTCTTTACCTTCCTCTGGATCAACACAGAAGGGTTTCTGTAAATGAACTTGGTGGACTCTTTTTTCAACCCTATTAACTATATTACTTTATTACAACAGCCACAATGGTGATAGCATTGTAAAAGTTCTTCTACTAAGTTCACACTAACCTGCCAAGGCTTAAAATTCTCAATATCAGCACATGTTCCATTGGGGAATGGTCCATCTCCATTCTTGCATTTACCCAAATCATTTAGAGCTTTTGCTACTGCATGAACTGCTAGATAGACATTGTATGTTGCACCCAAAAATGAGACATCATTGAAATTGTTTTGGATATTCTTTAAACTTTCTTGGCCTGTACATTCTTTTATCGATGGGTTTGATGAGACCTCAGGGGATGTTTGGTTCTTCAATTTGCAGCCAAAAATTTGTTCCCAGAATATCTTTATATATTGGTTTCCAACAATCATGGATGGATTGATCCTGTTGAGGAAATCTCCAAATCCCGGCATGTTTCCACTAGGGAGGGCAAAACCAATTGTTCCAAGAAGAAGTCTTGAATATTTATTTACTGACAAGAAAGATGAAGTAGCCCAAGCTTCACTGGCAATCAACACTTTCCCTGTGACATTCTGCCTCAGCATCTCATCCAGGACATAGCTTAACTGTATAACAGTAGAGAAGATGACCACTACTGCGGCTGTTGAGTCTTTAACAACCTGAGTAATATGTGGGGTGTTTCGATCTTGCCGGCTGGAGATTATGGTCTCAGTGAAAGCCACACAGGCCCCAGCTTTTAGTATATCCCTCTTGACTATTTGGATACCTTGCTGCCCATAATCATCATCCATGGCTACCAGACCAATCCAGGTCCATCCAAAGTGCAACACCAGCTGAGCTAGACCCCGAGACTGGAAGGCATCACTGGGGACTGTTCTAAAGAATGATGGGAACTGGATATGGTCACTGAGGAAAGAACTTGTGGCAAAGTGACTAATCTGTTGGAAAATAGAATATCATGCAGTGAAAACTATAATTTACAGAATAGTCTCTGTTTATATAACATATGGCACATTTAGGTCTTAACAATATTTTCCAACATCACAGAAGATTTATGAACCCAGATCTATTTGATAATGTGCACAGAGGTATTTTAGAAAGCATCTGTATCCCTCGCTTCATATATTAAAGGGACTCTTAGTAAACCCAACAAATTCTCTATATTCCCTGCTTCTCGAGTACAGCAAAATATACAGCAGTAAACAGTTACTGGTAAAGGTAGCTGCCACATTATCTCTGGGGCTTCCTAAACTGGGAAAACTAGCATTAACTATACCCTTTTATAAAATAGGTGTCCATAGATCATGTGCTCAGATTAACTCTACCAGTGAGATAGATGTTCTTCATAAAGACTCCCCACTTTTGTTAACAGAGCTCCAAACCTTCTCTAATGCATATGGAAATGAGTTGTCCTTTTAAAATTGCAGCTGGTAATAAGCAAATCTTTTACAATTCATTTTGGTTTGGACCTTCTTGGTTGATAATTTTAGTTTGGATTTGCCAGCCATGTCAGACTTAGAAATTCCTTAGATCCCCAGTACCTATCTCCAACCTCTCCTTCACATGCTCCTGTACTTGAACGTGGCTAGATAAGAAAGAGTTGGCCCTGAGGGAAACAAAAAAAAAATGCACACAACTGACCACCATGGCCACCACCAAGAATCTAGATGCAGTTCTGTCCTAAAACCTACACGGAAGACCTCCAAGAACTTAAAAGGAGAGAAAAGGGGCTGTGACAGACTACAAGGCACAAAAATCCCACAGGGTGCAACGTTTCTCTCATATGTTCTCTGTCATAGCTAAGCTGAAGCAGTATATTGCAGGAGAGTGGCCTTGACTTCCATGGCTACTACCACCACCACCCTGGTAAGGTAGATAGGATGATGGTGGTGGTAGTAGCCGTGAATGGCTAGGTATCTTTCTCTTCTGGTGTATAGTGAGCTGCAGTGTGGTTTGAGAGCAATGCTGTTACCTGTGGGATGGTGGGGCCTTGTAGTCCTTCATGCACAGTGACATTTTCAAGAAATTCTTTGCCTTGTAAGAGCTTAAGGCAAGGATTGTTCTTTTTAGGCAAAAGAATCCACCAAGTCATACAGCGGCAACTGTACTGCCAGCAACTTGGCCAGGTGGGAGTTGGGCTTCAACACCTGCAAATGAGTGCACATGTATTGTTACTTTATGGCCACACATTTCACAATAAAGGACTGATGCTAAATTGGAGGAGTACAAGAGGCAGTTGACAATGATGATTGAGGATGATCACTAGCATGATGATGGATAGAAGCTGGATGTCTTCCTGTTATTACTGAGACAGGTGATGCCCTCACATACATAAGAAGGGCCGTCGTTCCTACATTTATGGCTGAATGGCCCAGCTTACTCTCTTCCTGTATATGTTGCACAATGCAATATTTTGTCATTTGGCAATGTTTACAAAAATTTCCACACAGGAGAAGCCCATACAAAAACCCACCAGCAACATTAGTGCCACCATTACCAACAGAGCTTTCCCTCTTTGAGCTCATACCAGAAGCTCAAGGGTTATCAACTGCTGATCTGATCACAGCGGATCTGTCCCTAGCAGGTTTTGATCTCTAAGCCATGGGTTGCCTCTGCTCTGTATCATTACCCTTGTCCCGTTTTTTTTTTTTTTTTTTCGGTCTTGTACGAAAAACAATTATAACCTTAGTCATACCTATCAGCCAGACTTAAACATGGGATGTGTCATGGGCTCCTTGTCCGCATTCCTGATACCCACCTCTAGGTTTGCCATGAGTGCTACCTGTAGCCCTGCTAATATAACTACCAGTACATGCCTTTACTTCCACCACCATATCAGTGCCTCTTCTGCCACCACCATGCCTACTAGTTCTCCCTACTGCAACCACTAAGCCTGCATTATAATTTTTATAACTCAACATACATTTTCAATTTATACTTAAAGTCATCCATAAAGAAAGTTGGCAACCTAAGGAAATCAGATGTAAAATTTGGTCATTAAAAGATCAGGTAGTATCATGGTCCAGCACTTACTTGCGGATACCTGTATAGCCCCAGTATATGAGCCAGTGAAACAGAGTATGTGGATGCAGAATGTCCAATTATTGCAGCCAACTGGGTGTCCTGGTTACATCGATAGTTGGGTAGGGGTTGTCCATGTCCACTCAACAGCTGTAGAGCTCCTGACACTGTTCTCTGAAGGACTGCACAAGAGTCCAAAATCTGAAATCCCAAGGTGATATTTGCCAAAAAATCGGGGGTTTTGTTAATTTCCTCCACAGTGAAATGCACGGCTTGAGCGCGCTGGAAGGTATCTAATGTGAGGCTGCGGGAAACACAAACAAGTAAAAAATTTTCCTGAATATATTGTATTTAATCACTTTAAAATTCATGCTTAATTCATGCTATAAAAACATTCTAGAATGCCCTTGCGGACCATTCAGTACCACAAATATTGTGCCATAGAAAGAGAGAAGATCCTGCTGTCAGAGAAAGCCAGGTTCTCCAGAGAAATATTCAGGATGGATTATTAGCTTCTCTAACTTTCTAAGGCCATCAGTGAACACTGAGTATGAAGCTCAGCAGACGCTATAAGTTTTCATGCTTCCTATCTTGATGATCATGTGATTGCCAGGTGCCGGATAACTGTATTGAGCCGCTGGGTCATAGCAGACTCTACTCTATCCAGAGTGTTTTACAAATGTAACAAATATAAATAAAATGAAAACATAAAAATTTCCAAACAATATTTCATATATGCCTGAAGAATAACACTAAAATGGTGTGTAGTAAAGAAAATTAAATAAATATATATATATATATATATATATATATATATATATATATATATATAGTTTTGAAGTTTTATTTATTTGTTTAATGACTGATGATTGATTGAAGTGGCAGAAGAGGTAAAAAGGAGTCCTTTTAGTTGGTGACGTAGGTTGGTTACAGTCAGGGAGGCCATACCCTTTTGATAGCTGTTGACTGACAGCTGTGTCTCTTGTTTAACCCCTAGAATTTAACTTTTTAAGGATGACTAGTGCTTTAAAATTTAATGTATGTCCATAAGACCCATTTTATTATACAATGTTTGACTCTTACCCTTAGCAAACATCTAAACGATACAAAGAGACAAGTCTTACGTCTTACAGGTGGCAGGTCCAGGCTTTTCCTTGTAAGTGATGATTGGGTAGATTTTGTCAATGTTAACAGAGATCACTGCCCCGATTATTATATTCCCATCCAAGGACATGCTTGGAGTAAGATCACCGCCGGTCAGTCTACAACTAGATTCGACAAAATTCCAAAAGCTTAGGACATTGAGTGTGAACAGAACCCACATTGTCTGAAAATCCTTTTGTCAGGTCTGCGACTGGTTATAGATTGAGAAGATGATGAATGGTTTTTAATATCAAACCAAAACCCTGCAATGAAACAATAAGAATTTATCCTGAAAGGCGACATGGCGGCTCAGGGGGTTAGCATTGTCACCTTGAAGATTCCTGGGTTCAAATGCAAAAAATATGTGCATGGAGTTTGCATGTTTTCCCCATGTTTTGGGGACTTTGTTCCTATGTCAAACTCTATACAGTGCTGTAAAATATACATTACAAAATGATTATTATTTCCATAGAACTAGGACTGGTAGAGTAGCTAAAGGTTTTACAGAATGCACATTCTTGCCTTGGGCCCTCTCCATCTATGCTCTTCTAGATATGCAGTCTTTAATAAATACACGTGAGGTGAGATAAGCTGCTGCAAGAGGTAAGGCTCAGGCAAGATCAGCAGGGAGCAAAGTGTGAGCTCCTGTAGACTATAGTGTCAGTCCAGGTGTGGAGCTGAAGGTCCAGGAGCTCTAATGCTCATCTTGACCTGGCCAAGGCTTTGAATAGTAAACTATATAATAAAAGGTTCAGGCAGGACGTGCCATAGATGTCCAACCTCTGAGACCTGCACTTATCCTGAGGACAGAAGCTCCTAAACCCTCCCCGGCCTGTGGAGAGCTGAAAAAACCTACAACGATAGTAAATGTGGGCCATAACCTACACACCTTAGATAGTAGACAGTATACAGTACAGATAGTAGACAGTATACTTGATATGGAAACCTTAGAATGTTTAGGCAGAAGGAAGATCCCGATCCCTTGTTGATTGGGACAAAAAAGGTCAGATTTGCTGCCGGAAAAACTCTCCAAAAAAGTTCTCTGTTAATTATACAACATTCGCCACAATTCAGTCGTACTTCACAAGTTTTGACAAATTTTTAAGGATATATTGTAGGCTGTAAACTTTAAAGAAAAAAAAAACTGAATACAAAAAGCTCACCTATTCTCCAGCAACTGACCAGATGACCATCCCCTGCACCCCCATACAGTATTAGGCTATGTTCAGACAACGTAAGTTCAATGGGAATCACGACCCTTGTTACAAAGGCCGTGATTCCCAAGGAACTTATGTAGTGCTGCCTTCTGAGGGAATCCCGGCCGGAGTGTATACACATGGTATACACTCCAGCCGGGATCCCTAGCGGCGCCGTAGAAAACTGACACTACGGCCGGTCTCTTACGTAGTGTGACCATAGCCTTAAAGTACAAGCAAGAGGAGAGCTTGGTCTTAAGAGCTAGCTAAGAAACTTAGATACACCAGCTCATATACGATAAGGTTCTATACAAGAGCAAAACAGCAAAGTATCACAAATAATCAGCTTAGATACACAGTATCACACGATAGATATATTTGCTCATCAATATAATCTAAATATCTTTTTATCTTAGATTACGTTCACCTCATATAGCTCTTCCAGTTTCCTCTGGTATTACCATATACTCCCTATATATAAGAATCTCTCGTCCATCCTGGGATTTATATCGGTAATTACACGTGTCAGTGATAGACGCTTAGTCCCATCGCGGATATCATCATCCTCAGAATATAGGAGAAATACATAATTATATATAATGAGATAATCGGCTGCATGACCCAAGGGACGGCCCTGATTTTTCTGATGGTCAAAGTATGGGTATGAACAGAATAGAATATAGTAAGAGATTAATAAATTGTACTGCCAGGATCATACCTAGAGTATGCCTCGGATATAATAGAGCTTGTGGACAAGGACAAAGATCAAATCACGGACATATTAAAAAATAATGGGATAGAAGCCAAACTGCAAATTTAATTCAGATCTCAAATCAGAGCCAAAGACCCCCTTAAAGGAGAAGTCCCATGGAAGGACAAAAACTGCAGGTGGGGTAGGCTAGTGGTGGAAGGAAAATAATAAAGACCTGAACTCATCCGTCCTCGTGCCTCCGATGTGCTGGTCCTGGGTCCTATTCACATCAGCCAGTGACTTGTAGCTCTGCTAGCTGTAACAGCACGGCCCCGGCTGGGTGATCGCCCACCCAGCCAATCAGGGCGACCGCTCAGCAAGGTCATGACGTTTCAGCTGGTGAAGCCGGGTATGTGATGTACCCAGCTACTAAGAATGGGACCCAGGAGCGACGCATCAGCAGCACGAGGACAGGTGACTTCAGGTCTTTATTATTTTCCTGCCCCCACCAGCCTGTCTGCAGTTTTTGTCCTTCCATGGGTCTTCTCCTTTAATGTACTGCTCCTTATGGGCACTCTTACATATTCTGTTACTTATTGCTTCGCTCTCTCACATGAACTGATGGCCCTCACAGGACTATTCCATTTCCACAACTCCCATTAAAGTCTCCCAACCACTTTAGGTAACTGCAAACCAGGCCAGATTTACTGTTGTTTTAGGTGTGTTCAGCTGTATTCGGCTTCCTGACCACCACTGGTGGCTACAAACAGGTCTAAGAGGGCTGGGGAGCCCCTGACCGCAAGAAGATAAAGGTCCCAAATGTGTGACATCAATGGCATGTCCTGCCCACAATAAGATGTCTGCCTAACTACATACACGTCTGACTTCAGAATTTATTTCTGAAAAAGTGATTTCCAGCTTTTATTTGCCCCACATTGGTTCCTTACAAGAGGGCAACGTTTAGGAAGAGAAGGAATATGCCGCAAAAAACAAGAAGCTGATTAACTTTTACTTCTTCAGAGACCCGGAGGAGCTGCAAGATGCTGCTGCTGAACTGACCGGCACTAGAGATGAGCGAACCTGGAGCATGCTAGAGTCGATCCGAACCCGTACTTTCGGCATTTGATTAGCGGTGGCTGCTGAACTTGGATAAAGCCCTAAGGCTATGTGGAAAACATGGATATAGTCATTGGCTGTATCCATGTTTTCCAGACAACCTTAGAGCTTTATCCAAGTTGAGCAGCCACCGCTAATCAAATGCCGAAAGTTCAGGTTCGAATCGAATCGATTCGAACTCGAACCCGGTTCGCTCATCTCTAACCGGCACCTCTTCACATCACTGCGCACCCGGGAGCCCCTGGAGGAGAGCATCCTCCGACACAGTAATAGCAGCTCACAAAGGTGAGGTGCCGAACACTGCGACAATTTCCTTAGCTGCCTCCCTGATCCACCTCAGTGTGGAGGCCACGGCTGCATGTACGCAACAAGATGGCGATGGCAAATATTTGCTGTTATTTTAGAACAGGGGTGGGGAACCTCCGGCCCGTGGGCCGCATCCGGCCCCTGAGACCTCCCGATGTGGCCCGCAGCTCCCCTGTGATGCGCTCCGCTCTGGAGAAGGAAGGAGCCGGCGCACACAGCATCCTTTGGTGTCTGTGACAGCTGCCGGACACAGGAGGATGCTGTCTATGCCGGCTTCTTCCCCAGCAGAGCGGCGCGTGTCTTCAGTCTCCTGCGGGCCGCGCGCGATGACGTCATTTCATCGCGCGTAGCCTGCAGGAGAAAGACCGGCACAGAGGACCTGGGACAGAAGAGGACATGGGCAGCGTGGGAACAGAGGTAGGGTGAGTGGGATGTTTATTTTTTTTATTTGGGGGTTAACTAGGCCACCAGGGACATGCCTGATGGGGGTTAACTAGGCCACCAGGGACATGCCTGATGGGGGTTAACTAGGCCACCTGGGACATGACTGATGGGGGTTAACTAGGCTACCAGGGACATGCCTGATGGGGGTTAACTAGGCCACCAGGGACATGCCTGATGGGGGTTAACTAGGCTACCAGGGACATGACTGATGGGGGTTAACTAGGCCACCAGGGACATGCCTGATGGGGGTTAACTAGGCCACCAGGGACATGCCTGATGGGGGTTAACTAGGCCACCTGGGACATGACTGATGGGGGTTAACTAGGCCACCTGGGACATGACTGATGGGGGTTAACTAGGCTACCAGGGACATGCCTGATGGGGGTTAACTAGGCCACCAGGGACATGCCTGATGGGGGTTAACTAGGCTACCAGGGACATGACTGATGGGGGTTAACTAGGCCACCAGGGACATGCCTGATGGGGGTTAACTAGGCCACCAGGGACATGCCTGATGGAGGTTAACTAGGCCACCAGGGACATGCCTGATGGGGGTTAACTAGGCCACCTGGGACATGACTGATGGGGGTTAACTAGGCCACCTGGGACATGACTGATGGGGGTTAACTAGGCCACCTGGGACATGCCTGATGGGGGTTAACTAGGCCACCTGGGACATGACTGATGGGGGTTAACTAGGCCTACCAGAGGCTACCAGGGACATGACTTGGGGGTTAACTACAATAGCAGGGGCATCACTGGGGGTTAACTACAATAGCAGGGGAACTAGGGGAACAATACTTTGCCTTGCCCTGGGTGCTGCAAACCCACGCTACTAACTGCCGCACACGGTATGCGGCCCTCGAATGATTTTATTAATGCCCGACCGGCCCTCGACATGGAAAAGGTTCCCCACCCCTGTTTTAGAACAACGGCTGTTATATTGAAATAATGGCCGTTATTTACTGTTATATGGCGGCCATCCACTCAATTTTAACATTGTGTGAACAGATCCTTTCTGTGGTTTTAATCCACTCCTGGTTTTGGTTGCAATACTGACTGAAATATACGTAGTGTGAACATAGCCTTAAATTGTAGGGTATTCCTGAAACTGTGACAAATGCTGAACTGCATCCTATGTGTGCTCCTTAATAAAAACAACATTGCCTACTTGTTCTCAGAAAGAATTGGAGTTTGACAAAGTTCACCGTGTCCAGAGGCCTAAACACTTAGCTGACCACACACCTAGAGATGTACTGGCCAGAGTACACTTTTTAATGTGAAGGAAAAGTTCATGGATGTCGCAGGTTGGAGAAATGATTTACCTGCACCATTCCACAAGATCTGTCTGCAGTAGAGATGAGCGAACCTGGAGCATGCTCGAGTCGATCCAAACCCGAACTTTCGGCATTTGATTAGCGGTGGCTGCTGAAGTTGGATAAAGCCCTAAGGCTATGTGGAAATCATGGATATAGTCATTGGCTGTATCCATGTTTTCCAGACAACCTTAGGGCTTTATCCAAATTCAGCAGCCCCAGCTAATCAAATGCAGATCGTTCGGGTTCGGATCGACTCCAACCCGAACCCGGTTCGCTCATCTCTAGTCTGCAGCTACACTGCAACATAGAAGGCACTTGGATCCCATTACCTCTGTGCTTAGATCTAATCAAATTCCCTTTAAAATGTTCTGCCGAAAATCCTTTATTTGTTTCGCACTCTTCCTGTACTTCTTCCACTGAAGTTTTTTTCATTACTTCATAGAGTGATGTCCCGATTTATTTGGAACTATAAAAAGCCTCGGCTGGTGCTTGGTGGATCTCTGGGGGCGTTCTGACAGTCGGTAACCTAATGGTTGACGGGTCTATACAAGCATATCAAGCTTTGCAAACTGACTTTTCGCTTCCTAAAGAGAATTTTTTTAATACCTCAGAATTAGAAACCTGATTTTCTCGCTTTCTCCGTCGGATCTTCACCCAGAAAAGTCGTTGCTAGCTGCTCTTGCAGGTCGTCAACGGGGCCTAAAACCCTTTTTATTGTATTATGGACGACCACTGTATTTGCACAAAATCATACCCTTTAAGATTGTGGGAAAGGGACCTGGGACAGCAACTGTAGATGGTCATTTTAGATTTCCCATATAGAGTCAGCACTCTTTACGGTGGTACTATATCCCTGACCGGATGGCAATAATATTCCCTGGTACGTCTCATTGTTGGAGAGGTTGCAGTTACAGGGGTTCCTTTTACCATATTCTGGTCCTCTTGTCCTCTCGTATCTGGTTATTAGGATTGGAAACAACTAATTTCTCAAGTCTTGCCTACCCCTATAGACTGGTTGCCTCAACTGATCTTATTGTTTGTTGGATCTAAGGGTATCGACCCCTTCAACCCTTGGTTAGGTTTTTGGCCTACAAGTCGTTTATCATTTGTAAAATAGTGTTGGCTGGTTACTGGAAAACCTCCTCATTTTGCACATTTTGCACATCTCCTGATATTTATACGAAAGAGTTTTGGCCAGAAATAGCATTGGGCAACAATTCTTTCACTAGGTTTCATAAAATATGGGAGCTCCGAGTATCTCTCCTAGGCATTACTGCTTTATGACTGATATTTGTATTTTTTAGATGGTCCTGTTTTAGGGGGCTGTTGGACTTATCATGGACATTATGTTATAGCTTCCCCGGTTCGCTGTGTAACTCTGATGTTCTTAGTCTTATGTTCTTACTCAATGCACCATTGTTCCAATATATTGAGCCATTGGTTGTTGTGTTTATTTATTATGCGACCCTCATGTGTTCATGATTTTGCCTTGTCACCTTGTTTGGCAACCATATTTGCCTTTGCATTGTTTTGTTCTGTAAAAAAAGAAAAAAAACTATTAAAGCAAAAAGTGTGGCTGATGCGATTAGGCACTTTACAAAGGAAATCTGGCTAAAAGTGAGCCTGCCGGTGGGGGGTTAGGAAAACAGAGCTATTTAACCTCTTAAGGACATATGACGTACCCCTACGTCATATGTCCCCACTTGCACTTCAAAGCGGGGCGCTTTGAAGTGCCGCGATCCCGGGTGCCGCGATTAGCCCGGGACCGCTGCTATTAGTGGGCACGGTCTGATCGCCGTGCCCGCTAATTAGCTAATCGGAGGCAGCTGTCAAAGTTGACAGCTGCCTCCGATTACCGGAGGCAACGTTTCCCTGGGGTCTAGTGGGGGAGATCGCTCCTCCGGGACCTTGTCCCGGAGGAGCGATCTCCGTTACTGATGCCGGCCGGGGACGCAGCAGCCGAAAGCAAACGAGTGCCGATCTCATGGATCTCAATGAGAGATCCAAGTGTATATACTAGAAGTCCCCCAGGGGGGCTTCTAGTATATGTGTAAAAAAAAAAAAAAAAAAAGTGTTGTTTATAGTAAAAAGCCCCCTCCCCTAATAAAAGTCTGAATCACCCCCCTTTTCCCAGGTTTTAAATAAAAGTAAACAAATAAATAAATAAATAAATATGTTTGCTATCGCCGCGTGCGTAATCGCCCAAACTATTAATTAATCACATTCCTGATCTCGCACGGTAAACGGCGTCAGCGCAAAAAAATCCCAAAGTGCAAAATTGCGCATTTTTGGTCGCATCAAATCCAGAAAAAAATTTAATAAAAAGCGATCAAAAAGACGTATATGGGCAATCAAGGTACCGATAGAAAGATCACATCATGGCGCAAAAAATGACACCTCGCACAGCCCCATAGACCAAAGGATAAAAGCGCTATAAGCCTGGGAATGGAGCGATTTTAAGGAACGTATATTGGTTAACAACGGTTTGAATTTTTTACAGGCCATCAGATACAATATAAGTTATACATGTTATATATCGTTTTAATCGTAACAACTTGAGGAACATATATAACAAGTCAGTTTTACCCCAGGGCGAATGGCGTAAAAACACATTTCCCCCAAATAAAAGAAATGCTTTTTTTTTTTCAATTTCACCACACTTTGAATTTTTTTCTGGTTTCGCAGTGTACTTTATGCAAAAATTCAGCCTATCATTGCAAAGTACAATTAGTGACGCAAAAAATAAGGGGTCATGTGGGTTTCTAGGTGGAAAAATGCAAGTGCTATGACCTTTTAAACACAAGGAGGAAAAACCGAAAACGTAAAAACGAAAATGGGCCCCGTCCTTAAAGGGTTAAAGGGGTTGTTCAACTATCAGCAAAAAAAAAAAAAAAAAAAAGCTGCTGTTGTGTCTAAGGCTTATCTGAATATCCCTGCCAAGTTTTGCTGCTATATGATCCCTATGCACAGGCTGCAGGGTATCTGTTGGGTTCTATGATATGATATCCTGGGCTGATCTTATTGGTCTCATTGAGTTGAGGAGGGGAGGAGGGGGAGGGGTAGAAGCACTGGAGGCAGCAGTGGGCGTTACTGAGGGGGCTGCCTTAGCAGCAGTGGGTGTTACTGAGGGGGCTGGCTTAGCAGCAGTGAGCGCTCCATACTCACAGCCTGGGCTCCTAACAACGGACCACTGTGCCCAGCACTGCACAGCTCAGCACCAGGTACACCATCCGCAGTGGGGGAGGAGCCTCAGGCCGGCAGGGGGCGCTCTTACAGTCATGTTCTGGAGGAAGGAGATGGAGCTCACCCTGGTAGGGCTGCAGGCATGAGGAAGCTGAGATACAGGCTGCTGCAGGCCTGAGGAAGCTAAGATACAGGCTGCTGCAGGCCTGAGGAAGCTAAGATACAGGCTGCTGCAGGCCGGAGGAAGCTAAGATACAGGCTGCTGCAGGCATGAGGAAGCTAAGATACAGGCTGCTGCAGGCATGAGGAAGCTAAGATACAGGCTGCTGCAGGCCTGAGGAAGCTGAGATACAGGCTGCTGCAGGCATGAGGAAGCTGAGATACAGGCTGCTGCAGGCATGAGGAAGCTGAGATACAGGCTGCTGCAGGCATGAGGAAGCTGAGATACAGGCTGCTGCAGGCATGAGGAAGCTGAGATACAGGCTGCTGCAGGCATGAGGAAGCTGAGATACAGGCTGCTGCAGGCCTGAGGAGGCTGAGATACAGGCTGCTACAGGCATGAGGAGGCTGAGATACAGGCTGCTGCAGGCCTGAGGAAGCTGAGATACAGGCTGCTGCAGGAATGCTGAGATATGAGTAGGAAATATGAAATCCATCTAGTAATTACTATACTATGTTTTCTCTTGGGTCTGCTGACCACTCCTGACGGTCACCCAGCTTTCCTAGTGTTCTGTACGGCCATTCTGTTGTTCCTTTCTTACTAAACAACCAGGCAGAGTGTATATAGGAGGATATTGGCTGATCATTACCTGTCACCCAGCTCTTCCAGCCTCCTGAATGTAATGCAGCAGTGCTTTCCCCTTACCCCCTGAGGAGGATGCTGGGGACAGTGTTATGTATGATGTGTGTGTGGACATCACTGGGATGGAGGGGAGAGGCCCAGCAACAGGGGTATGGGGAGGCCTGGGGCCTTATATACAAGCCTGGCCTCTACACACATCATGTATATACTGTATGTATGTGTATATACTGTGTGTATATATTTATTAGAGATGAGTGAATCGCTGGCGCAGCGCTCTGTTCATCAAGCCAATTGCGTTTCAGCGCTGCTCCACTCCCCGTTGCTTCACCCTGGGTGCCAGGGAAAAGCTGGATCCAATCCTGAAAAACTAAGAGAATTTTCCCAGGATTGGATCCAGCTTTTCCTGGGAGGGGCGGCAGGGAGCAGAGCAGCACTGACAGGCAAACGGCTGGATGAGCAGAGTGCTGAGCAAGCCAAGCACTTAGCTTTGTTGAGATGAGTCTCTCTCTCTCTCTCTCTCTCTCTCATATATATATATATACACACACACACACACACACTGGGATAGATGAGCTGATATATTAAATGAAACCGCTGTACCAGCTGCACTGCTCTGCTCTTACAGAGGTAGTCACCCGGCTTTCCTAGTCTGCACTGCTCCTACAGAGGTAGTCACTCAGCTTTCCTAGTCTGCACTGCTCCTACAGAGGTAGTCACTCAGCTTTCCTAGTCTGCACTGCTCCTACAGAGGTAGTCACCCAGCTTTCCTAGTCTGCACTGCTCTTACAGAGGTAGTCACCCAGCTTTCCTAGTCTGCACTGCTCTTACAGAGGTAGTCACTCAGCTTTCCTAGTCTGCACTGCTCCTACAGAGGTAGTCACTCAGCTTTCCTAGTCTGCACTGCTCCTACAGAGGTAGTCACTCAGCTTTCCTAGTCTGCACTGCTCCTACAGAGGTAGTCACCCAGCTTTCCTAGTCTGCACTGCTCCTACAGAGGTAGTCACTCAGCTTTCCTAGTCTGCACTGCTCCTACAGAGGTAGTCACTCAGCTTTCCTAGTCTGCACTGCTCCTACAGAGGTAGTCACCCAGCTTTCCTAGTCTGCACTGCTCTGCTCTTACAGGGGTTGTCACCCAGCTTTCCTAGTCTGCCCTGCTCTTACAGAGGTAGTCACCCAGCTTTCCTAGTCTGCACTGCTCTTACAGAGGTAGTCACTCAGCTTTCCTAGTCTGCCCTGCTCTTACAGAGGTTGTCACCCAGCTTTCCTAGTCTGCCCTGCTCTTACAGAGGTAGTCACCCAGCTTTCCTAGTCTGCACTGCTCTTACAGAGGTAGTCACTCAGCTTTCCTAGTCTGCCCTGCTCTTACAGAGGTAGTCACCCAGCTTTCCTAGTCTGCACTGCTCTTACAGAGGTAGTCACTCAGCTTTCCTAGTCTGCACTGCTCCTACAGAGGTAGTCACCCAGCTTTCCTAGTCTGCACTGCTCTGCTCTTACAGGGGTTGTCACCCAGCTTTCCTAGTCTGCACTGCTCTGCTCTTATAGGGGTTGCCACGCAGCTTTCCTAGTTTGCACTGCTTCTACAGAGGTAGTCACCCAGCTTTCCTAGTCTGCACTGCTCCTACAGAGGTAGTCACACAGCTTTCCTAGTCTGCACTGCTCCTACAGAGGTAGTCACTCAGCTTTCCTAGTCTGCACTGCTCCTACAGGGGTAGTCACCCAGCTTTCCTAGTCTGCACTGCTCCTACAGAGGTAGTCACCCAGCTTTCCTAGTCTGCACTGCTCTTACAGGGGTTGTCACGCAGCTTTCCCAGTTTGCACTGCTCTTACAGGGGTAGTCACGCAGCTTTCCTAGTTTCCACTGATCCTACAGAGGTAGTCACCCAGCTTTCCTAGTCTGCACTGCTCCTACAGAGGTAGTCACTCAGCTTTCCTAGTCTGCACTGCTCTTACAGAGGTAGTCACCCAGCTTTCCTAGTCTGCACTGCTCCTACAGAGGTAGTCACCCAGCTTTCCTAGTCTGCACTGCTCCTACAGAGGTAGTCACCCAGCTTTCCTAGTCTGCACTGCTCCTACAGAGGTAGTCACCCAGCTTTCCTAGTCTGCACTGCTCCTACATGGGTTGTCACCCAGCTTTCCTAGTCTGCACTGCTCCTACAGCTGTAGTGTGTACATGGGTGTATACATGTAAATACTCATCTTGTAGTGTGTACAAAACAGGATGTGTACATATACGTATACAGCTATGTACACACTACAGGACTTGTATGTAGAGGTATACAGCTATGTACTGCATAACTGTATCACGTCCTGTAGTGGCTGTATACCTTTATATACATGTCCTGTAGTGACTGTATACCTGTATATACATGTCCTGTAGTGGCTGTATACCTGTATATACATGTCCTGTAGTGGCTGTATACCTGTATATACATGTCCTGTAGTGGATGTATACCTGTATATACACTCCTGTAGTGTGAGCATAGCTGTATACCTGTGTATATATTCATCCAGGTTTCTGCTGAGACCCCTAATAATAACAAATAATAATAATGGCTATAGACTAAATGGCACGGCCTTGTGTTGATGCTCAGTAAGTTCCTTTTTGGCATGGCTAAGTGGATGTGGCTTGCAAAAAAGGGTGTGGCTTGTTAAAAGGGGTGTGTCATAATTATCGTTACCGTTATGTTAGTTGTTTGGGGGGGGGGGGGGTAGATGTGTGAATGGCGGGGGGGGGGGGGAGGCTGAAGGAGCTTTATATTACATTAAGGGGGGGGGGGGGGCCGAAAAAAGGTTTTGCACAGGGCGCCATTTACCCTAAGGCCGGCCCTGTGTCTATGGGACTGGCGGAGAGGTGTGCGACCCAAAGCGTGTACTAGCGACGGAATCCGCGGGAATTTATCCGCGCAGATTCCGTAGTCTGAACCCACCCTGTCTATGTATATCTCCCCCCTTCTTTGTTTCTCAATTTCCTGCTATCTCTGTATATCTGCCCCTCACATCCATTAGGCACACATGTTGTTATGGGATGGCATGAAAGCCTGTGCCCTTCAGTCTCAGTCACACAGTCTCCATATAGGAAAACAGAGGACCTTTCTGTGTGAGGAAACAGCAGTAGATTGTAGCTGGAAAGGTGCACAGCCATTACTGACATCCATATAGGAGAGATTCCCTCAGCATGATCATGTGATCAGTATCCCAGCCTGCCTGGTTATGCGCCAGCAAGCACCATGTGACTAACAGGCCAATCAGAAGTGACAGGACAACTGATACAGATTAGCCATGAGGAAGGGGGATGGTTTACAAGCCAGGACAGGGAATCCCCAGCCCAGTGCAGTGACTGCACACTGACAGGCTGAGACAAAATGGCTGCACGCTGTTAGGCTGACACAAAATGGCTGCACACTGACAGGCTGAGACAAAATGGCTGCACACTGACAGGCTGACACAAAATGGCTGCACACTGACAGGCTGACTCAAAATGGATGCACACTGACAGGCTGACACAAAATGGCTGCACACTGACAGGCTGACACAAAATGGCTGCACACTGACAGGCTGACTCAAAATGGCTGCACACTGGCAGACTGTCACACAAAATGGATGCACACTGACAGGCTGACTCAAAATGGCCGCACACTGGCAGGCTGACTCAAAATGGCCGCACACTGACAGGCTGACTCAAAATGGCTGCACACTGACAGGCTGACACAGAAAAATGGAAACTACAGAACTTCCTGGGCAGCAGCTGAGAGCAGAAAAGTGGCTGAAAACAGCAGAACAGATTAAGAATCCCTATGGGAGTAATGTATATGCTGGGGAAAGGAATAATAATTTTTTTTTATTTTTTTTTAGTGGAGTACTTTTTTAAGGGAAGAGCTTTAATTGAGTCTGGATAATTGTGTTCCACCGGGACCTTATTGTGGGGCAGGACCCCAAGACATGCAGATATGTGCAGCTCCCTAGTTTGCACTCCCAACATGTATTTGAATAATAACCATAATAAAACTCATATGTATCAGGGGGCCTGTACCACCTGCTCCGGATTTTGAAGCTATTTTCTTGTATTTAAATGCACCTTGAAGTACAGTGTATCCAGGGCTGTATTAACAGCTGCTGCTGCCCTAGGCACTAAACCTGAAGACGCCCCATCTTCACGCACCTATTGGCGATACCAGACCTGACCAATACCACCATCCCCCCCCCCACCACCACCCCCCTGGAAAAGACACCAGATTTACTGGCAAGTCTGAACGGGAGGAGGGAAACTAAAAAAATAAAAACCAAAAAAATAGTTTTTTCTGTCCCCCTGCTCCCTGGTGCTGCCCCCCTGCAAGGGCCTGCCCTAGGCACCGGACCACGGGTGCCTAGTGGTAAATACAGCCCTGAGTGTAGGGCCAACAAAATAATTTTCAACTCTGTGGAAAAGAATTGCCTATCAAGGTTCCTTTCCCATAGCCTGAATATTTAGTTTTTCAGATATAAATTGAAGGTTTAAAGGGCATCCCTGGTCCCCTAGAGGGTCTGAGAGTGTGAGGGGTGAGATCTTTGCTGCTTTAGGGATTCTGTCTGTAAGAGCTCTTAAAGAGTAATTCAAGACGTCTTTAACCCCTTAAGGTCAAAGCCATTTTCCCATAAAATATGCAGTGAAACCGGAAAAAAATCATTAGCGCTGTCAAGTTGGGAAAAAAAAATTGTTTTCATTTCAGGGAGTTTTGTTTTTATGCCGTTCACCCTGGGGTAAAACTGACTTGTTATATATGTTCCTCAAGTCGTTACGATTACAATGATATGCAGGGATGTAACTAGGATTCATGGGACCCTATAGCAAAAAACTGTATGGGGCCCCCCAAAATGCTCACCTGTCCCAGTGATATGGTGCTGTCCCCCCTTCGCTGCTCTCAAAAGCTGTGTCCTTGGGTTGGGCGTGAGGAGTAGCAGGCTGCTCCGAGTTTATAGGTTGCTCTGAGTGCAGGGGTGGGGTGGGGGATGTTTGACACTGGGGGCTGATCTGAGTCAGGGTGACCTCCATTATACTGACTACTATACAAGTTGCTAGAAAAGCTGGGTGAAATCCATATACCAACTACTAAACAAGATGCTGGGAAAGCTGGGTGACCGCCATTATACTGACTACTGTACAAGATGCAAGGAAAGCTGAGTGACCCCATTATACAGGACAGGGCCGGCTCGAGGCTTTTGTGGGCCCCGGGGCGACACAGCTTCAGCGGGCCCCTTTGTATAGCAAATCATGTGGCATCATTGTTAAGACTGGACTACTTCAGAAAGAAGATTATTACATTTTTATATACTGACTACAAGATGCTAGGAAAGCTGGGTGACCTCCATCATACTGACTACAAGATGCTGGGAAAGCTGGGTGACCTCCATTATACCGACTACTATACAAGATGCTAGGAAAGCTGGGTGACCGCCATTGTACTGCCTACTATACAAGATGCTAGGAAAGCTGGGTGCCTTCCATTATACAAGATGATGGGAAAGCTGGGTGACCTCCATATACTGACTACTATACAAGATGCTAGGAAAGCCGGGTGACCTCCATTATACAAGATGCTGGGAAAGCTGGGTGACCGCCATTATGCTGACTATTATACAATTGCCAATTAATTTGTAATGTGGATTTATACTTAATGGGGTATAAACCTCATGATCACATTGATTACATAGAATTCATGGACTCCAGGTTAAACAATACTCAGCTCATCCATGTAAAGTGCAAGTGGCAGATATAACTGTGAGAGTCAGTGCAGTATTCCTTGCCTCATCACAGCATCACACTCACCACAGAAGACAGTCCTGCTTCCCCACAATAACATTGCCCCTCAGCCTCACCCTCCAACACATTTCCTTTCTCAAGGAGTAGTAATGTTGGGGGGAGACAGGAGAGGCTTATATATGGCAAGCCTTCCATGTTTGGCCGACTCTAGTATGCAGCAGCTCCTTACCTACACAGCTACACCTACACAGTCCCGGTGCATTAACTTTTTAGGGGATGAGGTGTGTGTGTGTGTGGGGGGCTTCAGTGGCCGGTACCACTCCAGGGGTGTCCAGAGGCCCCGCATCTCGGGGAAAGCAATTGCCAGGGGCCCCTTGAGATGCTGTGGGCCCCGGCACTTGCCCAATTAAGTCGGGTGCTGACACCGGCCCTGATACAGGATGCCAGGGAAGCTGAGTGACCCCATTATACAAGATGCAGGGAAGCTGGGTGACCCCATTATACAGGGGACCTGGGAAGCTGGGTGACCCCATTATACAGGATGAATGGGAAGCTGGGTGACCCCATTATACAGGATGCAAGGGAAGCTGAGTGACCCCATTATACAGGATGCTAGGAAAGATGAGTGACCCCATTATACAGGATGCCAGGAAAGCTGAGAGACCCCATTATACAGGATTCAAGGAAAGCTGAGTGACCCCATTATACAGGATGCCGGCAAAGCTGAGTGACCCCATTATACAGGATGCCTGGGAAGCTGGTGACCCCCATTATACAGGATGCCGGGAAAGCTGAGTGACCCCAATATACAGGATGCCTGGAAAGCTGGGTGAACCCATTATACAGGATGCCAGGGAAGCTGGGTGACCCATTATACAGGATGCAAGGGAAGCTGGTGACCCCATTATACAGGATGCCAGGGAAGCTGAGTGACCCCATTATACAGGATGCTAAGAAAGCTGAGTGACCTCCATTATACAGGATGCCGGGAAAGCTGAGTGACCCCTTTATACAGGATACCTGGGAAGCTGAGTGACCCCATTATACAGGATGCCTGGGAAGCTGGGTTAACCCATTATACAGGATGCAGGGAAAGCTGAGTGACCCCATTATACAGGATGCTAGGGAAGCTGAGTGACCCCCAATAAATAGGATAACAGGGAAGCTGAGTGACCACATTATACAAGATGCAAGGGAAGCTGGTGACCCCATTAAAAAGGATGCCTGGGAAACTGGTGACCCCATTATACAGGATGCCTGGGAAGCTGGGTGACCCCATTATACAGGATGCCAGGGAAGCTGGTTGACCTCATTATACAGGATGCCAGGGAAGCTGAGTTCCCCCATTATACAGGATGCCAGGGAAGCTGATTGACCTCTAGTTGGCACAGTTAGTTACCATCCTTTCTGCTGTCCATGGCTAAGCTCTCTCCTCAGGCCCTCTGCACTCTGCCCAGTATCTCCTGCGGTGTGCTCAGGGGGCAGGGCTTGACGCTATGGGTGCGGGGCTTACCAGACATACCGGCAACTAAGGAGAGGGGACGTCCCTGCCAGCGGCTGACGGACAATGTGTCCAAAGGAGGTGCGGGGCCTTGAGGGGGGATTGCTGCTGCTCCCTTCAGGCCGCTGTCGAACAGTGTGTGTGTTGGTTAGGAGGAGAGAAGGGGGGGGGAGAGGAGGGGGAGGGACAGTACTGACAGTGCTGTAGCACCATGGAGACAGGGGAGACAGGCCATGCTTTGCCAGGGCCCCATAGCAACTGCCTTCCCTGCCTCCATGGTAGCTACGCCACTGATGATATGTAACATGTATAACTTTTATTTTATCTGATGGCTTTAAAAAAATTCAAACCATTGTTAAAAAATATATGTTCCTTAAAATCGCTCTATTCCCAGGCTTATAGCGCTTTTATCCTTTGGTCTACGGGGCTGTGTGAGGTGTCATTTTTTTTTTCCATGATGTTTACTTTCTATCGGTACCTTGATTGCGCATATGCAACTTTTTGATTGCTTTTTATTACAATTTTTCTGGATTTAATCTTTATTTGTCAGGTCGGTACGATTACAGTGATATCCATGTTATATAGCGGTTACTATACGTTACATATGACATGTTATTGTTATCTGTCAGGTCGATATGGTTACAGTGATACCCATGGTATATAGCTTTTGTTAGAGTTTATGGCATTTATACTATAAAAACTGTTTGGTGTTGCATATTGTAAGAAGTGTAATATTTTTAATATTTTATTTTCGTTAATGGAGTTATGTGGGGGCTTTTTTTTGCGGCATAAGCTAACGTTTTTAGTGGTACAATATTTTTTAGGGGACGGGATTAACAAAAAAATTGACTTTTTTTGTTTGTTTTTTATGGCGTTAATCGGGTGGGATAATTAATGCAACTGTTTAATAGAATGGGTCATTACGGACACAGCGATATTAAATACATGTATTTTATTTATAGGGGGATCATTTCTAAAGGAGGGATGGGAAATGTGTATAATTATTTATTTTACTTTATTTATTTTTATTTAATAATTTATTTGTTTTAATTATTGATTCATATATTTATTTGCGTTTTTTTTAAACTTTTTCAGGTATATAAAATGCACTACAGCACAGGATCTGTTCTGTAATGCATTGTATTGTGAATAAGCTGTCAGTGTTACACACTGACAGCTCATTGAAACTATCAGGTCCCTGCTTCAGTGCAGGGGCCTGATCATTGAGCAAGGGGGGAGCCTGAGCCGGGGGGAGCAAAAGGGGGGAGAGGGAGCCGGATTTGGGGGGAGGCACATGGGGAGGGAGTCAGAGCGGGATTCGGGGGGGCACACGGGGAGGGAGAGGGAGCTAGAGGGATGCCAGAGGGCTGCCAGATCTCTGCTAGGGACATCGGGGGAAGGCAGGGAAAGCATGACATCCAGGGAGGTCATGATGCAGAATAGCACTGCTTTTCATGACGTTCCAGGACGTAATTTTGGGGGAAGGGGTTAAAAAAACTTATTTTGACCGTAAAGAAAACATTTCAATTCAGAAAAAAAGGATAGAAAAGAGAAAAGAACAAAAAAGAGTTTTAAAAATCCTAATAATTTATTAAATGAATCAGAATGTATATTTTACACAAAACACTGAAATTTTTTTTTTAGATTTTCTGTTTGACCATCAGTTTCTCTCTTGAGTTCATGTCGGGTCTGAATATAATAATGAAACATTTTGAAAGGAACATGCAAATAACCAGACCCCAGGTTGATGATTGGATAGCAAAGATCTCCATGGCCACCATATATTTTCCTCGGGAGCTGAGGGATGCAGGAATGTAGGACATCCAGACACTCAGGAAGGCCAGCATGCTGAAGGTGATGTACTTGGCCTCATTGAAGCTGTCTGGAAGTCTCCTGGCCAAGAAAGCCACAGTGAAGATAATAGAGGCCAGAAGACCAAGGTAGCCAAGCATAGACCAAAAAGCCAAAGGTGACCCTTCATTACACTGAATAATCAATACTCCTGAATTACTTTCGGATTTATATTCTAGGAAGGGAGAAGAAAGTGTCAGCCACATAATACAAAGAAAAATCTGAATGAGGACACATGAGGTGACTATGACATATGATACACGTGGTCTAGTCCAATGTCTTAGCTGACTACCAGGCCTTGTGGCCTTAAAGGCTATAACTACCATAATGGTTTTGGCCAAGATACAGGAGACACAAAGTGCAAATACAATACCAAAAGTCACTTGTCTTAAAAGACAGATCTCATACTGGGGATAACCAATAAAGACTAAAGAGCAGAGAAAACAGAGAGATAATGACACCAGAAGAAGACAACTTAAGAAGTAGTTATTGGCCCGAACAATGGGAGTTGTTCGATAGAGAATAAAGAGGCCAAGGATCGCCACAGGAACCAGTGATGAGGAGATTCCAGTGGCCATTAAGGTGATGCCCAGTGGATCTTCAAGTGAAAGGAATTCTTGGGTCTTGGGAACACAATGATCTTGGGTTGGATTTGGCCACATATCCCACGGACATTTTATACATTGCACCGAATCTTTAAAGAAAAAGTTTTTTAAAAATCGTATCAAAGCAGTGGACTTGAAGTTTTACAGTGTGTTCTAGAAAGAACAATGTTTGCAGTTCTTCACATAATATGGAACTGACAGATTTCATTTTTACAATGGACTTAAAGCAATAAATGATGCACTTAATATTTTTGTTGCCTACCTGTGTGGTTGGCAATCTCCCCATGTGGACATGGGATGCATTGGAAACAACATAAAGGTTGGCCTTTTCTGGCTGCTTTCCTAAAGCCTGGTGGACAACTGGGGCTACAAACTGAAACAGGGACCTAGAGAGAGAGAATCCTATTTTAAAAAAGCAACAAATGTACTTAGGTACACTTCGATGTGACTTAATAATGTTATACAGGTGTTTTAGGGCTATTTATGATGCTTGGGTTCAGTGTTAACTAATTCTTTTAAACCTGAACTTTTTACAGAAGTTTTGGGAACCCTCCATACTGAACTTTAAAAAAGTTTGCCCATCTGTATTCAAAAACTTCAGCATTGCTTAATTAAAAAAAATCAGTATATGGAACAGTCTTTAAGGAATGTCCATAGTGTCTCACCATTCGATGCCCAGTTCCCCACTGTATGTGGCTGGTATTAATAGTGAAGACATCCCCACTGGTTATACTGGTATCATAGCTGCCCACTTTGACTTGTTGAAGTTTTCCTTCAGGGCTCAGCTGCCAGTTCACTATATCGTACACAGCAGGAGGATCTCCGTTCTCATCGAAAAAGAGTTGTCTACCATCGGACATGTTCAGATGTAACTTCTTCATGTAGTGCAACAACTATGAGGAAATTATGTAACATTCATTATCTTCATGCATCTTCTATGGTCGTAAGGTCAGTTAGATTACAAGGATAGGCATTGTATATAACTTTAGCTTTTGTTTACTGCTTTTAAAATATAATTTTTATTGCCCACATAAATTCCTTTATGGACACACTCTAGGCCTCCCCACCAGGATAATTTCCTCAAAGTCCTATCTTATAACATTGTTGCCAATAAATATTACCACCATACACTGATTACATATTGCCTCCATACTGCTACTTCACAAAACATAAATATATTACCAGTGATACCAGTACATAATACTACCACACCATGTCCATTATCACTACCACTAGAGACCCTATAAGAGAGTGTATTTACATCCAGTGTCTCATCTTCTTTTCTTCTTTACTTTTCCTTTTTATTTCCATTCAGCCCATGCCACCTTAAAGTCTTCTCCCGGCCTTTAACCTCTCTCCAGAATCTGCAGAGAAATATTTTAGGCTCTTTGCCCCAGTACATATAGTAGTTAGGTCTCATGTGCCTCCAAATAATAGTTAGGAATGCTAGAGATGAGCAAATTTACAGTAGGAATGAAGCGCATTGCTTTACTCCTATCTGCATTCTGATCATCAGGCTGAGGGCTTTGAAGTCTGTTCCGCTCCATGCTGCTACTTCCCGGGTGCTTGAAAAAAGATGGACCCGGTCCTGGAAAAGATTGGAATCCATCTTTTCTCAGCACCTGGGGAGGAGAGGCATGGAGTGGAGCATACTTCAAAGCCCTCAGCCCGATGATCAGAATGCAGATAGGAATGAAGCAATTCGGTTTGTTCCTACTGTAAATTTGTACTCTGTGCCCCTATATAATAGTTAGGTCCCTATACAGCATTGACTTTCTAGCTTTTGCAAAACTACAATGTCCATCACACCTGGGCAACCAAAGCCATATCCTTGGTTGTTAAGGCATGATAAGAATCACAATTTTGCAACAGTTAGAGGGCCAAGGTTTTCCATCACTGCTATATAGTATAGACCCCTCACTGCAGTCCCTATATAGTTTTAGGCCCCCTCTTTGCAGTCCCCATATTGTATCAGGCCTCTATGTGCAGACTCCTTACCACAGCACCCAAATAATTTATACCCCCCCTACACACACACCTGCAGGGGGTTTACTGAAACTGCTTACTGTGAAAGTGTATTAACTCATGTATTTTCTGTGTATGGCACTTTCCTCTGTCATCCTAGCCCATTGCAAGATAGAGTTCATTGTCTCCTAATGTATTACTGCCCAATTTAAGGGCACATAACGTGACAGCTAGTTTGGGGGTGTTTGGTCAGAGTGATTGTGTTGTTCCTTCTAAAGTATTTTCCAGGGTCTTGTCTGGGGTCCAGGACTTATCTGTGGAGACACTATTCCTAGAGACTGTGGGAGACATTTACTGAGTCTGTGTGCGACTATTTTAATATGGGTAGGTGTTTGTTTTCTTCCAATATATTGTGTGTAATTTATGGAAAAGTTGCATTTTTCATAGTAAATGCATCGTAAATGCATAGTACGGCTGGGTTTACACGCTGTAACTGTGCGGCTGTATTTTTTATGCGGCTGTAAATGTGCGGGTGAAACTACGGCCGTGGGAAAAAATAGACATGCGGCTCAAAACATACGGTCATTTACTTGGAAATCTGGTTCAACTAAAAATAACAAATAAAATGTTAAGAAAGTGATGGAAACACCTCTGGATGCATCTGGGAAAGCAGGGAACACAGTTTACATGAATCGCTATTACCGGGGTTTGCGATCCTCTGCACTATAGCCGATGCCTCTCATGGTTAATATATTGAATTAATAAAACACATTTTCTGTCTAATAAAGTCCCTTTTATTGTTCAATAATTAAATGTAAACGATTCCATCATTTTGCAATTAAATATACTGTTAAAATAAATATATATATAAATAAATGTATATTTATATATATATATTTATTTTTTGACAGTATATTTAATAGCACAATGATGGATTTGTTAGAATTAAATTATTGACCAACGAAACTGAATTTATTTAAACGAAAATGTGTTTTCTTAATTAAATATTAATTAGTACAGGAAACTCCATAAGCCGGTAATTCATATGCGGCAATAGAGCTTTCTGTACTAATCATCACTTAACTTTAATGAAAACATCAAATGTTTCTTCTAATTATGTTATCACAATAGCATTATTAGAAGAAACATTTAGAATTATATGTGCGCTCAGCTGATTGGCTGTTCGGCTGAGCGCACATATAAAGAGCCGGTCCGCAGCACAGTGACTTCATTGTGCTGCGGACCAGCGAAGAGGACACATCGGGGTGAGTATAGAGCTCTCCCCACCCCCTCCCCAGCACTGCACCCCTCCCAGCAAGGAAGGGGGGGGTCACTTAACCCCTTCCTTGCTGGGATGGGTGCAGTCTGACATCAGTCTGGCCCCCAGGGGGTTAAGGGGGATGCAATACATCCTCCCTTAACCCCTTGGGGGTCAGACTGTAAGCAGCGATCTGTAAAGATGCTGCATACTGTAAGGTGCACAACACCGCTCACAATGATGGGTGTTGTGCTCCTGTTTGTGTGTTTTTTGTGTGTTTCTCCCTTTTTGTTTTTCAGATATCGGTATCCTGGGGATTACGTCGGATTCCATGGACTACGTCGATGACCAGCGTTTTTTTAATGTTTTTTTTAATAAAATGGTCAATGAGGGGTGTGGGGGTGTTTTTATTTGAATAAAAAAATTTGTAAACTTGTGTCTTGTCTTTATTTCTTTACTTTATAGACTTAGTAGTGGAAGCCGTCTAATAGACGGAATCCATTACTAAGTCGGGGCCTAGTGTTAGCCGGTATAAAATGGCTAACACTAACCCCCTATTATTACCCCAGTACCCAATGCCACCAGGGGTACTGGGAAGAGCCGGGTGCCAGTGGTCCCGGAGCGTCAAAATTGGCGCTCCTGGACCGGGCGGCAGCAGGCTGGTAAGATTTAGGCTGGGGAGGGCCTAAACCAATGGCTCTTCCCACCCTGGTGTTACCAGGCTGCTGTCGTTTGGTTTTTAACCCGGCTGGTTATAAAAATAGGGGGGACCCTATGCATTTTTTTTAAATTATTTATTTATTTAAAAAAAAAAAACGCATAGGGTCCCCCCTATTTTTATAACCAGCCGGGTTAAAAACCAAGCGACAGCAGCCTGGTAACACCAGGGTGGGAAGAGCCATTGGTTTAGGCCCTCCCCAGCCTAAATCTTACCAGCCTGCTGCCGCCCGGTCCAGGAGCGCCAATTTTGACGCTCCGGGACCACTGGCACCCGGCTCTTCCCAGTACCCCTGGTGGCATTGGGTACTGGGGTATTAATAGGGGGTTAGTGTTAGCCATTTTATACCGGCTAACACTAGGCCCCGACTTAGTAATGGATTCCGTCTATTAGACGGCTTCCACTACTAAGTCTATAAAGTAAAGAAATAAAGACAAGACACAAGTTTACAAATTTTTTTATTCAAATAAAAACACCCCCACACCCCTCATTGACCATTTTATAAAAAAAAAACATTAAAAAAACGCTGGTCATCGACGTAGTCCATGGAATCCGACGTAATCCCCAGGATACCGATATCTGAAAAACAAAAAGGGAGAAACACACAAAAACACACAAACAGGAGCACAACACCCATCATTGTGAGCGGTGTTGTGCTCCTTACAGTATGCAGCATCTTTACAGATCGCTGCTTACAGTCTGGCCCCCAAGGGGTTAAGGGAGGATGTATTGCATCCCCCTTAACCCCCTGGGGGCCAGACTGATGTCAGACTGCACCCATCCCAGCAAGGAAGGGGTTAAGTGACCCCCCTTCCTTGCTGGGAGGGGTGCAGTGCCGGGGAGGGGGTGGGGAGAGCTCTATACTCACCCCGATGTGTCCTCTTCGCTGGTCCGCAGCACAATGAAGTCACTGTACTGCGGACTGGCTCATTATATGTGCGCTCAGCCGAACAGCCAATCAGCTGAGCGCAAATATAATTCTAAATGTTTCTTCTAATAATGCTATTGTGATAACATAATTAGAAGAAACATTTGATGTTTTCATTAAAGTAAAGTGATGATTAGTACAGAATGCTCTATTGCCGGCATATGAATTAACGGCTTATAGAGCTTCCTGTACTAATTAATATTTAATTAAAAAAACTCATTTTCGTTGAAATAAATTCAGTTTCGTTGGTCAATAATTTATTTCTAACGAATCCATCATTGTGCAATTCAATATACTGTCAAAAAATAAATATATAGATAAATATACATTTATTTATATATCTATTTTTTTTAACAGTATATTTAATTGCACAATGATGGATTCATTAGAAATAAATTATTGATCAACGAAAGTGTCTTGATTACAAAGAAAATGTGTTTTAGTAATTTAATATATTAATTATTAGAGGCATCGGCATTCGGCATCATTGCCGGCTATTTTTGAAGTACTCCGTACGGACCGCCTGTCAATCCACGGCCGCATATTCAGCCGCAAACAATGGTCTTGTTCATTTTTTACGGGTCCGTTTACGATAGGGCCGTAGATTCATACATAGTGTGCACTGTGCAGCCGCATATCCTATACTTCCAAGCATACACACGAACCACCAAAAATACCGCCGCACAATTACAGCCGCAAATACAGCCGCACTCTTACAACGTGTGAACCGAGCCTAAAGTTGCAAACATATTCACCTGGTACTAAGCAGACATAGGCCTGCATCAGTTTGTGCCCAATAATAAATTGGGCCAAATCCTGGATTATGCAAACTTTTAGGTGAATACTTTTAAAAAAGTTGCATCTAAAAATTTTTTGTCTGTCGAATACTGGTTTATAAATAGAACTTTTTCCACAAATGGGTGAAAAATCCAATTATTCACCAATAATTAGGCGCAAACGTTTTAATAAATTTCCCCCCTGTCTTCTTTTCAAGTATTCTCCTAACCAAGTCATATCCAGGTAGTGAACCTCGCTGTGAGGCTGCGGTAGGGTGGGAAAACAAGAATCCTATGCACGCTGGGGGACTTTTCTCTTCTGATCCTGATACCTCGACAGGAACCTACGATAGTAGTGAGGTAACAGAAGTTATAGCCGGGGACTCTGCAACAGGCTAAGTTTCCTTAGGGGTCGCCTCGATAGCTAGCTTTACCCAGTAGGTGAGGACTGTGTTGCTGGATCAGTGTCACTCAGTGCCCATAGACAGCATTAGGGGGATGTTCATATCTGTGGATGCAGGTACTTCGTCTCTTAAGCCCCTGCAGGTGAGTACTTAAGGATCTGGATAGATCTATCTTTCTCCCTCACCTGCAGGCAGTCCACTGTCACCACCGCAAATTAAGCCTAAGGGCGACATGTATTATGTGACATATGCACCATTTTGTGGCCTAAAGAGGCCCGAAGCACATACATTGTTATGCAAATGCCTTTTTTGTGAATATTGCATTAGCATCAGGCCCCTTTGCACTGCTTGAGTGGGTGGAATGAGTGGTGCAGCCACATGTAGAGGAAGGATAGCTTCTGTTTGTTTTGCATTTAAATTTTTTCCGCCTGAAAAATGTCAGTGAAACCTACACTAGCTCTAAGCTGGAGAGGCCCTGGTGCACACAGGATTTCTGTAGAGGCATTGGGGATTTTTATTAATAAAAGAAAAAAATAATTAATTACTGTAATGTGACATCCCCCTAAGGACTTCTGAGATCACTTCACTGATCTCTCATAGAAATCGATGCAGAACATATGTAAGTCAGTGCTTGATTACTATGGGCTGCTGGAGCCCATAGTAAAGAATTGCAGAGCCGGAATCAGCAGCATTGCAGCATTGGCCCCTGGCCTAGCCAGAAGCCCGGATCACCCCTTTACAAGAGCATCCCAGGGGCAATCCACCGCTAGACCCCAGGGGATGGCGTTTTATAGCCATTTTAACACTGCTGTCAGTTTTGACAGTGGCATTTAAATGGTTAAATAGCTGGGCGAGGGTTCACGGTGTGACCCCTCTCAGAACCCCCCTACCCACCTGAGAACGTACCAGTACATGATGGGGACGGAAGGGGTTAACAGGTGTGTGTCCTTATATACTGGGGAGGGCACATACCACTTCGGCCCTGTGACAAGAGCTGAAGAGGTTCAGTACCTACCCTACTTTACACCCCCACTACCCTGGGTTACCCTATACAAAAATATATTCTGCAACACTAATAGCAATACTGACTCCCCATTACCTCCCCTTACAGTGGCAGTTCTTCTCTCCTCTTTTTACCCCACTTTTCCCACCACCATCCCTCCCCACACACACAGACACCCCCACTTTCCCTATTCACAACCTAGAACAGGGTTGTCTCCCTGGTAAAACATTATTATGAAGCAGGAAATCTCTTTTCGTCTTTAGGAGCTCCCCTAAACTCTCCAAGTTCCCCATCTTCATTTACACTGCCCCCTATGTGAAGGACCTGAAAGATCATTATCATATGACAATTATTATGACATCATCGCAGGTCCTTTACACACTGTGAATACAGAGCCAACACTGCAAAGCTGACATTTTTAGTGAAGTCTCTGTCTGGAGCCCCTGATATGTTCCACGGTAGGCAGAGACAGGGATTTAGTTAAGACAGGTGTACAGTGTGCAGTCTTGATAAATCCTCCCTATTATGCTTAGTGATACATCTAATGGGATTTCTAGTGACCCAGTACGGGCCCCTAAGCTTAGTTGCATCTGAGTAAGGTAACTCTCTCTGACTCACACATGTGGGATGAGGTGCCCGCTATATTTAGCGTGTTTTCCCACTAGGTGTCACTACTAGTGATGAGCGAATAGTGAGATATTCGAATATTCGATATTCGTACGAATATCCCGCAAATATTCGAATATTCGATCGAATATTCGATTCCATTAAAGTCTATCGGAACAAGTATTCGATTAGTGAAAAACATCTATTTGACCATTTGGAGGGTGAAACTGGAAGCTGGGGGATTTGAACGCTTATCGAATATTTATCGAATATTCGCGAGATATTCGTACGAATATCGAATATTCGAATATCTCACTATTCGATCGAATATCTATTCGATCGAACAGTATTCGCTCACCTCTAGTCACTACTGTGTCTTATGTAACCTGTCTTTTGCACAGCTGACTTATTCCCGGGGTTAACTACTGTATGTCACATGTTACCTTTTGTCCACTCACAGGTGCAGGTGCTTTCCCTCTTTTCTTCTTCTTATTTATTTCTCTCTCTTATGTGCACACATGCAGCCCACCAATCACAGCTGGGGTTAGTTAATTTCCTGAGGTTAGGACCTAGTTCCTAGTGTGTAGAGTTGAGTCTAGTCCAGTTCGTGTGTTGTAGAAGGAGCTAGACAGACAAGTCTTTGGAGTCTGACAGGGACACACAACTAAGCAAACATGTTTTGCCTTATGAACAGAAGAACCGCTTTACAGTCTTAAGCTTTAAAAAGGGAGAGAAGACTAATGGGAATCACCTTACCCATGCCATGAACCTCTCTATACTGTGCAGGGCAGCTACCCCAGGAGTGATAGGAACTGACCCCAGTGGAACACAGGTACTGAATGTCTACATATTCCACTGCACAGCGCAGGACAACTGGTAAGACTCGGAAGTCTGCACAACCTACATAACAAGGCCTGGGGCTCAATTTAACAAACCTAGGACAGGTAGCCCGCAACTGGGGGCCATAAGGCGGTCAAGAATAGGACAGTCATCTGTGAGTACGAGTATTCTGTATTCTCTTCTACTACACACCTCTATTGATCCAGCAGAGTACACTTCTACATTGGACAGGGCCCCTCTGGCAACTCCTCTCTCTACTGCAAAACAGCTTCTCACTTGAAGCACCTAACCTCTACCTCAAATGTAAGCACCTGAGTTATTACAAGACTGTAACAATTTTATTGCACTGGACTTTGTTTTTGCTTTCAGTATCCTTGTATTGCACTATGGTTACTTTCAGTAAACTGTTCTATTTTTTGAAAGCACCAGACTGGATTGTCTACTCTACACCCACGTGCACATCACATTAGGGCCCTATTACACCAAAAGATGTCTGACAGATTATCTGACAGATTTTTTCAGCCAAATTCAGGAACGGACTATAAACAGAGAACTGTTTGCAAAGATAAGACTGAGATTTCTCCTCTTTTCAAATCCATTCCTGGCTTTGGCTGAAAAAATCTGTAAGATAATCTGTCAGACATCTTTTGGTGTAATAGGGCCCTTACACTTGGCTTACTTCTGTGTCTGACTGTCTGTGGTGGGTCATATACCACTCCAAGCTACCGTGACAAGTGCACAAGTGACCCTAGAACCACCCAGCTACCACACCAACGTAATAGCTGACCCAACGGAAGCTCACCCCAAACTAACACTCCCTGCGCATCACCACAGATTACCAAAGAAACAAGAGGTCAACACATTTTCACTAAGGGCATCTAGACAACTTAAATACATTATGTCTGAACTATTGTTTGACTGATAATTATCCATCCCATCCTCTCCATACAAAAAATGTTCTTGTGTTCTCTATGAGGAAGAGGAGAAGTCCTTGTCCTCACTGTTGAGTTGAATATATTACACCAGCAACAGCAGAAGAAAGACAGATGGTTGTGGGAAGAGAAGCTGAGAGTTAACTGGGGGTAAGGGGAATTTAAGGAAGCCCATGAAATCCTATTAAGGGTATTTGCAAAATGAGGAATTGAAGAGGAATCCGCTCTTAGGGTGGGTTCACACTGCAGAACCCAAGTGGAGAATTTCCGACAGATTCCATAGCTCGTACCTGTTCACGGCCGTGAACGGGTACGAGCTACGGAATCCGTCAGAAATTCTCCATTTGGTTTCCGTATTGTGAACTCACCCTTATTTCAGCTTCAAATTCCTCCCGTAAAATATGTACAGAGCAATGTCCCATTGTGCTCAATGGGATTTCTGCTCTGTTGTTTGCACTGCAGAATTTTGAAACATAATTTTCTGACGCTGATCTGCTTTCTGCCCAAAGAATTGACATGTCAATTCTTTGGGCAAATTCTGTTAGAAGAATCCTATAGAAGTCAATGGGGGGTTAAATTCTGCTTGCATTCTGCTTGAATTCTGCTTGCATTCTGCTCAAATTCTGCTCGCATTCTGCTCCTGTTCTGCCAGAGCTAAATAGGCGAGAAATTTCAAGCTGAAAACTTTCCTCTACAATTCCTTGAGAATTTCTCAGTGTGTACATACCCTTTATCTGGGAAGTATATAAGCCTGCATACTTACCTCCTTTGCTCCCCCAGCTCTGTGGCTGTCCTATCCTTCAGTCTACATTCCCATCTTGTTCTTTTTCCTTCCAATGGTGTACCGATCTCTCTCCAGTTAATCACAGTACTGAGTTGGGAGCAAGACATTATTGGAAAGGGAAGATGTGACAGCTGCAGAGCTGGGGAAGTGGAGGAGGTAAGAATGCAGGCTTCTATTATTTTACTGCAAAGTAAGATATAAGAAATTTAGTATTTTCTTTGAACTCAGGAAGCCTTAAAGGGCCTCTTACATGGCCCAATTTTTGGGAGCAAGCGAGCGCAGACTTGTCAGGTCAGCACTCGCTTGTTCCTCATTTCCCCATTGCTACCTATGCTATTACACGCACCAACAGTGAGCAGGTAAGTGTGGAGCTGCCCAAGCAATTCATAGAGGAGAGTTGTGGTCTGCTGCCATGGCTCCTGTTTTGCAGAGCGACTGCCAGCATACATACAGGCTTCTATTATTTTACTGCAAACAGAGATATAGGAAATGTAGCATGTCCTCTGAAAACCCATTTATGGAGGCACACGGCAGCCACTATGTGATGGAAACCTCTGCTCCTGGAAATAATAAGCTAACAAAGTCACTCCTTGATGCTGTAGGCTGATATCCATGCAATATTGCCCCTGGCCTACAAGTGCCATGGAAGCTCTAGGGCAGGGGTACTCAACAACTTTTAGTGAAGGTCCACTTACCGGGGTCTATAGTCAGGTGAAGGTCCGAGCTGAACATCAGTAAGAAATGTGTTTTGTTACTTTTCACAAACGTTCAACTATTTACATACAGAATTGATGCTTATTACTGGGAAAACTGGCCCCCTGTTGCTCCCCCAGTAGTATATAGCCTCCCTGTGAGCTCTCCCCCTGTAGTATATAGCCCCCGTGCGCTCTCCCCCAGTAGTATATAGTCCCACTGTAGTATATAGCCCCCCTGTGACCTCTCCCCCTGTAGTATATAGCCCCCCTGTGCTCACCCCTGTAGTATATAGCCCCCCTGTGACCTCTCCCCCTGTAGTATATAGCCCCCTGTGCTCACCCCTGTAGTATATAGCCCCCCTGTGACCTCTTCCCCTGTAGTATATAGCCCCCGTGACCTTTCCCCCTGTAGTATATAACCCCCTGTGAGCTCCCCCAAGTTATATATAGCCCCCGTGCACTCTCCCCCTGTAGTATATAGCCCCCTGTGAGCTCCCCCCAGTAGTATATAGCCCCCCTGTGACCTCTCCTCCTGTAGTAAAAAAGCCCCCTCTGAGCTCCCCCCAGTAGTATATAGCCCCCCTGTGACCTCTTCCCCTGTAGTATATAGCCCCCTGAGAGCTCCCCCAAGTAGTATATAGCCCCCCGTGAGCTCCCCACAGTAGTATATAGCCCACCTGTGTGCTCTCCCCAGTAGTATATAGCCCACCTGTATGCTCTCTCCCTGTAGTATATAGTCCCCCTGTAGTATATAGCCCCCCTCTGACCTCTCCCCCTGTAGTATATAGCCCCCTGTGCTCACCCCTGTAGTATATAGCCCCCCTGTCACCTCTCCCCCTGTAGTATATAGCCCCCTGTGCTCACCCCTGTAGTATATAGCCCCCCGTGACCTTTCCCCCCTGTAGTATATAGCCCCCCTTGTGCGCTCTCCCCCTGTAGTATATAGACCCCCTTGAGCTCCCCCCTGTAGTATATAGACCCCCCCCCCCCCCAGTAGTATATAGCCCTGAGACAAAAAAACAAATCACAACTCACCTAGCACCTCGCTCCCCCGCCGCACCTGTCTTCTTCTTTTCTCATGTCGGTTCGGCCCCGAGCTTATTCGCACTCTCTGGGGATGTCCCGAGGATTCCCCAGCAGAGCGCACACCAGAGACCTCAGTGTATGCCGCTATCCTGTACTTCCGGGAAGTTCAGGCCGGCGGCATACACGGAGCTCAGGGGTGCGCGCTCTGCTGGGGAATCCCCGGGACATCCCTAGAGAGCGCGAATAAGCCGGGGGCCGGACCGACACTGCCCCCAGCCCCACAGGTGTACTGACATCTAAGGACAGTACGCCTATGGTGCGGGAGGCAGTGCGGTGGGGAGCGGGACACATGGGAGTCGGGGCGGTTGGGAGGTCTGACCAGGGGCCCGGACAGCTGGCCTCTGGTCCGCCAGTTGAGGACCCCTGCTCTAGGGCCTTCAGGAAATGAAAGTGCTGGGCAAATGGTCATTTTGTCTTCCATCCCCTAATGTGTATCAATAAATCCCTGAATAGTATATTAACCCCTTAAGGTCAAAGCCAATTTTCGTTTTTGCACTTTTGCTTTTTCCACTTTATGTTTAAAAGGCCATAGCGCTTGCATTTTTTCACCGAGAGACCCATATGAGCCCTTATTTTTTGCAAAACCAATTTTACTTTGCAATGACTGGCATTATTTTCCCATAAAATATGCTGCGAAACCGGAAAAAAAAATCATTTCTGCTGTAAAATTGAAAAAAAAAAAACGGAATTTGTTTGGATTTCGGGGAGTTTTGCAATTACGCCGTTCGCCCTGGGGTAAAACTGACTTGTTGTGCATGTTCCTTAAGTCGTTACGACTACAACGATATGTAACATGTATAACTTTTTTTTAATCTGATGGCTTTTAAAAAAGTCGAACCATTGTTAACAAATATGTTCCTTAAAACCGCTCTATTCCCATGCTAAAAGCGCTTTTATGCTTTGGTCTATAGGGCTGAGTGAGGTGTCATTTTTTGCGCCATGATCTTTACTTTCAATCGGTACCTTATTTGCGCATATACGACTTTTTGATCACTTATTTATTTGTTTATTTATTTATTTATTTATAGGCTATGTATATGTTGACACTACATAAAATAACGGCTGTTGGGGGCGAGGCCTGGCTTCCGGTCTGCATGGACGCATAGCTCCTGAGCTCCTGCTCTAACGCCGACAAAAGCAACTTTAAAAGCGACTGCAGGCTCCCCCTGTATCCCCCCCCGTACAGATGGCTCCCCCTGTATTCCCCCCTTATAGATGGCTCCCCCTGTATCCCCCCCGTATAGATGGCTCCCCCGTATAGATGGCTCCCCCGTATTCCCCCCTTAAAGATGGCTCCCCCCTGTCTCCCCTTCCCCATATAGATGGCTCCCCTGTATTCCCCTTTTATAGATGGCTCCCCCCTGTATCCCCCCTCGTATAGATGGCTCCCCCTTATAGATGGCTCCCCCGTATTCCCCCCTTATTGATGGCTCCCCCCTGTATTCTTCCCTATAGATGGCTCCCCCGTATTTCCCCTTATAGATGGCTCCCCCCTGTATTCCCCTCTTATAGATGGCTCCCCCGTATTCCCTCCTTATAGATGGCTCCCCCCTGTATCCCCCCCATAGATGGCTCCCCCTGTATTCCCCCCTTATAGATCGCTCCCCCCTGCACAGCAGATAAAAAACCCAAACACACAACTCACCTAACAAGTGCTCCCCCGTCGCTGCGTCTTCTCCTCTTCTGCCCCCGGCTGATGCGTCGCTCCTTGGGGGATTCTCAGGGAGCGCATACATCCGGAGGCTCAGTGTGCGCCCGGGCCGGGACTTCCGGTACAGGAAGTCCCAGCGACGCGCACTGAGGTTCCTGATGCGTGCGCTCCCTGAGAATCCCCCAGCGAGCGACGCATCAGCCGGAAGCCGGATTTCCTCTTGCGACCGCAAGCAAGAAAGTGCTTGCGGTCGCAAGAGAGAGAGAAGGGGAAGGGGGGGGCGCGCAGGGCCGTCTTACCCATTGGGCATGGCAGGCGGCTGCCCGGGGACCCTTGTGTCCTAGGGGGCCCCTGCCCACTGTGACAGCGGGCAGGGGCCCCCTAGGACGCAAGGGTCCCCGGGCAGCCGCCTACCATGCCCAATGGGTAAGACGGCCCTGACTACGAGCCTCTCATAAGACCCTATCTGAAGCAACAATGAAAGAAATGCTGATGACATTGCGCCGTTCATGGCATGCTGATATGTCAACCTACATAGCCCCAGTACAGGCTGCTGTCGATGAGTTGGGTGAAAGAGTCGACCACTGCGAAACAAAAATGGAAGCTCTTACTAAATCCCATAATTCTCTCATAGATGAACAATACGATCTTGACACTGAGGTTAAACAACTGCGCCCCAAAATAGCAGATATGGAAGACCGAAATAGGCGCAATAATATCAAACTCCGCAGCATACCTGAATCAGTACCGCCAGCAGAACTAACCCCTTATGTTCAAACATTGATTAAAGCGGTACTCCCAAATTGCTCTTCCCGTGACTTAGAAATTGACAGAGAGTGCCCAAACCGCAGAATTTAGGAGCAGATGTACCAAGAGATGTGCTCGCAAGAGTTCATTTTTACACCATCAAGGAACGCCTGATGGAATTCTCAAGGAAGAATGAATCCTTACCCACACCTTTCCAGAAAATAAAAATCTTCACTGACCTATCAGCAGCTACACTTCAACTACGATGACAATTACAGCCTATTACAACAGCCCTACGACAGAATAAAATCCCATATAAATGGGGATTCCCAGTCAAAATCCTGATAAGGCGGAACAATACCACACATGTCATAGCCATTCTGGAAGACGGATACCGACTCCTACAAAAGTGGAACATAAGAATCTCAACTACAGAGACATCATCCTCCTCCCCTCGCATCACACCGGTGCCTCAAGATTGGTCAATGGTGGCCAACAGAAATCCTGAATGAAAATAGGCGGATATCCCTAAGGATGCTCCTATATCCCTATGTGGGTAGGGGTATGAACACTACCCCCTCCAAAGGTAGTTGGTATCTGAAGATATATACCAACATATTTCCTTTCTTGTTTGCCAAGTCTTTGGCTTATTGGTTAAGTTTCTTCTCTTGTTATGTTTATTTATGTTTCCTGGGTATGCACATTTACTATTTGTATTTTCCACAAGTGCCTAATGTGGTTGGGGTGCTCTTGCTGGGAGGCACTCTTAACCTGACTCCAATGATGTATATAATTTATGTACCAACAGTTTTAGCTGTATCATACAATGGTCATCAAATTAGTTAGTATAAATGTAAGAGGCCTTAACAGCCCCCACAAAAGGGCGTTCATGTGGGATGAAGCTAGATCTCTAGCAAGTGATGTGCTGTGTGCACAAGAAACACACCTGATTGATAGACACACACCGTATCCACCACAAATTATTTCCAAACATATTTCACTCCACAAACAATAAGAAGACAAGAAGAGTAATGATTGCTATTAAAAACTCAGTAACATTCATAAACCATAAGATATATACAGACATAAATGGTCGTTATAACATACTATTATGCTCATTAAATGAGATAAAACTTACATTGGTAGCACTATACTCCCCTAATCGCAATCAAGTGAGTTTTGCAAACAAAATAATTAAAAAAGCAAAAAAACTATCTTATGGTAACTTCTTATTTTGTGGAGATTTCAATCTATCATCCAACCCAGATCTTGATACTTCTTCCTCCGCACGCTCTCATACTCCCTCCCTGGGTAATATTTGGCTTAGAGAGGAACTATTTGATGTGTGGAGAATACAGCATGCTTCTGAAAAGGATTATTCTTATCACTCGATAGTTCGCAACTCTTACTCAAAACTAGATATGTTTATAGTAGACAAGCGGTTGCTCTCGCTCTCTAAAGTAACTTCCATTGAATCTATAAAATGGTCCGACCACGCACCAATTTCCCTCACTCTAGAGGAAACTCTATCAAATAACCAGACATTTCTCTGGCGTTGTAGCCCTTTCCTTCGTTCCCACCCAAAATACTATAACACTCTGAAGACTGACTTAGAAGACTTCTTTGATTTTTACAATAACACAACAGACCCAGCCTTGTTGTGGAATACTCACAAAGCATTCATCCCAGGCTCATTTATTAAATATGGATCACAAGCTAAGAGAGCGAGAGAGGCCGCAGTCACCAAACTGTTAAAGGACATAGCAATATTGGAAAATAACAACAAGACCAACCCAACACAAGCAGCAGCTGAGAAACTAAGAACACTTAGGAATGATCTAAGGAATACACTCTTATTAACATATGAAAAACGCCTTAGAAAATTAAAAGCTAACTACTATTCGCAGAGTAATAAATCTAGCAAACTTATGGCAGCTCACATAAAAGCCCAACATGCTAAATCACGTATTCCACACATCAAACATCCTCTAACGGGGACCCTACAGTAATCCCCTTTAGAAATTGCCAACAGTTTTAAAGATTATTACTCAAACCTCTATAATCTTAATCAGGACCTCTCAAACATACCACCCACCAGTATTTCCATCCAAAAATTTCTATCCAACCTAAATCTTCCCTCCCTATCCCAACAACAATTAGATAACCTAAATACCCCTATCTCCTCTTCAGAGATACAAAAAATTATACGATCACTACCTCATGATAAAGCCCCAGGCCCTGACGGTTTTAGTAACAACTACTACAAAAAATTTAACCTTACCTTGACCCCCCATCTACTCAAGTTTTTCCAACATGTTACTCACACAGGCATACTCCCATCTGAAAATCAACAAGCCCTAATTGTCACCATCCCCAAACCAGGAAAGACCCCAGACACACCACAAAATGTCAGACCCATCTCATTACTTAACTCGGATATAAAAATGTATGCAAAGCTATTATTCTCCCGTCTAGCCCCCATACTCCCCTCCTTAATTAATACCGATCAAGTAGGCTTTATACAGGGTAGACAAGCTTATGACAATTCACGAAGAGTGCTAAATATCATAGCACATCTAGAAAAATGTCAGACCCCAACAGCAGTTATATCCTTGGACGCCGAGAAGGTGTTCGACCGTGTGAACTGGTCGTACGCCTTCTCGGCACTAGAAGAATTTGGTTCCATAGGACCAATTCTAACTGCTATGAAAGCCCTATATTCTTCCCCAACAGAAAAAGTATACACTAATGGTACCCTATCAGATTATTTTGTTATCACTAATGGCACACGACAGGGATGCCCCCTCTCTCCATTAATTTTCATACTTTCTCTTGAACCTTTAGTATTCGTAATGATCATGCAGTCTCAGGAGTAACCATTGGTGACTTGACACATGAAATTTCACTCTATGCAGATGACATAATCTTAACAATAACAAATCCCCTAAGGTCCCTAACCAGAATAATGGAAATAATATCAAAATATAGTACTATATCTTATTATCACCTTAATACCCCAAAATCCCAAATCCTTCCTCTCAATATCCCAAACTCCCTAGCCACACAAATTAAATCAAAATTCACACTAGAATGGAGCCCTACTGGTATATCATATCTAGGACTAACTCTTATATCATCCTTCAAAAATCTCTACAAGACAAATTATGAACCATTATCACGCAGGATATCAATAGAAGCACAGTCCCTTCTTAAACACAAACTTTCTTGGATTGGTAGAATAGCTGCCTTTAAAATGTTCCTCCTTCCCAAAATTCTATATTATTTCCGCACACTTCCTATATCTCTCCCAAACTCATTTTTCCAACGCTTACAAAGAGTTATAAATAAACTGGTTTGGGCCAACAATAAGCCCAGAATTGCCCTAACAATATTACAGAAAAACAAGGAGATGGGAGGATTGGGGGTCCCAAACCTTAAAAACTACTACATTACTACCCAAGTATCTTTATTACATAAATGGTGGTTCAACAACACAACTTTTCCTTGGATATCCATAGAATGGATATGCATGCCCTTCTTCCCTACAATCTCTACTATTGAAACCCTTTTGGTCCACAAACTCACCCACCCCAAAATTACCCTTAATTACAGGATCTTTAAATGCCTGGCGCATATTTCACAAATCCAGCTATAACTCTACAAAAATGGCAAAAATGAACCTTCCATTACAATTCATCCAAAACCTAATCCCAGACACCGATCTAAAGAATTGGATAGACGCTGGTATAACTCAAGTAGCTCATATGCGGGGAACAAAGTAGCTTATACGAGGAGCAAAACCTAAAATCATTCATGCAACTTTATACAAAATATGATCTTCCAAGACATGATCTCTTTAAATATCTTCAGATCAGACAAACTTTAACGAATATGTCCAACTCAGATTTACCCTATGATGCCAGCATAGCTTCCTACTATTCGTCTGGGGGAAAGGGGTTAAAACATTTGTACGCCAAGATGGATGCACATGATCTGTTCCAAAAAACTCACCCATTAAGATCCTGGGAACAAGAACTAAATATAATAATTTCCGACAAAATGCCTTCAGATATGTACACAAATTTCTAAAATGCAGCTTACATGTAGAATCAGCAATTAAATCCATTCTTCGCTGGTATCTCCCACCAGCAAGATTAGCAGTTATATATCCTAACTCTTCAGACCATTGCTGGAGGCTATGTATGGGACAGGGAACACTCCTCCATATCTTATGGTCATGTCCATCCATCTATGGTTACTGGCAGAAATGTAAAATTCTATTGCAATATGTATTACCCTTCCCTATACCTTGGTCTCCCCAATTTGTTCTTTTATTTATAAACATCAACACAATACCTTATAGATATAGACCTTTTTGCTGTAAATTCCTAATAATAGCAAAAATTATATTAGCTAGACATTGGAAGTCCTCTCAGATTCCAGATCTGAAAGAAGTGATCGACTCCCTTAATAACACCTTTGTATACGAACGTATTATAGGGAGGAGTGGTCCCCATGGACGAACTCCCCACATTGTGTCCAACCCCCCCCCCCCCCTGATAAGACTCCATAACCAGATTAATATTCCTCCATTTCATCCCCACAACGTCTAATCTACTCCAAGATGGCCTCATAATGCCTCTAATATCTTTAATGCACTGTAGTGGAAAATAATCCACTATAATACCCAGACTCTAAGTACTTACCCCTTCCTTCACCAATACTGTTGTTTTGTTCACATATCCTTTGGTATGTTTAGATATACCATTTGAAGATGTAATGTTCGCTAACATCTCAAGTCCTGTGAGATATTTCTATATGTACTAAAATTTCTTCTTTGTTACATCTTTGTTATACAAAAGATTAATTCAACAATGTTACTGTATATTGTTTAAAATACTGTTTCTCTCTGTCCAAATGAAAACCCTTCAATAAAAACTATTGAAAATAAAATAACAGCCGTTGTCAGCGCCGCAAAACTACGGCTGTTGTTTTGAAGTTCCCTATAACGACTGTAATGCAATGTAACTACGGCCGTTGAATTCACACTACGTATCAGATAACGGCCGTTGTTTATACGGCCCTGTGAAAAATTAACATGTCAATTATTAACGGCCGGTAATACTGCAACAATGGCCGTAGATTTCAATGCGGCCGCGAACGTAAAAATTATATCTGCCGAATTAAACTTGATTTTGATGTAAAAAAAATTCTGAGTGGTTTCTCGGGCTGGGCTCAGTATTTAAAGTAAATAACCTGTTTCATCCCGTTTATAATCATGCTTGGAATCAAAATTAAACAACGGCCGGTATTTTGAGACCAAAACAACGGCCGTAGTTTCACAACTAGCCCGTATGATAGTAATTCTACGGCCGTTGTTTTGGCCTCAAAATATCGGCCGTTATTTTACGCAGTGTGACCATAGCTATAAAATGGGAAAAGGGGGGTGATTTGGACTTTTATTAGTTGTCATTGTTATCATTAAGACGCTGAGGCCCGGCACGGCAGAAGATCCGTCCCGCTAGACACCAGGGACGTGAGGTCTGAAGCACTTCAATGCAGCTGTCAGGTTTGACAGCTGCATTGATGTGCTTAATTAGCCGGCGCGGCAACGGGACCCATGTCGGCTAATAGAGGCGCTCCCTGGCTGCAGATATCAGCTGGGAGCAGCGCTGCTCAGAGCAGGGTCCCGGCGGGACCCCTCTCTGAACTCCCCCACGGCACCATGACGTACCAGGTACGTCATGGGTCGCTAAGGGGTTGAAATGAGAAATAATGTATAAATAAATAATTAGAAGATAGTTCTTCTACTGAATTCACACCAACCTGCCAAGGCTTAAAGTTCTCAATATCAGCACATGTTCCATTGGGGAATGGTCCATCTCCATTCTTACATTTACCCAAATCACTCAGAGCTTTTGCTATTGCATGAACCGCTGTATAAACATTGTATGTTGCTCTCAGAATAGAGTCATTATTGAAATTGTTTTGAAAATTCTTAAGACTTTCTTGGCCGGTACATTCTTTTATTGATAAGTTTGATGGAACATCAGAGGATGTTTGGTTCTTCAATTTGCAGCCAAAAACTTGTTCCCAGAATATTTTTATGTATTGGTTTCCCACAATCATGGATGGATTGATTCTGTTGAGGAAATCTCCAAATCCTGGCATGTTTCCACTAGGGAGGGCAAAACCAATTGTTCCAAGAAGAAGTCTTGAATATTTGTTCACTAAGAAGAAAGATGAAGTAGACCAAGCTTCAGTGGCAATCAATACTTTTCCTGTCACATTCTGCCTCAGCATCTCATCTAGTACAAAACTTAACTCTATAACAGGAGTGAAGAAGACCACTACTGTGGCTGTTGAGTCTTTAACCACCTGAGCAATATGTGGGGTGTTAAAATCTTGTCGGCTGGAGATTATGTTCTCTGTGAAAGCCACACAGGCTCCAGCTTTTAATATTTCCCTCTTGACTATCTGGACACCTTGCTGTCCATAATCATCTTCGAGGGCCACCAGACCAATCCAGGTCCATCCAAAGTGCAACACCAGCTGTGCTAGACCCCGAGACTGGAAGGCATCACTGGGGACTGTTCTAAAGAATGATCGGAACTGGATACGGTTACTGAGGAGAGAACTTGTGGCAAAATGACTAATCTGTTGGAAAATGTAAGAGTATTATTAAGTGAGAACTATGATTCACAGACATCAATATCCTCCATTCACATAACATATGATACATTTAAAGGGTTCTTGTGGCTAAATTGACTAGTGAGCTATCCACAAGATAGATCATAAGTTGATTGGCAAAATGAAGACACCCAGCTACCGTGATGATCAGCTGTTTAGCCTCCGCAATACACAGTGAATGGAGCCAGAAGCAGTTGCAGGTGCCATAAAGCGGGTCAGTGACTGATGAGCTATCTTGTGAAGATCTTTCTGCTTCAAGGAAATCTTCAAAATAATATTTCATATATTGAAGGGACTCAACTGGTCAACCTGGTCAATTCTCTAAAAAGGGTGGACCCTGCTTCTTCAGTGCAGCAAAACACAAAGCAATTACTTGTAAATGGCAAAGGGTAATGGCTATGTCTACCAGTAATATAATAGTTTTTTTATACAGACTCTCCACTCTGGATAACTCATTTTTTGCCTTGTGAAAGTTCTTTTTAGAACTAATGGTGGGTAGTGACTAGAGATGAGCGAACCTCGAGCATGCTTGAGTCCATCCGAACCCAAACGTTCGGCATTTGATTAGCTGGGGCTGCTGAAGTTGGATAAAGCTCTAAGGTTGTCTGGAAAACATGGATACAGCCAATGACTATATCCATGATTTCCACATAGCCTTAGGGCTTTATCCAACTTCAGCAGCCACCGCTAATCAAATGCCCAACATTCGGGTTCGGATGGACTCGAGCATGTTCGAGGTTCGCTCATCTCTAGCAGTGACCCTTCACCATAGTTAAGTCTATTCCATCAATTTCCTATAGTCAAGGGAAACCCCCAAGTCATCAACTTTACTGCCAGTAACTTCAATAGCACCTTTAGTTGAGCGGGTGTGTATTGTTGCTTTCTGGCCATGCATTTTAGACTGATCATGGAACGGAGGAGAAAGAGAAATGGTAGAAGTTGATGGTGACAGGGACGATAGAAACTAGCAGTATGCTGGGGAGGAGGTAGACATCTTTCTCTAATTGGTGGCCAGTTCATCTATAAGCATGTGATGCCATCACATGTGCAGAAGAAGAGGTGTTGTTACAGCAGCTACATTTGCCATTACCACCAATGCCACCTGTAGCCCCGATAGCGTTTCTACTGTTAGTACCCATGTATCATGTACTGTAAGAACCCATGTGCCATCACTTACTTGTGGATACCTGGATAGCCCCAATATATGAGCTAGGGAAATGGAGTATGTAGAGGCAGAATGTCCTATTATTGCAGCCAATTGGGTGTCCTGGTTACATCGATAGTTGGGCACAGATTGTCCATGTCCACTCATCATCTGTAGGGTACCTGACACTGTTCTCTGAAGGACTGCACATGAGTCAAAGATCTGGAATCCCAAGGTGACATTTGACAAGAAATTGGGAGTTTTGTTAATTTCCTCCACGGTAAAATGCACGGCTTGAGCTCGCTGGTAGGTATCTAACATGAGGCTGCGGGGAATACAGACAAGGTAATGTTTCCTAAATATATAACATTAAACTCAACTATTGTGTCACTATAAGAGATCCTGCTGTCAGCGAAAGCCAGGCTTTCCAGAGAAAAAAAATCTATATGACTTTCCATTGCTATATGCACAGCCCTCAGCGAGCACATTGTATGCAGCTCAGCAGAAGCTACACATTTTCTTGCTTCCCATCTTGATGATCATGTGATCGTCGGGTGCCGGATAAGGAGCCTCTGGGTTAAAGCAGACCTATAGCTCACTCCGCATGAGTTAATATATCAGCCACGGCTACTAATGAAATCATGGTCTTTTATTACCCTTTTTGGGGGATACGATATGTAAAAAAGAATATTTGAAATTAAGTGATCATAATGAAATGACGACAATAGTGGGGAAAGTATTTTACTGGCTTTTCGTGTTTTTTTTTTTTTCATTAAACATGTTTGGTTCTAAAGGTCCCCATACACCTTCTACTTTCGTCAGTATACGGTGTGTGGGGCTCTCCTAAAGTCTACCGACAGATGATGTCGGGGGAGATAGGGAGGGAGCATAATGGAAAATTACCACTTGACCCCTTTGTTCTAGGAGAGATAAGAGAGCTATTACTGTGGCTTATCCCTCTACATAGAGAACACAAGATCGCTCGACCATGCCAAACATTCCTGTATAATGGGTATAAGGGAGGACAGGCAGCGGGCAGGAGAGATAACTGACGGGAACAATTGTTTGGTCATCAGTTATTGGAGGTACAGTATATAGGGCCCTTACTCTCAGCAAGCATCTAAACTGTAGATAGAGACAAGCCTTACGTCTTACAGATGGCAGGACCAGGCCTCTCCCTGTAATTGATGATTGGGTAGATTTTGTCAATGTATATAGATATTGCTGCCCCAATTATTATATTCCCATCCATGGACATGCTTGGAGTAAGCTCAGTGCCAGTCAGTCTACAACTAGATTCAATAAAATTCCAGAAGCGTAGGACACTGAGCGCGAACAGAAGCCTCATTGTCCGAGAATCCTGTCGACAGGTTTTGAACTGGTCATAGATGGAGAAGATGTTGAATAGTTTTTAGTATTTAACCAGAACCCTGCAATAAAACAATAAGGATTTATTTATCTTGAGAAGCAGCATGGCAGCTCAGGGTTTAGCATCATTGCCTTAAGGCTTCAAATACAACATGTGCATGGAGCTTGTTTTTCCCATGTTTGTGGGACTTTCCTCCCCACTAGGTTTATTTAGAGTGTAAGTCCCACTGAGGACAGTAACTAACGTCAATCCTCAAAAAACATTTTGGAGTCAGGGCTCAATCAAGAATGACTGAGAAGCGAACAGAATGCCAAGAAGTGAGCTCCTTCAATACAAGACAAGAAAACCACCAGGTACCTTTGATAGTCACCTACAACCCTCTGCAAGAGGAGCAGCATGAAAACTACATACTAAGAAATTCAAAAATTTAGAAAAAAAAAATTCTGAAATAAATTACAGAAAAAAAAAATTAAATGTTCAGACCCATGTTTTGGCAGTCCCCCAATCTTAAGGCATCATTGTAAGGAGCTCACTTGCTTTGCCAACAACTCCAGGAACTTTTCCCTGTCTCTTCTTCTTCAGAAGAGAAGGATTTAGGGGTAATAATTTCTGAAAGCCTTAAAATGAGTCACCAGTGCAGCCAGGCAGTAGGGAAAACAAATCGTATGCTGGGCTGTATATATAATGGTATGCTTGGCTGTATATACAATGGTATGCTGGGCTGTATATATTGGTGTACTGGGCTGTATATATAATGGTAAGCTGGGCTGTATATATAATGGTATACTGGGCTGTATGTATAATGGTATACTGGGCTGTATAGCTAGAGTTATAACCATCAAGAAGAGGGAGATTGTGATCCCACTGTATAGAGCTCTAGGGACATCACATCTGTAATACTGTGTCCAGTTCTGGAGACCTCACCTACAAAGGGATATTGATAAAGTAGAACAGCTACAAAAATGGTGGAGGGTGTGAAGCATAAAACATATTAGGAAAGAGTCAGGAAAAGTCAGGCGGAAAGAAGGGAAAGGGAGGGTAGCATGATGAAAACCTTTAAATATGTTACAGGACTAAATAGGGTTCAGGAGGGAAGTGTTTTTAATAAAAAAAAATGAACTCAAGAACAAGAGGACACAGTGAGAGGTTAGTTGGGGGGAAAGATCAGAAGCAAGGTGAGAAAATTTTACTTTACTGAAAGAGTAGTAGATGCTTGGAAGGAACTTCCAGCAGAGGTGGTTGGTAAATCTACAATAACAGAATGTAACCTGCCTGGTATATACAAATATCTATCCTAAGATAATAAGAAGGGAAATACTAAAAGGGCCGACTAGATGGACCCAGTGGTCTTTTTCTACCGACAATCTTCTATGTTTCAAAAATAATGAATGTGGTCAAGGATAAATGTGAATCAGGACTACGGGATCTTGGACACATTTACTTGCACCACGCAAATTGTAGTCTACCTAATTGTATGTACCAAGTGTCCTACTGGGGACTTTATGGAGGTGAAACAGGGCAGAGACTTAGGACAAGAATAAACTCTCATGGGCACCCAATAAAAGCTAAAGGTTAGGGCTCAACATTTCTGTAGGTTGGACCACACCATGACAGATATGAAAGTGTTGATACTTACCTACACGATGTCTGATGGAGAGGCCAGGACTGTAGCCTTGGCATCATCTACTGAGTTCTATAGTGCTGTAAAATATACTGTACATTAAAGAATGGTTATTGTTCTCTAGAACTAGGATTGGGGAGTAGCTAAAGGTTTACAGGCCCCGATGGAAATTCTTGCCTTCTGCCCTCCCCCATCTATGGTTTTATAGATATGCCGCCACAAGATAAGCTGCCACAACAGGTGCAGGTCAAGCAGAATCTACATGGAGCTAAGTGTGTGCCCATGTATACTTACATACCTGTGTGGCTCCTATAGACTTATAGTATGTACTTATGTATACCGGGGGGAGTATATACGGTAAGCACTTGCACCTGTAGGTTGCTGTTGCGCATTGTTTTTTAGTGCGTACCTGTACGGCTCCTATAGACTTATAGTATGTACCAATACAGCTTCTGTATGTCCAGCAGGAAGTGGTGTATTCTCTCCAGTGTGGCACAGTGCTTTCTGCTGCCACCTCTGTCCATGTCAGGAACTCACCAGAGCAGCAGCAAATCCCCATAGAAAACCTCTCCTCTTCTGGACAGTTCCTGACATGGATAGAGGTGGCAGCAGAGAGCACTGTGTCAGACTGGGAAGAATATACCACTTCCTGCAGGACATACAGCAGCTGATAAGTGTTGGAAAATGTGAGACTTTTAAATAGGAGTAAATTACAAATCTCTATAACTTTCTGACACCAGTTGATTTAAAAGAAAACCGTACAATGTTTAAGCAGAAGGAAAATTTGTAGGTGACTGATCTTTGGCTAGTTGGTGCATAGAAAAAACACATTTTGGGCCTGCAAAACGTCTGTTTTACTACTGAAAAACACTCCAAAAAGCTCCACAATCTCTTTTTATTCTCATGTATATTTTGACACTAAGAGGACATATTTTGGGCTGTAAACTATCCAAATAAGACACAGAAAGCTCAGCCATTCCCCGGCAGTCGACCAGACCCCCCACCCCCAACCCCCTAGTACACCACAACAGCAGCAAAGTATCACAAGTGATAAGCTTAGATACACAGTATTATACATGATAGATACATTTACTCATCAATACACTGTATCTCAATATGGTTCCACTCACCTTACATTTCTCCATCAGTTTCCTCTGGTATTCCCGTATACTCACTATATATAGGAATCTCTCGTCCATCCTGGGAACTATATCCATAATTATACATGTCAATGATTTTCTGTATATAGACGCTCAGTCCCAGTGCGGATATCATCATCCTCAGAATATAAATACATAATTATATATAACGATATAATGAGACAACTGGCTGTGTGACCCAAGGGATTGCCTTGATTTTTCGGATGGTCAAAGTATGGCTATGAGCAGGACAGAGTATAATAAAATAAAATAGGAAAGACATGAAGAACTTCTTACCAGGAGCATAACAAGAGGATCCTTCGGATATAATAGAGTTTAAGGACGGGGATAAATATCCCATCAGGGTCAAATTAGGAAATAACAGGATAGAAGCAAAACTGTAAAATTAACCCAGATTTCAAGTTAGATCATAAGACCCACTACATATACTGCTACTCATCACATCCCTTGCTCACATAGGCCGATGACATTTACAGGGCTATACCATCTTCACAATTCTCATTAACACCACTGGAAGTTTCACAGATTGTGCTGTTTTAGCTTCCCGACCACTTCCGGTTGCAGCAAAACAGCTGGTGGAGGCAGGGGAGCCATCACTATGACATGGGAATACAGGTAAGAGACTATCACTAAGTGAATGTCACTTAGTGAGGGGTGATGCATACAGTATCATTGGTCATCTCACAGACTGTACACATTCAGTTGGCTACCAGGCCTTGTGGCCTCAGAACTACGACTACCATAATGGTTTTAGCCAAGATACAGGAGACACAAAGTGCAAATGCAATACCAAAGGTCACTTGTCTAAAAGGACAGATCTCATACTGAGGATAACCAATAAAGACTAGAGAGCAGGGAAAACAGAGGGATAATGGCACCAGGAGAAGACAACTTAACCCCTTCAGGATGCAGGCTAATTGTATTTTTTTCCTCATTGTGCTTAAAAGGCCATGGCAGTTGCATTTTTACACCTACAGACCCACCTGAGCCCTTATGTTTTGCGTCACTAATTGTACTTTGCAATGACAGGCTGATTTTTTGCATAAAATATGCTGCGAAACCAGAAAAAAATTATATGCGCGGTGAAATTGAAAAAAAACAAAACAAAACACAATTCTTTTTATTTGAGGGGGCTTGGTTTTTACGCCGTGTGTCCTATGAAAAAACTGACATGTTATATATGTTCCTCAAGTCGTTACGATTACAATGATATGTAACATGTATAACTTTTATTGTATCTGATGGCCTGTAAAAAATTCAAACCATTGTTAACAAATATACGTTCCTTAAAATCGCTCTATTCCCAGGCTTATAGCGCTTTTATCCTTTGGTCTATGGGACTGTGTGAGGTGTCATTTTGTCACAGCCGCGGCGGCGTCCCGCGTTCCGGGCCGCCGCCGCGACCGCTTCCTGCCCCATGCAGCAGCCGGTGTCCATAGTCGGGGACCCGGCGCTGCTATCACCTCGGCCCCGGGGGGCGCCTCACCTCTCCACGCTCCTGTCTCCCGCTGTGCCGGCCGGCGCGCGCGTCCCCGCCTCCTCGGGCGCGCGCGCGCCGGCTGTCTCAGATTTAAAGGGGCAGTGCGCTCCTAATTGGTAGTTGCACCTATCACTCCCCTATAAATCCCAGCATGCCCTGTCCCCTGTGTTGGAGCCTCTACATGCTTCCCATAGCGTTTGGCCCAGCTCCCTGTTGTTCCTGTGTCCTGTCCGTTACCTGGTCCCAAGTCCCTGTTCCTGAGTCCTGTCCGTTACCTGGTCCCAAGTCCCTGTTCCTGGTTCCTGTTCCCCTGTCACTCCACCTGTTCCCGTGTCCAGCCTGTCACGTGCTCTCTCATCTGCAGACTATTGCCTGTGCCATCTCCTGCCACGCCTCGCCTGCCGACACCAGCAACCAAGCCAGGGGTAGCGACCTGGGGGTCGCCTGCCGCAGCAAGTCCATCCCGCCTGGCGGCGGGCTCTGGTGAAAACCAGCGGCCCCTTAGACTCCGCTCCCTGGTGAGGTTTGTGCCATCGCTGATGCCGGTCCAGTGGATCCACTACTCCGGGCGTTACAGTAGGCTCCAACCATGGATCCCGGCGAGGTGCCCGATCTCCGTGACGTCGCCAGAGTGGTCACTCAGCAGGCGCAACAAATCCAGAAACAGTCACAGCAGATCCAGCAACTCACTGCCGCCTTACAGCAGCAGACTACTGCCCAGCGCACACCACCTCCTGACGCTTCTTCTTCACTCCGACTGGCCCTCCCAAGCAAGTACTCTGGGGACTCTAAGTTGTGCAGAGGATTCTTGACTCAGTGCACCATGCACATTGAACTTTTGAGTAGTCAGTTTTCCACCGAGCGCTCTAAAGTGGCTTTCATCATCAGCCTATTAGAAGGTAGAGCCCTGGCCTGGGCCACGCCACTGTGGGACCGTGATGATCCAGTTGCTGCCAATCTCCGGGCCTTCCTATTCGAGTTTCGCTCCGTCTTTGAGGAACCTGCCCGTGCTTCTTCAGCCGAGACTGCTCTCCTCAACCTTTCTCAAGGCAGCTCCTCTGTTGGTGACTACGCCATCCAGTTCCGCACCCTGGCAGCTGAATTGGACTGGAACGAGGCCGCCCTATTGGCCACCTTCAAGAAGGGCCTGTCTAGTCGAGTGAGAGACGTGCTCGCTGCCCGAGACCTGCCTACCTCCCTGAACGAACTCATTCTACTGGCCACCCGAGTTGATACTCGTTTTTCGGAGAGGGAGGAGGAGGTTCGGCATGAACATTTACTAACCCGTTCCCGTCGCCTTCCCCAGCTGGCGCCGGTTTTCCAGAATCCTGACCTTTCGATGTCCCAACCCTCTCCTGAGATTCCTATGCAGGTGGAACGGGCTCACCTGACGCCTGATGAAGAATCCGGCGCCTGGAGCAGAATCTCTGTCTCTATTGCGGTGGTTCCGATCACTTCCGGCTGGGATGTCCCCTACGTCCCCAAACATCCGGAAAATGCTCGCATCTAGGTCCGGTGGGACAGGTGTCCCTAGGTGTGAATGCCACCATTCCAAGTCTGTCTATGCCAGTTTCCATCCGGACTCCCTCAGGACAAAATCATCAGACTACTGCCTTCCTCGATTCTGGGTCAGCAGGCAGTTTTATTGCGGCAACATTGGTCCAAGGATGGCGGCTACCCGTGACCCGACTAGCCAGGCCCCTGACTATCTCCTCGGTCACAGGCGAAATTCTTACCGACCGTGTGTACTACCAGACCGCACCTTTAGTCCTCCAGGTAGGTCCTTTACATCAAGAAGAGATATCCTTCTACGTCCTGCCCCATTCTTCCCCCGCGGTCCTCCTGGGACTCCCGTGGCTGCAAGAACATGCCCCTCAACTGGACTGGAGAACCGGGGAGATTCTCAGTTGGGGTCAGGACTGTTCCAACCAGTGTCTCAGGTCACCTCAGACCAAGTGTACTATGTCGTTTCCTGTCCCAGCCAAGCCTCTACCCGACCTACCGGCAGAAGACCAAGACTCGGCGGATGCCTTCTCTGCCGAGGTGTACCCTCTCTCCGTACCCAAGACTAAGGTCGTGTCCTCTCACCACCGGGAGAACTTACAGAAGGTCCTCGTCCACAGACCCACAGTCCCCTGCCATGTTTTACCGCCTGATCGCCTAGCACCAGTCGTCACCTTCTCGCTTCGGAGAGTACCCCCCGGAAAGACTCATGTTCACCCTGCGCTTCGAAGAGGTATTTTGAAGTGGGGTCATTCCTCGTTGGAGGCCGGGCACCCTGGAGTCCGTAAGACCGGCCAACGGATCTCTCGCCACTACTGGTGGCCCAGTCTGTTTCAAGATGTCAAAGACTTTGTGGCTTCCTGTGCCATCTGCAGGCAAGAAAGAGGGGGAGGCCAAAGGGGGGGGGTACTGTCACAGCCGCGACCGCTTCCTGCCCCATGCAGCAGCCGGTGTCCATAGTCGGGGACCCGGCGCTGCTATCACCTCGGCCCCGGGGGGAGCCTCACCTCTCCACGCTCCTGTCTCCCGCTGTGCCGGCCGGCGCGCGCGTCCCCGCCTCCTAGGGCGCGCGCGCGCCGGCTGTCTCAGATTTAAAGGGGCAGTGCGCTCCTAATTGGTAGTTGCACCTATCACTCCCCTATAAATCCCAGCATGCCCTGTCCCCTGTGTTGGAGCCTCTACATGCTTCCCATAGCGTTTGGCCCAGCTCCCTGTTGTTCCTGTGTCCTGTCCGTTACCTGGTCCCAAGTCCCTGTTCCTGAGTCCTGTCCGTTACCTGGTCCCAAGTCCCTGTTCCTGGTTCCTGTTCCCCTGTCACTCCACCTGTTCCCGTGTCCAGCCTGTCACGTGCTCTCTCATCTACAGACTATTGCCTGTGCCATCTCCTGCCACGCCTCGCCTGCCGACACCAGCAACCAAGCCAGGGGTAGCGACCTGGGGGTCGCCTGCCGCAGCAAGTCCATCCCGCCTTGCGGCGGGCTCTGGTGAAAACCAGCGGCCCCTTAGACTCCGCTCCCTGGTGAGGTTTGTGCCATCGCTGGTGCCGGTCCAGTGGATCCACTACTCCGGGCGTTACACATTTTTTGCGCCATGAAGTGTTCTTTCTATCGGCACCTTGATTGCGCATATGCAACTTTTTGATCGCTTTTTATTACAATTTTCCTGGATTTGATGCGACCAAAAATGCGCGATTTTGCATTTTGGGATTTTTTGGCGCTTACGCCGTTTACCGTGCGAGATCAGGAATGTGATAAGTTAATATTTTGGGTGATTACGCATGTGGTGATATCAAACATGTTTACTTATTTATTTATTTTTATTTTTAAAATGGGAAAAGGGGGGTGATTCTAGCTTTTATTAGGGGAGAGGGCTTTTTATTAATAATGACACTTTATTTTTAACTTTTACACTTATGCTAGAAGCCCCCCTGGGGGACTTCTAGTATAAGTGCATTCAGATCTATGCTGCATAGATATGCAGCATAGATCGATGAGATCGGCACTCGTTTGCTTCCGGCTGCTGCAGCCGGAAGCAACCGAATGCCGAGCCGGGATCAGTGCCATTACGGCGCAGACCCCGGCCGACACCAGTAACGGAGATCGCTCCCCCATGACAACGTCCCCCACTAGACACCAGGGATAAGCTGCTCTGAAGTCTTCAGATGCAGCTGTCAACTTTGACAGCTGCATCTGAAGACTTAATTAGCGGGCACAGCGATCGGACCGTGCCCGCTAATAGCCGCAGCCCCGGGCTACATGCGGCACCCGGGACCACGGCGGTTCAGAGCGGGGTCGCTGCGCGAACGCCTCCACCCGTGCGAGGACGTACAGTTACGTCTTTGTGCGGGAAAGGGTTAAGGAGATGTTATTGGCTTGAACAATGGTGGTTGTTCTGTAGTGAATAAATAGTCCAAAGATCCCCACAGGAACCAATGCTGAGGAGATGCCAATAGCCATTAAGGTGATGCCCAGTGGATCTTCATGTGAAAGAAATTCTAATTCATTGGAACACAATGATCTTGGGTTGGATTTGGCCACATGTCCCATGGGCATTTTGTACACTCCAATGACTCTTAAAAGAGCAGAGAAAACAGAGCGATAATGACAACAGGAGAATACAACCTTAGGAATGGCTATTCTTGGGTCTTTACAACACAATGATCTTGGGTTGGATTTGGCCACATATCCCACGGGCATTTTGTACATTGCAGAAAATCTTTAAAAAGGTATTGAAACATGGTGTTATAGCTAAAGACTTGAAGCTCTACAATATGGTGAGTCCAGGAAGAATTTAACAATGGTCTAAAATATTTAATGAGTTAAACTCCCCCCCCCCCCATTTCCTACCTGTGTGGTTAGACATCTCTCCATGTGAACATGGGATACATTGAAAATAGCATGAAGATAGGCTTTTTCTGGCTGCTTTTCTAAAACCTGGTGACCAACTGGGGCTGCAAACAGAAACATGGACCTTATAAGAATTTTTAAAGAAGATTTTAAATATTTTCCAGACAATCGTTTAAAGAAGGAAAATCTTTAAAATCCTAAAATCTTACTTTCCTGTGTTCAATAATGAGATTGTCTTTCTCTGGATTCATTTTTCCCACTTAGAATGGAGTCATTATCTACCTGCACACTGTTCACTGTCATACACACCAACATAGGTAATGTTTACTTTTTTCAAAAATTCAATTGGCCAGTTTGCAAATTTTTCCAGAAAAGTTATGAACTTGCAAACAAAAAAACATATTAAGTTAAAACAGCATATTTTTGTGTCAGTTATGCTTTTGTAAATGAAAAATAGCACAATTAGAACAAAAATGTTTTGTATTAAGCGCCACTTAACACAATCTGCAGTTGATAAAAGATGACTTTTTACTTGAACAAGCACCATGAAGTATGATATAAAATAAGGTATGAAAACCCCTAAATTTACCCTTTACACCTGTGTAGAGATGTCAGAATGCATAAAGGAGGTGACAGTGTCACTTTAAGTAACTATATAGGGAAAAAACTGGCGGCATAAATGCAAGGGGATCGCTTATAATGCAATAATGCCACCAGCTTTTTTACTATATATTAACTTAATATAGCATATTTTCATTCTAATTTATTTTTTTTTTATTTACAATAGCAAAACTGAAATTAAAATATACTACAAATATATATTTAAAAAAATTACGAATTCATTCATAAATTTATTGGCATTTGGGAATCACTGGTAAAAGGGAAAGCAAAGCAAAGGGAATTGCTGGTAAATTTGTGAATTAAATGACTAGGTACAAATCAATTAGCATGTGTAACAAGCTAGTTGACTGTAATAGACAGCAATAAAAAAGACCGCTCGTTATTCAATAAAGCAATAAGAACCCTTATATGTTAGCAGTTCTAATTGCTTTACTGAATAACAAGCTTTTGATTGCATTGCTGTCTATTACAGTCAATTAAAATCAGTTCATCAGGCTATATGGAAATGTGGTGTTATTGGTAAAGTCTCTCTCCATTACAGATGTAACCATAACTCTCATTATCCACATATGTCGTCTCCTAATGTGATCAATAATCTGCACAGCATCAACTTCCCCATCTCTCCCTTCCCCAGCCGATCACTGGAATAGACTGAATAATACAAGCATTAAGTTTAATGGCGAGTGCTGCGTTTCATCTTTCTAGCTGGTGTGTGCTAATATGTTACATTTATGACTACTCAGGGACACTGTGCCTCCTACCTGCTGCTAATTCCCGGCTGATTGATCACACTAGGAGACAACATATGTGGATAATGAGAGTTATTGTTATATCTGTGATGGAGAAAGACTTCCCCAATAACACCACTCCATATACCATATAACCACATGAACTGTTTTTAAGTGACTGTAATAGACAGCAATACAATCAACCGCTTGTTATTCAGTAAAGCAATTAGAACTAGAACTGCTAACTTATCAGGGTTCTAATTGCTTTATTGAATAACAAGCAGTTGTTTGGATTGCTGTCTATTAGAGTCAATTAGCTTGTTATACATGCTAATTGATTTATACCTAGCCATTTAATTCATAAATTTTTCTGTAATTCTCTTTTGCCGGTAATTCCCAATTGCCAGTAAATTTATGTATGAAATTGTATATTTTTATATTTGTAGTACATTTTCATTTCAATTTTCCTATTATAAATTAAAAATAGCAAAATTAGAATTAAAACATGCTGTTAGGTTAATATATAGTAAAAAAGCTGATTATTGTATTGTACACAATGCCCTTGCATTAATGCCGCCAGCTTTTTCACTGTATACTTGCTTAACATAGCAGATTTTTGTTCAAATTTTTGTTTGATTTGATTAATGGTTCATTTGAACTCGGTTAAAAGTTCAGTTAATTACCGAGCCAAACTTTTTGCTAAATTCAATCTGAACCTGAGTTTGCAGGGTTTGGTTCGCTCACCCCTAATCATCGCAATGACTCCTCTCGGTTGCTGACGACTTTTAATAACAAGATAAAGTGGATATACTGTATAGATGATATTAATTTCATATGGAAAGTTTTTGATAAATTGATAGCAATAAATGGGGAAATCTCTAAGGACCATATAATCTCACCCCACATTGTGTTGTTTCCCACTGTACATAGCTGATATTAATAGTGAAGACACTGGTTATACTGGTATCATAACTGCCCACTTTGACTTGTTGGAGTTCACCTTTAGGGCTCAGCTGCCAATGCACTATATCATACACAGCAGGTGGATCTCAGTCCCTATCTAAAAAGAGTTGTCTACCATCAGACATGTTCAGATGTAACTTCTTTATTAGAGATGAGCGAACCGGGTTCAGGTTCAAGTCCATCCAAAACCGAACGTTCGTCATTTGATTAACTGGGGCTGCGGAACTTGGATAAAGCTCTAAGGTTCACGCCCCTTGAGAAAGCGACCTAACGCGAAACGTGCGTCGGGGTAGTGGACGCCAGATACCATGATGGGTAAGCGCTCCTTATGATTTTTTTTTGGATACTGCATTGTTTAGGTAGAGTTACATGCAGTTTACCTATGAGGCCATGTGGATACACTGCATGGCTATACCCAATGATTTGGACGCTTACATAATATATGTTGGTATAATTATGTGACTTTTTACATTCATGGTCTCTTGGCTGTCTTTAATTACTGGATCCTTTTTGCACAAAAAATATTTTTTATGTGATTTTTTTAATCATGCTAATAAAAATTTTTAATATTTAAGAATTTAGCTTTGTGTTGTGCAATTGTTCTATAGTAAGGCTATTGATTGTGATATATTTTGGGACGTAATTGTGGTTAATTAACTCTGCTAGGCCAAGGTAAATATTGAGTGTCCCTTGGAACTATTGTATATAAAAAGCTCTAAGGTTGTCTGGAAAACATGGATACAGCCAATGACTATATCCATGTTTTCCACATAGCCTTAGGGCTTTATCCAAGTTCAGCAGCCACCGCTAATGAAATGCCGAACGCTCGGGTTCGTATGGACTTGAGCATGCTGTCTAAGTAAAGTATCTTAGTATATACATTGGTTTTCATTTAATTCAGGCAGATAAAGACAGTGGAGCATGAAAACTTATGCTTGCAAAAGTGTGGGTTTATTTACAGTGACAAACGGTACATATTAGTATCGTACTGTACCAGTATATAGTCCAGCAAGTGACCAGATAGCATATAGGGACCAAACATGGAGAGCCGGCGGTCCAATAGCTTATCACATCAACATCATCTATATTTGCTTGCACGGAAGATGATACACTGTGTGTGTCGCAAAGGTGTTACCGTGATTCAGTAGTTCTCACTGGTCAAAGTTACCGGTCAGCGGACTAGTCTCCTGCGTCCAACGCGTTTCCTGCAAAGGCATTCATCAGAGACGAAGCTAGGAGCTGTGTGGAGAGTGGTGTCTGCATGGCTCTGATGGCGGCCATGTACTGATATCTCTGATACAGGTTTAAATAGCCTGAGCGCGGCGCGCGATCCGCCCCTCCTAAGCGTCAGCTGGTCCGGGATACCCGGTCACCTGACGGTGAGGTGTACGGACTCCCGGTCATGTGCCTCTGACGCAGGATGCAGGGGGCTGGCGGCCGGTCTCACATTTCATACATATGGGATCATGGGGAATCTAAGCCCCGTTCCCGGCTATAGGTATGGCAAAGTAAAATAAATGGCAATGGCATATATTAGTGCGGTGCATTCATTACAGAGGGTGCTGGGTATATAGTTAAAGTTAGTTATATAGTTATATAGACTATAGTTAGAATCCCAGTGATCAGGAAGCAATAATAGGGAGCATAGCGGAGGTCTGAGAGTATAACATAAGTATTTAAACCTGTATCAGAGATATCAGTACATGGCCGCCATCAGAGCCATGCAGACACCACTCTCCACACAGCTCCTAGCTTCGTCCCTAATGAATGCCTTTGCAGGAAACGCGTTGGACGCAGGAGACTAGTCCGCTGACCGGTAACTTTGACCAGTGAGAACTACTGAATCACGGTAACACCTTTGCGACACACACAGTGTATCATCTTCCGTGCAAGGAAATATAGATGATGTTGATGTGATAAGCTATTGGACCGCCGGCTCTCCATGTTTGGTCCCTATATGCTATCTGGTCACTTGCTGGACTATATACTGGTACAGTACGATACTAATATGTACCGTTTGTCACTGTAAATAAACCCACACTTTTGCAAGCATAAGTTTTCATGCTCCACTGTCTTTATCGACTTGAGCATGCTCCAGGTTCGCTCATCTCTATTCTTTATGTAGTGCAAGTAACTGATGGGGCTGCTAATTCCCTTCACTTTGCTGAATTCACTTCATGTCAGATCAAGTTACAGGGTAAATTCACTACCCCGCCGCCGGTCTCTGCTCCTACATACCGGCTCCCGTCCGCCCTGCATGCCGGCCACGGCAGCCCGTGGGTGGGGGAGGGCTGACGCGGCTAGCATGCAGGGCGGACGGGAGCCGGTATGTAGGAGCAGAGACCGGCGGCGGGGTAGTGTGAGGACCGGCGCGGGCGGCGGGGAGTCAGCAGCGCGATAGTTCGTTTCAAGCTAAGAGGAGGAGGGGGAGCGGAGGAGGAGGGGGCATGAAGAGCAGCCCCTGTGTGATCAGCGGCGCAGGCGGCGACAGATAGCACAGGTACTACTCCCCCATTATCTGCAGATAATGGGGGAATAGTACTGTGTATATGTGCCCAGCACCGAGCAGGGAGGGAGGGGCGAGGTAGATGCACAGGCCCCTCTCTCCCTCCCTGCTCGGTGCCCTGCAAATGTATTCATTGAATACATTTATAGGATACTTTGGGGAGCAAGGATACTTGCTCCCCAAAGTATTCCATAAATGTATTCAATCACAAAGTACAGTACATAACATTACATTACATCCACACATCCATTGATTTTATAGAGTGTCCAGTAGGGGCGCACTATATATAGAAGTCAATGGTACTCATTGACTTCTATATATAGTGCGCCCCTGCTAGACAGTCCATAGGAATTACACCATTCGTCGTGACGTCACTGCTTCTGAGAGAATTCTAACACTTCCTGATACACTAAATTAAGGGAAATAGCAGTATATGTGCATTTCCCATAATTAATGTACATTAGAAAATTGTATAACTTTCCATCAGTAATAACATATAAAAAAATTATTTTGGCCGGACTTCTCCTTTAACTGTCATTATAAGTCTTCTGAGATAAAAAAAAATGCAAGGTTCTCTGTTAAGTGAACCCAATGAATGACAGATATGTTTGCTTCTTTTTACACTGTATTGTTTATATGAGTTGAGACTGGAATTTTCTAAAGCTTTCAACAAAGAATTTCTCAGAATGTTGTAAACTTGAGCCCTAATAGTTCAATTAAATTGTTTTCCATAAACAGTAAAGCAGATCCAGTAGATGGAGAACAATGTGAAAATAATGAAATTGGAGTCAAACCCTAGTTTTGTGATATCAGACTTTCTGCATCATAAGAGGGAAACACACATATAGTCTTTTTTACATTTTTTTTTCCTTTTATGGACAGGAAAAGCAACAAAACACTCCATTTATTTTAAATTGGTGCTTTGCTACACAGATTTTGTTTGTTTTCGTTTTTACATGACTACAGCATTTTATAACCGAAAAAATGCAATAGGTTTAACTAAGTGTTTCCTGACAACTCACAACAATAACAAAACAAGATGAAAAATTCCAATTTATTTATTACACAAACACTGGAAAAAAAAGGAAATTGGAAAATTTTGAATTGTTAATTTCTCAAATTTTCTGTTTAGCCATCAGTTTTTCTCTTGAGTTCATGTCGGGTCTGAAAACAATAATAAAACATTTTGGAAGGAACATGCAAATAACCAGGCCCCAGGTTGATGATTGGATAGCAAAGATCTCCATGGCCACCATGTATTTTCCTCGGGAACTGAGGGATGCGGGAATATAGGACACCCAGACACTCAGGAAGGCCAGCATGCTGAAGGTGATGAACTTGGCCTCATTGAAGCTGTCTGGAAGTCTCCTGGCCAAGAAAGCCACAATGAAGCTGATGGAGGCCAGAAGACCAAGGTAGCCAAGCATAGACCAAAAAGCCAAAGGTGACCCTTCATTACACTGAATAATCAGTACTCCCGAATTACTTTCTGATTTGACTTCTAGAAAGGGAGGCGAGAATGTCAGCCACATTATACAGAGAAAGATTTGAATGAGGATACATGAGGTGACTATGAGATATGATACACGGGGAGTACTCCAATGTCTTAGCTGACTACCAGGCCTCGTGGCCTTAAAAGCTATGACTACCATAATGGTTTTGGCCAAGATGGAGGAAACACAAAGTGCAAATACAATACCAAAAGTCACTTGTCTTGAGATACATATCACATACTGAGGATAACCAATAAAGACTAAAGAGCAAAGAAAACAGAGCGATAATGACACCAGTAGAAGACAACTTAAGGAGTAGTTATTGGCCCGGACAATGGGGGTTGTTCTGTAGTAAATAAAGAGGCCAAGGATCGCAACAGGAACCAATGATGAGAAGATGCCAGTAGCTGATAAGGTAAAACCCAGTAAATCTTCATGAGAAAGGAATTCTTGGATCTTTGGAACACAATGATCTTGGGTTGGATTTGGCCACATATCCCACGGGCATTTTGTACACTCCAGAGAATCTGTAAAAAAAAATTTGAAACATGGTGTTACAGCGGTGGACTTGAAGTTCTACAGTGTGGTGTATTTTTGAAAGAACTTAAAGGAAATCTTTAAGCTCCATATCATTCTGTTAGCTGCAGAAATAAGCTATCCAACAATACCGGGTCCCATTGCATGATATAGAGCTGACAGAATTCATTTTTACTATAGACTAAGAAAGAAAACATATCATGGACCAAATCATTTTTGTTTCCTACCTGTGTGATTAGATATCTCTCCGTGTGGACATGGGATACATTGGACACAACATAAAGGTTGGTCTTCTTTGGCTGCTTTTCTGAATCCTGGTGGACAACTGGGGCTGCAAACCGAAACAGGAACCTGGGAAAAAGTTTTGAAAGAATATTTTCCAAAAAACTGTAGTTAATTGCTAAAAGAAGTCAAATCACATGTCGATCTTAGGACACACTTTAATAGTTGTGATATAATCTGCCCTACACACTGTATGAATTCTGTCTTACACTCATAGGTAATGTTTATAAACAGTTAGGCCATTTTAGATCTTGGGAAAGTTTTAAAGAAGTTGTGATCTCGATGATGCAAACAGAAAACACGCAAAATTGTTACTGCGGTTCCAAACATTTGCTCATCAAACTTACAGTACCTATTGGCGCTTCCCGGTGTCCTTCTTATCTGGTCCCATCCTGTCTTCTCAGGTGACAACCTGCTTAATCTATGGCTGCGGTGCTGTCCCATCCTAGTCATTGGCTGACTGGCTGAGCAGGCTGTCACTCAGGTCTCAGGTTTACTGGTATGGGACAGCACCATGACCAAGGATGGTCTGAGCGGGCTGTCACTCTAGAGGTGGCTGAAGAGATCAAAGACCCAAAAGAGAACACCAGGGGAGCGCAAATAGGTGAGAATATCTTTTTGTGTTGTTGTTTTTTAAATGTGTGGCCGTCATCTTCCCAAACTTATTCTGAAATTTGCAAAAAGTTTAGAATGAATCTGGGTTTTGGTAGGCTTGGCTCGCTCATCTCTCATTCTTACCAATAGCCATACATGTTAGCGGCAAGCTTGACATTAATTTAGTCTTAAAAACAGCTCAACACCTCTCAAGTACTTAGATTTACTGCCACGTGACCTACAAGTGTTATACAACTGACCCCATGGTGTCCAGGTCCCCATTGTACTTGGCTGGTATTAATAGTGAATACATTGGTTATACTGGTATCATAGCTGCCCACTTTGACTTGTTGGAGTTGACCTTCAGGGCTCAGCTGCCAGTTCACTATATCGTACACAGCAGGTGGATCTCCGTTCTCATTGAAAAAGAGTTGTCTACCATCGTCCATGGTCAAACGTAGCTTCTTTATGTAGTGCAATAACTATGAGGAAATAATACAACTCTGATCACTTTCATGTAGCTGCTGAAGTACATTCAGGACACGAAGGGCTTCTTCAGGATTAACCAATCTTTATTCAAAATATAGTACCGCACCTGTTCACAGGCTGCATGCGGTATTTCAGCTCAGCTGCCTAAAAGGTGTATTTTATATTCACCTTGATGAACCAACACTCTCACAACTCTGTCAGATCTTCTGGTCTCTACTTTCATCCTGTGCTATCTCTGCTCAATGGCGGACTGCCCCGCCAATCACAGAGCTGAGTGAGAATCTGATTTTTATCAGTAGAAGAAGCAGGACCAAATGAAGATTAGAATATCTGACTAGTGATGAGCGAATACTGTTTGATTGAATAGATATTCAATTGAATAGTAAAGTATTTGATAGTATCAAATATCATCGAATAGTACACCGAATATTCGATAAATATTCGATAAGCGTTCTAATCCCCCTTCCCTTTCCCTGAGGTGTCATTGTGGACTTGGTGAACCTCCAAGTGGTCGAATAGATAATTTTCAATAATCGAATACTTGTTCCCATAAACTTTAATGGGATCGAATATTCAATCGAATAGTCGAATATTAGGGAGATATTCGTACTAATATTGGAATATTTCACTTTTTCACTATATCTGACATCTCCATTGCCTGAAGAGTGGGGAGAAAAGGACAATATGGAAGTTTTTACTGTTTTTCTGTATGGGGAGGCATTTAGGAAACTATTATACTGCAGTCGCTATGTGATGTGTACCTCTGCTACTAGCAGTAATTAGCTGCAGTGAGGCTCAGTCCAATTACTCAGTTTGCCTTCTGCCCCCCAATGCTAGTCCTGCTTATGTGAATGGATAAATTCCAGAAAAATAAATTAGGAATTATAAATATGTATAAACATGGAAAATAATACGCAACAGTCATGGTGATGGGAACATCATCAAAGTTCTTCCATCACGTTTACACTAACCAATTCCATCACATTTTACACAATCCATCACGTTTACACTAACCTGCCAAGGCTTAAAGTTCCTAATATCAGCACATGTTCCATTGGGGAATGGTCCATCTCCCTTCTTGCATTTGTATAAATTTTGCAAACCTTTTGCTACTGCATGAACTGCCAGATAGACATTGTATGGTGCCCTCAGAATAGAGACATCATTGAAATTATTCCGAATGCTTTCAAGACTTTCTCGGCCTGTACATGCTTTTATTGATGAGTTTGACAAGACATCAGGAGATGCCTGGTCTTGAAATTTGCAGCCAAAAACTTGTTCCCAGAGTATTTTAATATATTGGTTTCCCACGACCGTGGATGGGTTGATCCTGTTAAGGAAATCTCCAAATCCAGGCATAATTCCTCTAGGGAGGGTAAAACCAATTGTTCCGAGAAGAAGTCTTGAATATTTACTGACTGACAAGAAAGATGAGGTAGACCAAGCCTCACTGGCAATCCATACTTTTCCTGTGACATTCTGCCTCAGCATTTCATCCAGAACATAACTTAAGTCTATCACAGGAGAGAAGAAGACCACCACTGTGGCTGTTGAGTCTTTAACCACCTGAGCAATATGTGGGGCATTTAAATCTTCCCGACTGGAGATTATGGTTTCTGTGAAAGCCACACAGGCTCCAGCTTTTAGTATATCCCTCTTGACTATCTGGATACCTTGTTGCCCATAGTCATCATCAAGGGCAACCAGACCAATCCAAGTCCATCCAAAGTGTAACACCAGCTGTGCTAGACCCTGAGACTGGAAGGCATCACTGGGGACTGTTCTAAAGAATGATCGAAACTTGATACGGTTACTGAGGAGAGAACTTGTGGAAAAGTGACTAATCTGTTGAAAAATTCAAGAATATTGCATGAGAATGATGTTTCAAAAACACTATTATCTTCCATATACATATTTTATGAAATATGAGATAGGCTTCAAATCCTTTAACAATTCTAAACAACAACAACAACAACAACTGAGCAACTAACAACTGTCTGTAGGGGAACAGTGAGCCCTGAACTGAACCCGGACATCTGTGCCTGCCTACTTGGACGATCTGCCCCAGTGGCAGCAACCAACTCGGCAATAGTCCCTACTCTCACTATGTGCATGAGCATTCTGGGATGTGAAGTCAGCAGTCCAAGTCAAATCATGACATGACGCCAAGGGCCAAATCAACACATTGAACAGAAAACGGTACACAAGCCATGGGTCACAAACCAGAAATGAATGTCAGAGGCATTAGAATCAATGGAGCCACATCACAGAGGGGAGGGGTTTCATCACACAGGACGCTATTGGGCCTGCCTTCAGTGCTTCAGTGCTCCACGTGCGTGGAACAAAAAATTCCATGGTTCAAAAAAAAAGGCCGCAGCACCTGTGCAGTGTCCCAGAACATGCAGACTACTACTCCTATTATGGCCATTTCTCTTGCTGTGTCAATGCCTGTTCTGGTAAGTGTTTGCACTGCAACTGCTGCTGGTTTTCCCCTAGTATTCTCTGGTATTGTGCATTTTCATGTGTATTGTCATGTATTCTTGTGTATTATTACAGTGTACAGTGGTATGCAAGGCTGTTGATCACGTGACCTGTAACCATGGTTCCTCCAATGGCCGACTAGTTCTGGCCAGGAGCAACCATGTGACCTCCCACTTCCTCCTAACAAGTGAGTCTTCCCCCTGCTTCCAAGCAAGGAGGATGTGTGTCGTCCCTCTCCTGCCTCAGAGGAGTTGGGCTTCTTCTCTGCAGCCTCTTCACCATAAGAAGAGTGACTGATTCTGCTGCTGTATTCAAGTCTTCGGCTGTATCTGCCTGCTCAAGTGACCGGATTCTTCTCTCTCATCTGGGTGTCATTCCGTTATCTCTCCTCATCGCTGCAAGGATTCACAGCAAGTATTATTCTCAAGCTAATCCACCCAGCAACGCTATTCCTCTCATACTCCTACTCCCATCATCCGGCACGTATTCTCACAGCCTATGCAGCACCACTCCTGCCTTATTTGTCAGAGTCTGCTATATACCCGGTTGCATCCGGACAGAACTGTTGCTACTAGTTACTTCATCTATAATAAAACCGCTGTTACTGAACCCTGGCATTGGTGTCCACTAACTGGTGCCCTGACTAGGTGCAGCGAAGAATCGCATGCCCATCATCACCCGCAGATTCCTCAGACCGGCCCTACAGCTGTGCTGCCCTCAGGCCTATACCGTGACAAGTATAACCCCTGCAGCTGCCTCGGTCATTGCCCGCTCATAACACCAGCACTGCGGAAGTGGCCCCCAGGGGCCAGGGCATCGCACCTGCATCCCCACACCAACACTGTACCTGATGGTACATTTGCTTTAGTATCTGTGTTATACAGAAATCATGTGTTATATTGCAGAAATGTTGTTCGGCAGCAATATTGCTGTTTTGTTACACAGTTGTAAATAGCAGAGGGACAACCATTGGGAAACTTGCTGCTTGATACAGAACAGCATTTGACCCACTAAGTGGCCTTCACTCAGCATCATTATATGTAAGATGCCATGGCAGCACTGCCCCTTACACCTATGAAATGAGGAATGAGAAGTGTCCGTTGAGGAGGACCTCGAGAAGTTGGAATAAGATTTGCACCACTATAAAAAGTGTTGCTTCTCTCCCCTGTCCACTTTGTTACGTGGTCAATCATCACTGCTGTGATGCAAAACTCGGAACCTGTAATTTTCCTGGTCATAAATGCTACTCTATATGGTAGAGTGCACCTTGACTCGCAATATCGATTTCAAGCAGCGGTCTTTGCCTTTTGAGAATACAAGGCAGGATTATCTTTAGGGAAAAATAGTGGTGGGTAGTGCACACCATTAGTTACCTAAAGGCAGGAGAATCCACCAAGTCATACAGCAGCCAGAAACTTCACCTGGTAGCAACTAAGTTCCAAGACCTGCATATGAGTGAGTGTTTATTGTTATAATGAGGACTGACGATAGAGCAGAGAAAGATGATCAGTAGATGGTGAAGGTGACCAGGAGTATGAAAACAAAAACTAAACACTACTTCTTGTGGATGAGGCCTGGCTACTAGTATGATGATGGGAAGGAGGTGAATTGTCTACCTCACAGTGGTGGACAGTTTCATTTTGTCATGTGATGCCGCTACATGTGCACATAGCTTTCCCTCTGTCTGAAATCGTTTGAGACCATACTACAAGCAGCAGTATCTGCTCCTGAGTATTTGCTTCTATGTATCTGCTCCTGAGCTAATCACAGCAGATCTGTCTCTATCAGGTTGATCTCTTGGCCATATGTTGACTCTGCTCCTTATCATTACCCTTTTAGTCTGTCATCTCTTCCTCATCCTACGGATGTGTTTCCCAGGTCCAATTTTGTCCAATTTTTAACATTAGTCATCAGCTAATAGTGTCGCCACCCCCCCTCCCCAAATAAAATAAAACATGTCATGCACTCTTTGCCCACTCTCATAATACCAGCCTCTTCACTACTGCTACCACTGCCATCTGTGTCCCTGCTATCACCAGTATCTCTACTATAACCAGTAGGGATATTAGAGCCACTGCCATGACACCACCATGCCTACCTTACTTACTTGAATCTTAAAGATGTCTTCCAGGATAAAATTATATTTTACTAGGCTGTCAGGGCTGTGGGAGATGTCAGAGACTTATACTTACCTGTTCAGCTTACCTTTTTGGCATTGCCAGGTCCCAAGATGTCCTACAGTATCTCTGCTGCCGATGGCGATTTCCATTGGAAACACTGGATGTTTTAAAATCACCGTCAGCAGCAAAGAGCAAGCCGGCAATGGCATTGGAGCTGGAGAAGTGATTATATGTCCCTGACATCTCCCCTGCAGGCCCAGCAGCATAGTAAAATGTAATTTTATCCAGGACAACCCCTGTACTGATTAAGTTTGGATTTTCAATTTGTTCTTGAAAAACATCATCCATAAAACAGATAAATTCAGGTTGGCAAGCCTGGGAGATGAGCAAATGCTAAATGATTCCGCCATCAAAGGGACAGGTAATATCATGGATGCTCCAGCACTTACCTGTGGATACCTGTACAGCCCCAGTATATGAGCCAGTGAAATAGAGTATGAAGATGCAGAATGTCCGATTATTGCAGCCAACCGGGTGTCCTGGTTACATCGATAGTTGGGCAAAGGTTTTCCATGTCCACTTAACATTTGTAGAGTTTCTGATACGGATTTCTGGAGGACTGTACAAGAGTCATAGAGCTGGAATCCCAAGGTGATATTTGGCAACATATCAGGGTTTTTATTGATTTCCTCCACAGTGAAATACACGGCTTGAGCGCGCTGGTAAGTATCTAACATGAGGCTGTGGGAAACACAGACAGGTTAATATTTCCTGAATATAATGTATTTAACCGCTTGGGCACAGCTTGTTGACTTCAAACATCTTGGAGGTCCACAATGTTTTCCGTAAATACATTCTGGAACATCCTAACACAGTTTATATTGTGCTACTGTAAACGCAGACCTCTCTGGAGAGATGATTGGGATGGTTTATTAGCTTCTATGACTTTCCAGTCTCTGTATACATGCCCTCTGTGAGCACTATGTATGCAGCTCAGCAGAAGCTATAGGATTTTTAGCTTCCCATCCCGGTGATCATGTGATTGCCAGGTGCCAGATAGCTGCGATGGGCTGCTGGGACATAGCAGATCAGCTCTACAGAGTGTATGGAAGACTAATAGGTCAGGTAAACAATTTTTTTTTCTCTTTAAGAGTAAACTAAAATTATTTAAACACAAATAAGGAAAAAAAAAATTGGCTGCATTAAAAAATGTTTCAAGACATGAAGGAAGGGACTGGCCGGGTCTATACAAGTAAATGGTGATCAGTTGGGTTTGATGATATAGGCAGCTGTCTCCCCTGTCTTATTCCCCTGAAAACAAAAGATTCAGGCAGTTACGAGACCTCCAGACTAGCAGGATAGTCAGTCATTGCTGCCGAATCGGAGAAGTCAATCGTATAGCCTTTCATCTTAAAGATTTTATATGACATAGAGTAGACAAGACAAGTAGGAAGACAATAGTATGGAAATACACCCCCCCCCCCCCCGACAATTACTGTATGAACATAAGACTAGAGTTCCCCTTAAATACAACCATGTCTGTCCTATACCTGAACCCTTGGCAAGCAGTATATAAACAGTATATAAGAGATAAGTCTTACGTCTTACACATGACAGGGACGGGCTTTTCCTTAAAATTGATGTTTGGGTAGATCTGGTCCATATGAACATTCATCACAGCTCCGATTATTATATTCCCATCCATGGACATGGCTGGTGTCAGCTCATTGCCGCTCAGTCTACAACTAGACTCAATGCAGTCACAGAAGTGTAAGACACAGAGCAGGAAGCGAAGCCGCATCCTCTGTAAGAATTAAGAATCAGATGCAGAACTGGTCATAGATGGAGATGATGTTGTATGGCTTTTAGTATTTAACCAAAACCCTGCAACAAAATAAGAATTCAGCACAATGGCACAATTTGGTGTTTTACTTCTATGCTGTTCACTGCCTGTTGTTAGGGGAATTCTGTATCTGCTAACAGACACACCGAGACAGGACACAAGCACTGGACGAAGACGTTAAATTATAATTCCTATAACTTTACAGGACAAACATATTCCATATACATAACTTATCACCACTCGGATTGGTCCCCGTCTCCATCAGGGCTCAGAATGTGGGGTGAGGCTTAGCTGCTGTTATGTGCAGGAGATAGGGAGTGAGAATGTACCAGCAATCTCTGAACCTGTCTAACTTTTTTAAAGGATTTGTTCTTCCCAAAAGGATAAATCAAGGCTTCCTGCTTGCCTCATGAACAGCAGTAGTGTAATGCTTGGTGTAACCTCTTCCTTGCTGCACCATTGCTCTTTCTTTAATTTCCATGCAAATAACTTACACAAAGGGTGCATCAGTAACCCCTTCTCCCCCATATTCCATCTATTGTAGTGTACTCTGTAAATTGGACTCCACCATAGTGCAAGTCTGTCAGGCCAGAACACTTTCACCAGCATTATGCCTGGGCATAGTAGTGAGGACATGTGATTGGTTGGACATCTAAGGGATATGAAGGATGTGTGTGTTACTGGCAGCCCAGCCCAGGTCCCCGGTCTTGGAATAGAGAGGATGAAAAAAAGCTGAGTACCATGAAGTGGTGTTTACTGCACCTTGAGAGTCATATTTAACCCCTTGGTGACATCTACCTTACACATACAACAGACAGGCATTCAAGGAGTCTACAGTTACACAGCAGCTGCTATTATCTTATTGTCATTGACCAGCATTAGCATTCTTGCCCTTCAGAAGGCTCCTGTGCCTGCCATGTTAGATCTTCCAGTACAACCCCCATCAGTCTGTCCTTGATTGATTTAACCATCAGTAGTGATTTTACCACTCTACTACACCCAGTATTATCATCAGTAATGGACATTAGTAGTAGTAATAGGAATAACAGAACCAATATTATCTACTACAGTACTACTGCACCCAGCATTGTTACCATCAGTAATGGCCACCGTTAGTAGTAACAGGAACAATAACATAATCAGATTTTTTATTATTATTATTATTATTATTATTATTATTATTATTATTATTATTATTATTATTATTATTATTTTAAGTACTACTGCACCCAGTGTGTTATCATCAGTAGAGAGTACTGGTTGTAGTAAAAAAAAAAAAATAATAATCATCATCATCATCGTCACCATCAATAATGGACGTTGTTATTAGTAATAGGAATAAGAACATAATGAGCATTATTGACTTAAGTACTACTGCACCCATCATAACATCAGTAATGGGCATTGTTAGTAGTAATAAGAATAGTAATAACATAACTAGAATACTACTGCACCCATCATTGTTACCATCAGTAATGGGCATTGTTTGTAATAATAGAAAGAATAACATACCCAGAAATATTTACCGTATTACTACTACACCTATCATTGTTACCATCAGTTACAGACATTGTTAGTAGTTACAGGAACAATTATCAGAACTATTCACCGCAGCACTACTGGACGTTCCCCCATGTGCCCCCTGTAGCCCCCTTATAGCAGCAGTAATAACCCCGGGTGATATATGCTGCCAGAGCTGCTCGGGGGGACTCAGGGGGTCCGAGGATGAGGATTGTGTGGATGAGGATTGTAGGGGATTATTACTGCCGATTCCCCCCTATCTACTCAAGCTGCTTGGACTGTTCCACACAAGCTCATACCTCCCAAGTGTCCCTCTTTTGGAGGGACAGTCCCTACTTTTGACCCCTGTCCCTCTTTGTCCCTTACATGTCCCTCTTTCTGGCCTAGGAATTAGATTTGCTTTTTATGTTGCTCTAGAAAGTGTTTGGATTCTTATGATACAATAGACTTAAACTTGCAGATTATTCTATCATGTGGTGCAAGCTGGATCCTAAAACTTGTTATTTTCAAAGGAATCATGTGACCTTATGGCCCCTTTCATACATCCTTTTACACATGCAGTTCATGTGACCCCACACACACATCTGTAGGTGTTACGGCTCTGTTTTGGGGTCATAATCCGTATCATAAAAAATTATGACGCCATTAAGCGTTAAAGGGGTTTTCAAGTGAAAATCTTTTTCTTCAAGTTAACTGATATCAGAAAGTTATATAGATTTGTAATTTACTTCTATTAAAAAATCTCAAGTCTTCCCATACTTATTAGCTGCTGTATGTCCTACAGGAAGTGTTTTTTTTTTATTTCCAGTCTGACCCTGCTCTCTGCTGACATCTGACATCTGCAGGAACTCTGTCTCGGTTTTCTATGAATCCCCATAGAAAACCTCTCCTGCTCTGGACAGTTCCTGTCTCGGCCAGAGATGTCAGCAGAGAGCACTGTGTCAGACTGAAAATAAAACAACATTTCCTGCAGGACATACAGCAGATAATAAGTGTGGGAAGACTTTAGATTTTTTAATAGAAGTAAATTACAAATCTGTATAACCTTCTGACACCAGTTGATATGAAAGAAAAAGATTTTCGCTGGACAACCCCTTTAAGGTCACCCATTTGACAGTGGGTCCCTGCAAACATGGACAGATTACACTTGTAATCCTGTCCATGGTTGCAGGTCTGAAATTACAGACAGGGTTACTGATGTGTGAATGGGACCTAAGGATGCAGTCACACATACAGACACTTCTATAAACCACCTAAGAAAACAATATCACACTAGATAGTGTGAACCTCTAGCTCAGCACATGATAGGCTTAGATACACAGACAGTATCACACATGATAGATACACCTGCTCATCAATACACATCAATGTACATCTTACGTTAGATTCCACTCACCTCATATTTCTCCCTCGGTTTCGGCTGGTGTTATCGCACTCACTATATATAAGAAGCTCTGATCCTCCCTGGGAATTATATTGATAATTATGCGTGTCAGTGACTTCCCCTATATACTGTAAATGCTCAGTCCTAGCATGGATTTAAAGGAGAACTACATAATTATATATAATGATATAATGAGAAAATCATCTGTGTGACCTGGGGGACTAGATGGAGTAATAACGTATACTGATCAGACAGTCACAGAATACAGAACTATCACATCCAGTGACGTCTTCTCTGATTGTAAATGTCCTTTTCTTCTCCATGTGGCCCAGACCACTATGAAGACTTCTCCAACAGACTATACTATACTATACTATATATACAGACTATACTATACTATACTATACAGACTCTACTTAGACATCCCATATGACTCTATTACTGTATGTACTGCACTAATACTCTCAGATGCCATGCTTTGGATATGGTACTATGTAAAGTCAGAGATAAAGTTCACATCAGGGACAAAATTAGGAAATGATTAGAGATGAGCGGAGCTTTCGGATTTCTGGTTCGTGAGAACCAGAACGATCGGTGTCGGATTCCCGCTGTCTGCTCGCTCCATGCAGAGGGTAGATAACTCCTAAGGAACACCTGGAAAACTGGGATACAGCCATTGGCATTGGTTTTATCCCGGTTTTCCAGGCGTTCCTTTGGAGGTATCCACCCGCTGCACGGAGTGAGCAGACAGCGGGAATCCGACACCGATCATTTTGGTTCTCACGAACCAGAAATCCAAAAAGTCCGCTCATTACTAGAAATGATGCACTGTAGGCCAAACTACAAAATTAATTAGAATATAACTCTTTCATACAGTATATGCTGCTGCTCACACTCCCCTCATACACAGACTGCAGCTTGTGACTTACTTCTATATAGACAGCTAGTCTTAGCCCTCTTCTCCCACTTAAGTTGATGCTCATGTCCCCTCTCTGACATAAACGGACACTCACAGCTTCCCTCTCACACAGATTACACAGACTGCCAATATGACCCCTCTTCCACACAGACTAACAGTCATGGTCCCCTCTCTCACACAGACTTCCAATATGGCCCCTCTCTCACACAGACTTCCAATATGGCCCCTCTCTCACATAGACTGCTGGTAATGATCCCCCCTCTCCTCTCTCACATAGACTGCTGGTAATGATCCCCTCTCTCCTCTCTCACACAGACTGCTGGTAATGATCCCCTCTCTCCTCTCTCACACAGACTGCTGGTAATGATCCACTCTCTCCTCTCTCACACAGACTGCTGGTAATGATCCTCTCTCCTCTCTCACACAGACTGCTGGTAATGAACCCCTCTCTCCTTTCTCACATAGACTGCTGGTAATGATCCCCCCTCTCCTCTCTCACATAGACTGCTGGTAATGATCCCCTCTCTCCTCTCTCACACAGACTGCTGGTAATGATCCCCTCTCTCCTCTCTCACACAGACTGCTGGTAATGATCCACTCTCTCCTCTCTCACACAGACTGCTGGTAATGATCCCCTCTCTCCTCTCTCACACAGACTGCTGGTAATGAACCCCTCTCTCCTTTCTCACATAGACTGCTGGTAATGATCCCCCCTCTCCTCTCTCACACAGACTGCTGGTAATGAACCCCTCTCTCCTTTCTCACATAGACTGCTGGTAATGATCCCCTCTCTCCTCTCTCACACAGACTGCTTGCAATGATCCCCTCTCTCCTCTCTCACACAGACTGCTGCTCAGAGCCCTCTTCTCCCACTTAAGCTGCTGCTCATGTCCCCTCTCTCACATAAACTGCCACTCATAGCTTCCCTCTCCCATAGACTTCTGCTGATGGCTCTCATCTCTTACACAGACTGCTAGTATGACCCCTCTCTCACACAGGCTACCAATATGACCCTTTTCTCACAAAGACTACTGGTCGTGATCCCCTCCACATACAAAGGCTATTGTATATGGCCTCCTGCTATAAAGACTGCTGTTCATGGCACATTTTACTGCTTTTGCTCTGAAAATAACATATGTTAATTTCCCAGGACTAAGCATGACTCTTCCATCTAGAACAGGCTTCAGCTCATAATTCTCTATCACATATATACTGCCACTCACACTCACCTAGATAGGCATATATGACTCCCTGTCTTTTACAGGGACTGCCACTCATGCGCCCACTCCTAGACTACTGCTTATTGCTCCCTTTCACATAGACAACCATACATGGCTCCCCTTTCTCACATAGATCGATGCTTATGACCTCACTCTCACATAGATGGCTGCTGATGTTCCTTCTTTCTCGCATAGACTATTTTTAATGGTAGTGGACAGCAGATTGCAGAAAAGCAAGACCTATCAGCTAGTGGTCAAGACTTTAGATATGTCTAGGTGGGGTAAAGAAACATTTTTGGTATGTAAATTAATTAGCGAAAATCTTTGGAATTACATTGAGGAAAGTTTTGTGAAATGACATTTTAAGCCAGAATTTACAGGTGATTTTTTTTTACCACTGATATCGAACAAGTAAGTCGTTTTAAGTTTTACAATTTTACCAAAATTTCTGTTGATAAACCTAATTTTTTAAATAAACAAGGAGGCTAAAATGAAAGTTGTCGTTAAAGGGGAACTATCAGCAAGTTAGACGAATCTTACCTGTAATATTTCTGGCCAGCTCCATTGATAATCATTAAAGGAGTAGGCTGGTAGGGGGTGGATCTGTGCTATGGGGGCAGAGCAGTGCTCCTAAAGGTGCCCCATTGCTTTAAACAGTCTTACCGGACCTAGGAGTAAAAGACTAACTGCATGGGAATAGCAAAAAGGATAAAGATAAGAGGCATACAATCATCCTCAGCATCTCCTACGCAGTTGGGTCATACAGTATTAGTAGGTTAGATTTGTCTAACCTGGTGATAGTTCCCCTTTAAGCTCTATTTTAGGCTAACAGTATATAAAATCTTTACAACTCTTTTCAACACTGATTAAAAAAGGATGATCATCATTATATGATTTTTATATAAGACAACAAAAACAGGCGTAAAAAATCAGAAAATTACCAATAGTTAATGACTAGAGATGCTCGAGTCGAATTGAACCCAAACTTTCGGCATTAGATTAGCGGTGGCTGCTGAACTTGGATAAAGCCCTAAGGCTATGTGGAAAACATGGATATAGTCATTGGCTGTATCCATGTTTTCCAGACAACCTTAGAGCTTTATCCAAGTTCAGCAGCCCCAGCTAATCAAATGCCAATTGTTTGGGTTTGGATGGACTCGAACCCGAATCCGGTTCGCTCATCTCTATTAATGACTTAGATTTTTTTGTTTTGCCATTAGATTCTCTCTTGAATTCATGTCAGGTCTGAATACAATAATAAAACATTTCAGAAGGAACATGCAAATAACCAGACCCCAGGTTGATGATTGGATAGCAAAGATCTCCATGGCCACCATATATTTTCCTCGGGAGCTGAGAGATGCGGGAATGTAGGACATCCAGACACTCAGGAAGGCCAGCATGCTGAAGGTGATGAACTTGGCCTCATTGAAGCTGTCTGGAAGTCTCCTGGCCAAGAAAGCCACAATAAAGCTAATGGAGGCCAGAAGACCAAGGTAGCCAAGCATAGACCAAAAAGCCAAAGGTGACCCTTCATTACACTGAATAATCAGTACTCCTGAATTACTTTCTGATTTTACTTCTAGGAAGGGAGGAGAGAATGTCAGCCACATAATACAAAGAAAGATCTGAATAAGGATGCATGACATTACTATGAGATATGATACACGTGGAGTAGTCCAATGTCTTAGTTGACTATCAGGTCTTGTGGCCTTAAAAGCTATGACTACCATTATGGTTTTGGCCAAGATGCAAGAGACACAAAGTGCAAATACAATACCAAAAGTCACTTGTCTTAAAAGACAGATCTCATACTGGGGATAACCAATAAAGACTAAAGAGCAGAGAAAACAGAGCGATAATGACACCAGGAGAAGACAACTTAAGGAGTAGTTATTGGCCCGAACAATGGGTGTTGTTCTGTAGTGAATAAAAAGTCCAAAAATCGCCACAGGAACCAATGATGAGGAGATGCCAGTAGCCATTAGGGTGATGCCAAGTGGATCTTCATGTGAGAGAAATTCTTGGGTCTTCGGAACACAATGATCTTGGGTTGGATTTGGCCACGTATCCCACGGGCACTTTGTACATTGCAGAACATCTTTAAAAGAAATATTGAAACATGATTTTACAGCTGTGAACTTGAAGTACTACAATATGTGTTTTCCAGAAAAAAACAACAACAACAATGGTCTAAGACAGCCGTGTCAAACTCAGGCCCTCCAGCTGTTTTAAAACTACAATTCCCATCATGCCTGGACAGCCAAAGCTAAAGGTAAAGCTTTGGCTGTCCAGGCATAATGGGACTTGTAGTTTTGCAACAGTTGGGGGGCCTGAGTTTGACATCCATGGTCTAAGATATTTAAATATTTTTACACTAAACTATATTTTTTGGTTGTTTGTTTCCTACCTGTTTGGTTTGCTATCTCTCCATGTGGACATGGGATGCATTGGAAACAGCATGAAGGTTGGCCTTTTCTGGCTGCTTTCCTGAAGCCTGGAGGACAACTGGGGCTGCAGACTGAAATAGGGATCTGGGAAGAGAAATTGAGAGGGAAGATATTCAATTACCAGACAATTGTTTAAGGAAGGAAAATCATCCTGTGTTTTATAATTCGATAGCAGTAAATGGGAAAATCTTTAAGGAACGTTAATAATATCTCACCCCATTGTGTCCGACTCCCCATTGTACTTGGCTGGTATTAATAGTGAAGACATTGTTTATACTGGTATCATAGCTGCCCACTTTGACTTGTTGGAGTTTTCCTTCAGGGCTCAGATGCCAGTTCATAATATCGTACACAGCAGGTGGATCTCCGTTCTCATCGAAAAAGAGTTGTCTACCATCAGACGTGTTCAGATGTAACTTCTTTATGTAGTGCAACAACTGTGTAGAAAGAATAAATCAGTACTGGAAGGTCGGAATTTGTTCACAAATCTGCAGAACTTAATCGGATTTTAATTATCTATATTTCCCCTGTAACTGTGTCTGACATAGTGAAGTGTTAATTGTTGGGGAAACCCCTTGGGATTTTTACCAAGACACTAGATTACAACTGTGATCATGTAGTCGAGGCTAATAGTTTTTTTTCTGAAGTGCTTTAATTGGTATTGACCGTAGTATGGATGGAGTTTAATGGTTGGGAATACTGGTTTCTCTGGCCATTACAGTGACTATGTGGCTATCAATCAAAGTGATCCTTCTGTTTTTGGTTGCAGTGCACACACCAAACTCAAACCTGTGTGATAAGACTGGCTCCTGGATCCTGATGGGTATTTATTAGGAAATCATTGTAAACATTTTTCAATTCAGCTTATACTAACCTGCCAAGGCTTAAAGTTCTCAATGTCAGCACATGATCTATTGGGGAATGGTCCATCTCCCTTCTTGCATTTAAGCAAATCACTCAGAGCTTTTACTACTGCATGAACTGCTGTATAGACATTGTAGGTTACCCGTAGACTAGAGACGTCATTGTAACTGTTCTGAATGCTTTCAAGACTTTCTTTGCCCGTACAGTATTTAATCGATGCGTTTGAAATGTCTTTGGTTGGTATCTGGTCTTGGAATTTGCAGTCAAAAGTTTGTTCCCAGAATATTTTTATGTATTGGTTTCCAACAACCATGGATGGATTGATCCTGTTGAGGAAATCTCTAAATCCCGGCATGCTCCCACTATGGAGGGCAAAACCAATTGTTCCAAGAAGAAGTCTTGAATATTTTTTCAGTGTTAAGAAAGATGAGGTAGCCCAAGCCTCACTGGCAATCCATACTTTTCCTGTGACATTCTGCCTCAGCATCTCATCTAGTACAAAGTCTAAGTCTATATCATTAGAGAAGATGACCACCGCTGTGGCTGTTGAGTCTTTAATTACCTGGGCAATATGTGGGGCATTTCGATCTTGCCAGCTGGTGACTATGGTCTCTGTGAAGGCCACACAGGCTCCGGCTTTAAGTATGTCTTTCTTGACCAATTGGATAGCTTGTTGTCCATAATCATCATCAATGGCCACCAGACCAATCCAGGTCCATCCAAAGTGCAACACCAGCTGAGCTAGACCACGAGACTGGAAGGCATCACTGGGGACTGTTCTAAAGAATGATCGGAACTGGATACGGTTACTGAGGAGAGAACTTGTGGCAAAGTGACTAATCTGTTGGAAAATTGAATATTATCAGCAAGTGAGAATTATGATTAACAAACATTAGTATTTGAGGCTTTCAGATCTTTTCCAATTTTCAAAAATGATACAAGTGAACTTCCCAGACAAATCAGAAATCATCATCATTAATGATCCATGAACCCAGCCCTATATATATTCTAGGAAGTAATTGGGTCCTTTTAACTCATCAGAAAGACCTCTATGAAATCTTGATCATAGAAATTATTCAAAACAATATTATATATCTTAAAGTGGAAAACCTGGAAACCCCTTTTTTAAAATGAGCCCCCCAGCTAATTGAGTGAACATGAAAGGCCCTTCTTCCTTAGCACAGCAAAACACCCAGCAATAATCTATTTTTGGTAAAGGTAGTGGCTACATTTATAATTGGGTGCCATATACTGAGGATAAATACCATTAACTGCACCCACTTAAAAAAGTGGATGACCACAAGTTTTATGGCCATACTCTAACTTTATTAGATTGAGCACTATTCTTTGTAAAAAGCCTCTACTCTTGCCAATAGAGTGTGATAGAATATGAGACATATCAAAATCAGTTTCCCTTGTGGTGCAACTACTTTAAATATACTAAATATAGGAAATCTATTGAAAGTGTTCCAAAATGCAATGGTGTAACCTGAACAATCACTAGGACCTCTGAAAAGATTAGAATTATATTTTTTACATTTGCTGGGAAAAGTTAGTAAGCAATTTGAAGAGATCTGGACTGGTAATAGCAAGACTAAAAATGGAACTGCTGTAGAATAAAGAACACATCCTGCTGACCAAACCAACATGCAGGGTGAATCGGAGAAGAATTTATTTGCACTTTGTCTCAGTTAAACTATTCTTCAATTAAAAAAAATCTTTACATAGTGAAGTGACTCCTGAGAAAAGAGGATATATATAACTTAAAACACATTGGAGATAATCAAAAGTCATCAAAGTCATGGATTCCCCAGCACTTACCTGTGGATACCTGTACAGCCCCAGTATATGAGCCAGTGAAATGGAGTATGTAGATGCAGAATGTCCAATGACTGCAGCCAGCCGAGTGTCCTGGTTACATCGATAGTTGGGCACAGGTTGTCCATGTCCACTCAACATCTGTAGAGTTCCTGATACTGCTCTCTGGAGGACTGTACAAGAGTCATACAGCTTGAATCCCAAGGTGATATTTGGCAAAATATCTGGGGTTTCATTAATTTCCTCCACAGCAAAATGCACGGCTTGGGCGCGCTGGTAGGGATCTAACATGAAGCTGTGAACAATATATACAGGTTATTGTTTACTGAGTATATAATATACCTTGTGCTCTCCTCCCTTATCATTTGTAGAAGGAGAGTTGGGCAACTTCCAGACACATTAGACAGTCTGTGGGAGTTGGCCATATATTGTCTGGTGTCTATACTTTGGCAGGAGGATCAACCTTCTCAAAGATGACTAGTTACTTGTAGACTGGTCATACAGTTAAAATTGCTGTTAGTGTCAAGGATACCTAATAAAATTAACAAATTATTATTATTATTATTATTATTATTATTATTATTATTATTAAAAATACACATTTCAATCTATAATCATTTATGCATCAGTTGAGACTGCAAAGAAATGGTTAAAGCCACTAAAACATAAAAATATAAAGTATTCCATCATCTACATCAATGCTTCTTGATAATAGGAAAAAAAATGTTAGTCTCCAAACTGAAAGGGGTTTTACAGGTTAGTGAATAGCACAAACAATGCACGGGACCAAGACATCCGGCAATGTGGCTGTGTTGATTAGATGATTAGGGGGTACCTGGTGACAGGAACCGGCTGGCTCCCCACACCTCCGGAGTGTGCATCCGGCCTTCTGACTACGTCGTCCCTGGCAACCAGCCTGGCCAGGTGCAAGGAGCGCACAGACGGCGTCCTCAGGGGCAAGTCAGTGTCTTTGATAATGCCGTGGCCAAGGCTGTCTGCCCCCGGCTGAGTGACGCAGCTGCGGTGCATTCTAATCTTAGTGAGTGGCGGCAGCCTCCACCAGTTACACTGTGTACTGTGTCTAGGGATTGAGTTTCAGCCCTAATCACGCCTGGGCCTGAGACTCCAAGCCCCATAAGTATCCTCCCCTGTATACTATGACTTGCCTTCGATAGTGCCTAGTTTACTAGTGTATCTTGACCTAGCGTTTTATCCTGCTTAGTATTTTGTGGTTATCTGACTTCTGGCTCTTGACTTTTTTATTACCCTCTTGGATATCATTTTATACTGTGCTGCTCATTTGTTATTGACCCGGTCCTCTGACCTTGCCTTATTGTGTGTGTGTTTGTCTTGTTTTTTTCTGTGTTGCCCCTAGTTGAGATCAGGGATTGCCGTCCAGTTGTCCGTTGCCACCTAGGGCTTCAGAAGCACTTAGGCAGGAACAGTGGGGAGGGTGCCAGCTTCAGGGCTCACCTGTCCTTGTGTCATCCTGTCCCTGATTCCTAATACCTGGTGTGGAAAGCCTGTGGATCAAGTATTGAGGAGGTTATCCAGTGTTAGAAAAACATGGCCACTTTCTTCCAGAGACAACTTTGCTCTTATCTCCAGTTCAAGTCTTATTTTTTTTTTCTTTTTTAAACCCCATTAAAGGAAGTAGTGGACAAACCTGTTTAAAAAAAGCTCATGTAATGTCTCGAATCATATGTCGGTAATCTAAATTAAAAGTACACAGACTTTTGCAAAAGTTTGTGCATCCTAGGTGAAATTATGAATTATGCTTAAAGGCCTTATCTGTGAATTGTAAGAAGTATAACCTTAAGAGCTTAGTCTACTTTCAAATATTGTGTCATAAGAGGACCTGGCCCCACCAGGAAAATGGAACAGTCACTGATGGAACATTCACAGGATATAGCTGGCATTCTTACACTTAGTAGATATGTTAATAAGGCGGGGGGGAGGGGGGTGTTTATGGGGGGGGGAGGGGGGTGTTTATGGGGGGGGGGGGGGTACCAAACTGGTAAATTGCTCAGGAACCCTATTTTCTAGGGACTGGACCAGGAACAGGAAACCTTCCACCCCACTATCTGCTCCATTGTACAGATGACTGCACGCAATACTAGAGAGAGCTGCAGCCCCCTCCTACTCTGTATCCTTTATAATACTTTAATTCTTTATGTGCCTTGCCTGTATACCCATCAAACACAAGGGCCTTGATGCAACCACTACATTTGCAGTCTCTATAGCTATGCTCTAGATAAAAAGTAGAAAAAATAGATTTAAAAAATCTTACGTGGTACATATAGCAGGACCGGGCCTCTCCTTGTAATTGATGCTTGGGTATATATTGTCCATGTGAACATTCATCACGGCCCCGATTATTACCTTCCCATCCATGGACATGGCTGGTGTGACCTCTCCGCCGGTCATTCTACAACTAGACTCAATGCAGTTGCAGAAGTGTAGGATGTAGAGTATGAACCGAAGCCGCATTGTCTGTAAGAATTATAGTATCCGGCATAGAACTGGTTAACAATATCGCATAGTCTTCAGTATTAAACCAGAACCCTGAAATAAAACAATATAGGAATAATTATTGTTGCTGGTCTGGTGGTCGGAGCTCTGGGCTTGTGAATTTGAATCCAACAATTGTCATCTGCCCGATGTTTGGATGTTCCCACTGGGTTTTCTTTCAAACTCCAAAAATCATGTTGATGGATGCTCAGCATTGAGCATCACCCACGAAAGGGTTAGATACACTGACTCAGCATACATTGTTACATAATATAGGCTTAGATATGGCAGCAGATTGTAATTATTCCTATCACCTACAGAAGAATGTTTTACTAAAAAACTACACACAGTGTATTCCATGTGCAGAACCTAACCACTAAGAACAGAGAACAGAGATAGAAAATACTGATGTTTTCAATGTTTCATTGACCCATTTTGGATTAATGAACTTAGAGAGAGACTATGGCAACGCCATCCCCATCTACATCTCTATATGGAAGGGGGACTATGGCAGGGAGTGCTCCATGCTCTGTATAATATTGGTGCACTTCTCTTGAGAATAACCCATCAGAGTCCTTGATATCCAACCCTTCACTTCCCATCCATCTACGATGTTCCTACATAAGCCATATATTCTCATGCTAACCCTGAACCCTCTGATCCTACACTAATACTCCCATCTCTCTGTCCTCTATTTCTTGCTATGCTTTACAGCTTCCAGATACCAAGGATAGCATAAGAAGTGCTTCAGTGTGGAACAGAGCAGTGCTGAGAAGGAGAACATAGTTGTGCCGAAAATATTAACTATATAGACCTTTTCCACCTTCTTTTTCCAGTGTGATGAGAAGCTGAGAAGCCATTACCCAGTGTTTCCTATCTTTGGGTCTTTATTAACTATACTCCCTCTACATTTTATGTGTTTAGTCTTTGCATAATACAGGAGCCATTGGCTCTAGGTCACCAAGGGTAGACTCTTTCGGAGACTTTTCTGGTACTATCTTGTACCACTGCCCTGGTCTGGGTACACCACCACTCACAGTCCTTACTAGACACCTGGCTTCCCACTCCAGTGACCACCTGGTCGCCATCTGCCTGGACTGTGGGTTCCCACTATGTCCCTGACTTCTCTTCATTCCAACAATAAATTATACAGTTTTGACTTGAGGCCTGAGTCCTGTGTCACCTGTGTGGGCTTTAATTGTTTTGTTATATTTCCAGTGTCACCATGGCCATGCTGGTCAGCTTCTCACGGGGTCTCTGACCATCTATGATGGTGCCTGAATTCATGCTGCAGGTGGAATATGACACAGGATCAGTGTTGGAATCAAGGGAAGTCAGAGACATAGTGGGGACCCACAGTCTAACAAGCTGGAGGTTACACCTGGAGCAGGCATTAAGGACGGTGAGCGGTGGTGGACCTCCAGTGAGTAGGAATTAGACCAGGACAATGGTGAGCCAGATCACAAACCAGATGGTGCCAAATAGTCTCTTGATGAGTTAACCCTAGTAACCTAGCTCCTTCTCTATATTGTGTTACACCTTTCTCCAAAGGACATAACCTACCGCTCTTCCAGATACTGGGAACAGCTCATTCTTTCCCAGGCAGTTAACCCCGGCCCCTCTTCAGTACACTTGACCAAAAGAAAGCTACGCCTCAGGGCTAACCAAGATACTTACAGTAGATACACCGGGTCACAAGACAATATCACATACAAAAAGCTTCAACACACTGGCACAGCCACGTAGTATAACCCATTATAGACAAAGACACAGCTCAGCAGTTCACTGTCAAACTAATATATGCCACTCACCTCATATATCTCCTCCAGTTATCTCTAGTATTCCTGTATACTTACTATATATAAGAAGCTCTGGTATATTCTGGGAATTATATCGGTAATTACACATCCAGTGATTTCCCGCATATAGACGCTCATTCCCAGCACGAATATTATCACCAGAATATAGGAGAAATACATAATTATATATAATGATATAATGAGACAATAGGCTGGGTGGCCCAAGGGAACATCTCATAACTGTAGTGGGATTTTTTTTTTTTTTTGTTGATGGTCAAAGAAGGGCTAAAACAAAAGATTCAATAAATGTTACAGAGCTGCACTTTCAGATATTATACATAAGTAGTTTTTCCACAATAAAGTGGAGAGCTTGGCTGTATATTATGTACCATCTTTTCCGATTTATGGTCTATAGGTCACTGGTAGAGATGAGCGAACCTTGAGCATGCTCGAGTCCATCCGAACCCGAACTTTCGGCATTTGATTAGCGGTGGCTGCTGAAGTTGGATAAAGCCCTAAGGCTATGTGGAAATCATGGATATAGTCATTGGCTGTATACATGTTTTCCAGACAACCTTAGAGCTTTATCCAAGTTCAGCAGCCCCAGCTAATCAAATACCGATTGTTTGGTTTTGGATCGACTCGAACCCGAACCCGGTTCGCTCATCTCTAGTCACTGGGCATCTACCACACTTTATGGTTTTAGCTGAGAATTACTGGAATCCTCCAAATGAGAGGTAGATACTCCAACATAGCTGAATTCACTGCTGTCTTTGATTAAAGGATGTTCCTATCTGGACAAGTTATATCCTATTCACAGTATCCACGAGATGGGGCACAACTAAGAGACCAGCTAAGAGATCTAACTGCTGGGGTCTACTGCAGGCTCAAGAATGGGAATCCCTGGATCCCAGCTGTGGGTCACCACTCCATTTATTCTCTAACATATCTATGGTGGCTTAAAAGAGAATGAATGGTGCATTGGCATCTTTACACTGCCCATGGCTCCATCCAATGTGGATTTCAGGTTACCTGTACTCAAGACTGTGGGGTCACTCTACTCAATACTCTTAAGACCCTATTACACCAACAGATGTCTGACAGATTTTTTTCAGCCAAAACCAGGAATGGACTATAAACAGAGAACAGGTGATAAAGGAAAGACTGAGGGCCCTATTACACGGAATGATAATCGGACGAATCGGCCCTATCCAGCTGATTATCGCTCCGTGTAATAAACACAACGATCAGCCGATGACAACGATCATCGGTTGATCGTTACTTTAGGTTTGAACCTATAATTGTCGGGCTCCAACTGCACATCGCCACATGTAACTGTATACATTACCTATCCATGCTGCAGGGCTTCTCTTGCAGTCTGCTTCTCTCTGGCTCCCGCATGCTCCAGCTTCAGAATGGCCTGCCTCAGCTGACAGTCCGCTCAGCCAATCACTGGCTGGGATCACCGCAGCCAGTGATTGGCTGAGCGGCCTGTCAGCTGGGAAAGGCTGCTCTAGAGCTGCAGTGCGCGGGGCCCGGTGAGAATCAGACTGCAAGAGAAGCCCTGTAGCATGGATAGGTAATGTATACAGTTTAAGCAAGGGTTGCAAGGAGATTGGTAAAGATGTCCACGCAGCCCTTGTTAAACAACTATCGGGTCGTGTAATAGGCCCAGTAAAAGAGCACAAATCTAGCAGATCGGCCCTTGTTTACAGTTATTATTGGGTCCCCATTGGCCCGTGTAATGGGACCCTGAGATTTCTCCTCTTTTCAAATCTGTTCCTGGCTTTGGCTGGAAAAATCTGTCAGATAATCTGTCAGACATCTCTTGCTTTATTAGGGCCCTTAGTTGGATCTCTTAGTTATCCATCTATCCCGTGGATATTGTGGGTAATGGTACGTTTACACGAAACCATAATTGGCCCGATCGTGCGATTAACGATGTCGGAGTAACGATTTTTTTTCATAACGATCAGCGTTTATACGGTACGATATATCGTACGGAAAATTCGTTTTGCGATCGCTTAAGCCTATCTCACACATTGGTTAAATCGGCGAACGACTGTTCACACGGAACGATCTGTGAATTTTTGCGAACGACAAACAACGATTTGATAACATGTTGAAAGATCAAAATGAACGATTTTCGTTCGTCGTTTGATCATTCGCCGCGTTTACACGTACGATTATCGTTCGAATTTGATTGTTATCACGCAAATTCGCACGATAATCGTTATGTGTAAACGCACCTTAAAGCATGGAAATATCCTTTAACCCCTTTAAGACCAAGCCTATTTGCACCTAAAAGACCAGTCTCATTTTTCAAAATCTGACCTGTCTCCCTTTATGCGCTTATAGCTCAGTGATGCTTTAACGTATGCTAGCGATTCTGAGATTGTTTTTTCGTCACATACGGCACTTTAAATAAGTGACAAAATTTGGTCACTACTTTGTGTGTTTTTTGTGAAAAACATCAAAATATCATGACAAATTTAAAAAAATTTGCATTTTATGAACTTAGAAATTCTCTGCTTCTAAAAAAAGAAAGTCGTATCACATAAATTAGTTACTAAGTCACATTACCGATATGTCCTCTTTATTCTGGCATAATTTCATAAACATATTTTACTTTTTTAGGGTGTTACGGGGCTTAGAAATTTATAAATTTTACCACATTTTCGTGAAAGTTTCCAAAACTGATTTTTTTAGGGACCAGTTTTTTTTTTAAGTTGATTTAGGAGGTTTGTATACTGGAAACCCCCATAAGTGACCCCATTTTGGAAACTACACAACTTAAAGGGGTAGTGCGGCAGTAAAGAATTATTCACAGAATAACACACATTACAAAGTTATACAACTTTGTAATGTATGTTATGTCTGTGAATGGCCCCCTTCCCCGTGTCCCACCACCCCCACCCGTGTTCCCGGAAGTGTGGTGCGCTATACTCACCTGTCACGTGCCGACACCCGTCTCTGATCTTCATTCAGTGACGTCTTCTTCGGTCGGCCGGCGAACAGCTCCGTCTGTTCCGAATGCTGGCCGCCCTCTGCAGCGTCAACAGATGCTCAGCTGCGATTGGCTGAGCATAACTGTACTCAGCCAATCGCGACTGAGCAGCTGATGACGCGGACGAGATTGTCTGAGCGTAATTGTGCTCAGCCAATCGCGGCTGAGCACAGTTGTGACGCGGCGGAGGGGGGACGGGTGGCAGCGACTCGGCCGTCCGTCCGAAGATGGCGTTTGGCACAAAATGTCGGACGGCCCTCAACACGGATCAGGCAATGTATAATGCACCAACACTTCCGGGTACATGGGTGGGGGTAGTGGGACACAGGGAAGGGGGCTATTCACAGACATAACATACATTACAAAGTTGTATAACTTTGTAATGTGTGTTATTCTGTGAATAATTTTTTAGCGCGGCACTACCCCTTTAAAGAATTAATCTAGGGGTATAATGAACATTTTAACCCTACAGGGGCTGGAGGAAAGTATTCCTCCAAGTAAAATTTTCCAATAATATATACGTTTAGATTAAAGTCTCTCATTTTTAAAAGGAACGTGAGAGAAAAAGCACTCGAAAATTTGTAACGCAGGTTCTCATGAATACTACAGTACCCCATATGTGGGCGTAAACCACTGTATGGGCACACAGCAGGGCTCAGAAGGAAGGGAGCGCCAATAAGCTTTTCCATTGCAGATTTTGCTGAAGAAGTTTCCGAGCGCCAGGTGCGTTTGCAGAGCCCCTGAAGTGTCAGCAGAAAGAAAAAACCCCATAAGTCACCCCATTTTAGAAAGTACACCCCTCAAAGAATTCATCTTGGGGATGTGGTGAGCATTTTGACCCCACAGGTGTTAGAGGAAAGTATTCAAAATTAGACAGTAAAAATGAAAAACTCAAATTTTTTCAATAATATGTTCGTTTAGTTTGAAATTTCTCAATTTCACGAGGAACAAGAGAAAAAACGTACCCCAAAATTTGTAAAGCAGGTTCTCCTGAGTAAAACGGTACCTCATATGTGAGTATAAACCACGGCATGGGCACACAGCGGGGCTCAGAAGGAAAGGAGCGCCAATTCGCTTTTGCTGATTTTGCTGAAGAAGTTTTTGAGCGCCCGGTGCGTTTGCAGTGCCCCTGTAGTGCCAGCAGAGTAAAATATCGCCATAAGTCACCCCATTTTGGAAAGTGCATCCCTCAAGGAATTCATTTTGCGGTGTGGTGAGCATTTTGACCCCACAGGTATTAGAGGAAAGTATTCAAAATTAGACAGTAAAAATGAAAAACTCAAATTTTTCCAATAATATGTTCCTTTAGTTTGAAATTTCTCAATTTCACGAGGAACAGGAGAAAAAATTCACCCCACAATCTGTAATGCAGGTTCTCCTGAGTAGAACGGTTCCCCATATGTTGGTATAAACCACTGTATGGGCACACAGCGCAGCTCAGAAGGGAAGGAGTGCCAATTAGCATTTTCCATGCAGATTTTTCTGAAGTAGTTTCTGAGCGCCGGGTGCGTTTGCAGTGCCCCTGTAGTGCCAGCAGAGTAAAATATCGCCATAAGTCACCCCATTTTGGAAAGTGCACCCCTTAAAGAATTCATTTTGGGGTGTGGTGAGCATTTTGACCCCACAGGTATTGGAGGAAAGTATTCAAAAGTAGACAGTAAAAATTAAAAACTCAAATTTTTCCAATAATGTGTTCCTTTAGTTTGAAATTTCTCAATTTCACGAGGAACAGGGGAGAAAACTTACCCCAAAATCTGTAATGCAGGTTCTCCTGAGTAGAACGGTACCCCATATGTGGGCATAAACCACTGTATGGGCACACAGCCGGGCTCAGAAGGGAAGGAGTGGCAATTAGCATTTTCTTTCTGAAGAAGTTTCTGAGCTCCGGGTGCGTTTGCAGAGCCCCAGTAGTGTCTACAGAATAGAACCCCCCCAAAAGTCACCCTGTTTGGGAAAGTACACCCCTCAAAGAATTCATCTTGGCGTAGGATGAGCATTTTGACCCCACAGGTATTAGAGGAAAGTATTCAAAATTGGCCAGTAATAATGAAAAACTAAATTTTTTCCAATAATATGTTGGTTTAGTTTGAAATTTCTAAATTTTACAAAAAAAAAAAAAGGGGAAAAAATGTACCCCAAAATCTGTAATGCAGGATCTCCAGAGTAGAACGGTACCCCATATGTGGGCATAAACCACTGTATGGGCACACAGCGGGGCTGTGGAGTGCCAATTTGCTGGAGCAAAACCGCAGCTCGTAATAGTTATTAGAATAGCGCAGTTAATAAAAAAAAATAAAAAAAAAATGAGATTACAGGTAATGTGGGGTGGTTACGGGTAATCTGGAGGTGGTTACGGTCAACATGGGGTGGTCATGGGCAACCTGCTGTGGTTACGGCAACCTGGGGTAGTTACAGGCAACCTGGGGTGGTTAGAGGCAACCTGGGGTGGTTACAAGAAATTTGGGTTAGATACAGGCAACCTGGGGTGCTTAGAGGCAACCTGGGCTGGTTACAGGCAACGTGGGGTGAATACGGACAACCTGCTGTGGTTACAGACAATCTAGGGTGGTTATAGGCAACCTGCTGTGGTTTTGGGAAACATGGGGTGGTTACGGGCAACGTGGGGTGGATACGGACAACCTGCTGTGGTTACGGACAATCTGGGGTGGTTACGGACAATCTGGGGTGGTTACAGATAAACTGAAGTCCTTATAGGTAATCTGGCGTGGTTACGGGCAATCTGGAGGGGGTCATTGGCAATTTGGGGTGGTTAGAGGCAAGGTGCGGATTTCAGTGGCAAGGTGCGGTTGTCAGTGGCAAGGTGCAGTTGTCAGTGGCAAGGTGCAGTTGTTAGTGGCAAGGTGCGGTGGTCAGAGGCGACGTGCGGTGGTCAGAGGCAAGGTGCTGTGGTCAGAGGCGATGTGCGGTGGTTAGAGGCAACCTGCGGTGGTCAGAGGCAACCTGCGGTGGTTGCGTGCAATCTGGGGGGGTTACATGTAATCTGGCATGATTACTGGCAAGCTGGGGTGGTTATGCTCAAAATGCGGTGGTTACAGGCAACCTGGGGGGGTTACAGACAATCTAGGATTGTTACAGATAAACTAAAGTGCTTATAGGTAATCTGGGGTGAGTACATGTAATTTGGGGTGGTTACAGGCAATCTGAAGGGGGTCACTGGCAACGTGCGGTGATTAGAGGCAACGTGCGGTGGTTAGAGGCAATATGCGGTTGTTACGGAAAACCTGGGGTGGTTACGGGCAACCTGCGGTGGTTACAGACAATCTGGGGTGGTTACGGACAATCTGGGGTGGTTACAGACAATCTGGGGTGGTTACAGACAATCTGGGGTGGATACAGACAATCTGGGGTGGTTACAGACAATCTGGGGTGGATACAGACAATCTGGGGTGGTTACAGACAATCTGGGGTGGTAACGGATAAACTGAAGTCCTTATAGGTAATCTGCGGTGGGTACCTGTAATCTGTCGTGGTTACGAGCAATCTGGAGGGGGTCATTGGCAATTTGGGGTGGTTAGAGGCAAGGTGCGGTTGTCAGTGGCAAGGTGTGGTTGTCAGTGGCAAGGTGCGGTGGTCAGAGGCGACGTGCGGTGGTCAGAGGCGACGTGCGGTGGTCAGAGGCAAGGTGCTGTGGTCAGAGGCGATGTGCGGTGGTTAGAGGCAACCTGTGGTGGTCAGAGGCAACCTGCGGTGGTTGCGTGCAATCTGGGGGGTTACATGTAATCTGGCATGATTACAGGCAAGCTGGGGTGGTTATGCGCAACCTGCCGTGGTTACGGGCAACCTGGGGGGGTTACAGACAATCTAGGATTGTTATGGATAAACTAAAGTGCTTATAGGTAATCTGGGGTGGGTACATGTAATTTGGGGTGGTTACAGGCAATCTGAAGGGGGTCACTGGCAACGTGCGGTGGTTAGAGGCAACGTGCGGTGGTTACGGGCAATCTGGAGGGGGTCACTGGCAACGTGCGGTGGTTAAAGGCAACGTGGGGTGGTTATAGTCAACGTGCGGTGGTTACGGTCAACGTGCGGTGGTTGCGGTCAACGTGCGGTGGTTGTGGTCAACGTGCGGTGGTTACGGATAATCTGGGGGGGTTAGGGGTAATTTGGGAGTAAACTGCAATTATTACTATAATAAAAAGTGTGTGTTTTATTTTTTTGTATGTTTGTCACTTTTTGTACTTTGCACATTCATTTTCACTGTATTACTATGATTACTGTGATATTTTCTATCACAGTAATCATAGTTCAGTGACAGAGACCAAATTGGTGTCTGTCACTTTAAATTTTCAGAGTTGGCTGGTTATGGAGCGCATGTGCACTTCATAACCAGCCAGGACGCCGAGGAGGAAGGACCTCCCAGGATCAGGTGAGTATATGGGGTGGGGGGGTGGGGGGTGACTGGGGGGCAACTTGGGGGGGGGGGGCACAGTATCACTTTTTATCCCTTGTCACCAATCATTTATGGTGACGGGATAAAAAGTGAAGGTGGCACATGGCACAAGCGATCCATATATACCACTGATCGCTTGTACTGGGACCCCGCAGGGGGGTCGCCGATCACTGCCCCATCCTCTCCGCTACCTCCGGTGGCGGAGAGCATGGGGCTTTCATAAATTTTTTCTTTTTGATCACTGTGGACAGACTTAGGTCTGTTCACAGTGATGGCGGCGGCCATCTTGGATCTGATGGCCGCCGCGGGGAGGGGGGGTTAGTGACTGGGGCACTAGGGGGCTGATCTGGGGTCTGATTTTACTTATTTCATGAAATACAGCGGCGGCACCGGCCCATTATTGACCGCCGTATTGGCGGTCACTAAGGGGTTAATGAGGATCGCAGCTGATTCTCATTACCTCCGGTGCTGCAGTCAGATGAAAGCGGTATCGCTATTTCTGCGGCCTGCGCTCGAGGAGACCAGACGTGTCCTGCCTGAGCTCCGGCTTTCCGGGTCATTATCGGCGACTACATAGCTCAGTTCCTGTCCGTTTTTGGTCTGGAGACCCCTGAAGGACCCCTCTACCTCTCTAGATGTCTTCTACATCGAGAAAAGCCTCGGCGGCAGCTCGGAGAAAGAAGCAATCTTCTCTTCAGACAGCGGGGAGAAAACAAGATGGCGCCGGCTCTATGATGGATTACTGGCGGGAGGCCCTGTATACCGAGGTACTTGAAACGCTGCGACCTCCGTCCCCTCCCGCATCCCCAGCCTCTGACCGAAAGACTGGAGAGAAAGATAGCACTCCATCCCGCGCGGCCAAACGGAGATCTATATATATGCTACTATATTTGCCTTCGCTTGTTTTTTCAGTGTATTGTACGCAATTTACATGTCTTTTATCAGCCTATGTTAGCGTTTGTAAAATTATTGAAAAACTTGCCAATAAAAACTTATTGAAACAGAAAGCGGTATCGCTATCTCTGCAGCGATACCGATCTCATCATAAAACCCCGTCAGAGCAGGAACGTATATATACATTCCTACTGCACGGGGTATGTGCAATAAGAACGTATATATACATGTTACTGACGTGAAGGGGTTAATTGATACTTTTTTCTTCATATATATTTTCTTCAAACTACTATCAAACCTGCCTGTTGCTGATCCCCAAAAACAGATAATATACAGGCCACCATTGCTGCATAGAACACCATTATGTGTGTAGAATTAGCCACGGTGCATCTGCTTCTAATAAGGGTTACATTTTAGACCATTTTTAAATAAAATATAATAATAATTAACCCATTCAAGACCAAAAAAGTTTGGGTCAAATTAATGCAATGTTCCTCCCCGCCTTCTAAGAGCCATAGCGCTTTTATTTTTCCACCTACAGGGCTGGTTGGGGTGTCATTTTTTGCATCATGATCTCTAGTTTTTATTAATATCATATTGGTGTAAAAGAAAAATTTGATTGCTTTTTATTAATTTTTTTGTGATAGATAATTTAATAAAATCAGCAATCCTGGTGCGTTTTTTTTTTTCCTGTTTACGCCATTCACCGTGCGGGAACAATATTATGTTATGTTATATTTTAATAGATCGGACAATTCCGCATGCTACCATATGTAATAAGTTTATTTATTTATTTATTTATTTATATTTTATAATGGGCAAGGGGGTCTGTAAACTTTTATGGGGGGAGGGGTTATAAGGGGTTTTTTAATACTTGGATAAAACTTTTTTTATTACACTTTTTTTTCACTTTTATCACTAGATTGCATATACTCGGGGGGTCTCGATCACTCAGTGACAGATGCTTGATCTGTCACTGAGCATCTTAACCACAGTGATCGCTGTAGATCCATGGCGTTTAAGGGGTTAATAAGAGTCGGCTGCGGGATCGCAGCTGACTCCCATTACCTGCGGCCCGGAGACTGATGTGAGCGGGAACGCTATGCTCCCGCTCACATCATTAACCCCGTCACAGCAGGAACGTATATATACATTCCTACTGCACGGGGTATTTGCAGTAGAAACTTATATACACAGATTGCTGACGTGAAGGGGTTAAAAAACAATAACAACATATGTTTTGTTGCCAGTTTGATAGTTCTAGTGCTGCATGGCATTACGGAGCTTAAGGCCGGGTTCAAACAGCGTAAGACACCGGCCGTTCTGTGACCCAGCTGAATCACAGAATGGCCGGTGTCAGTGGAGATATTTGAATTGAATGAATAGCAGCCACACAAAACTGACATGTCAGCTCTTCTTGCGGGTGCTAGGGATCCCGGCTGGAGTGTATACTATGTGTGTACACTCCGGCCGGGATTCCATTGATTTCAGCGCAATGCAGTGCGATGCGGCAGCTGGGACTTCCGGTACACGCAGCGCATACCGGGAGTCCCAGCCACTGCGGCGCGCACAGAGCTCAGTGGTGACGGAGCTGCCCGGGACCAGGAGCTTCTCGTCTGTCGGGAAAGAGAGAAGAAGAGGCCCGTGACCGACGGGGGAGCGTGGTGACAGGTGAGTTGGGTTTTGTTTTGTTTTGTTTTTCTTATCATAGGGGGACATCACTGGGGGCTATAGGGGGGATGGACATCACTGGGGGCTATAGGGGTGGATGGACATCACTGGGGGCTATAGGGGGGATGGACATCACTGGGGGCTATAGGAGGGGATGGACATCACTGGGGGCTATAGGTGGGGATGGACATCACTGGGGGCTATAGGGGGGATGGACATCACTGGGGGCTATAGGGGGGATGGACATCACTGGGGGCTATAGGGGGGATGGACATCACTGGGGGCTATAGGGGGGATGGACATCACTGGGGGCTATAGGGGGGGATGAACATCACTGGGGGCTATAGGGGGGGATGGACATCACTGGGGGCTATAGGGGGGATGGACATCACTGGGGGCTATAGGGGTGGATGGACATCACTGGGGGCTATAGGGGGGATGGACATCACTGGGGGCTATAGGGGGGGATGGACATCACTGGGGGCTATAGGGGGGGATGGACATCACTGGGGGCTATAGGGGGGGATGGACATCACTGGGGGCTATAGGGGGGATGGACATCACTGGGGGATATAGGGGGGATGGACATCACTGGGGGCTATAGGGGGGATGGACATCACTGGGGGCTATAGGGGGATGGACATCACTGGGGGCTATAGGGGGGATGGACATCACTGGGGGCTATAGGGGGGGATGGACATCACTGGGGGCTATAGGGGGGGATGGACATCACTGAGGGCTATAGGGGGGATGGACATCACTGGGGGCTATAGGGGGATGGACAATATAAGGGGGGCTATAGGGGGGATGGCCAGCATGAGGGGGGCTATAGGGGTGATGGCCAGCATGAGGGGGACTATAGGGGGGATGGCCAGCATGAGGGGGGCTATAGAGGGGATGGCCAGCATGAGGGGGGCCATTGGAGGGGAGGGACAATATAAGGGAGGCTATAGAGGGGATGGCCAGCATGAGGGGGGCTATAGGGGGGATGGACAGCATGAGGGGGGCTATAGGGGGGAGAGACAGCATAAGTGGGGCTACAGGGGTTATGGACAGCATGAGGGGGGCTACGGGGGATGGACAGCATGAGGGGGGCTACGGGGGGATGGACAGCATGAGGGGGGCTACAGGGGTGATGGACAGCATGAGGGGGGCTACGGGGGGATGGACAGCATGAGGGGGACTACGGGGGGATGGACAGCATGAGGGGGCTACGGGGGGATGGACAGCATGAGGGGGGCTACAGGGGTGATGGACAGCATGAGGGGGGCTACGGGGGGATGGACAGCATTAGGGGGGCTACGGGGGGATGGACAGCATGAGGGGGGCTACATGGGGGATGGACAGCACTGGGGGCTATAGGGGGGTGGACAACATAAGGGGGGCTATAGGGGGTGGACAACATAAGAGGGCTATATGGGGGGGAATGGACAACATGAAGGGGCTATAGGGGGATGGACAAGATAAGGGGGCTTTAGGGGGATGGACAACATGAGGTGGCTATAGGGGGATGGACAAGATAAGGGGGCTATAGGGGGATGGACAACATAAGGGGTCTATAGGGGGATGGACAACATGAGGGGCTATAGGGGGGAATGGACAACATGAGGGGGCTATATGGGGGGAATGGACAACATGAGGGGGGTATCTATATTGAAGAAGGACAACATGGAGGGGCTATATATATGGGGATGGACAACATAAGGGGGTCTACCTATATGTGACATGGACAACACTGGGGGCCATCTATATGGAGGACTGAACAAAGGACCATCTATAAGGTGTCTACACAGAGGGGACCATATACTATAAGGGATATATAATATATATATATATATATATATATATATATATATATATATATGTATGCACACACACATACATAGAGTCAGGGCTACCCACCAAATGAGGGTGTAAAGGGGCCAATTCAGATGTGCAGTTAGTATAGAGATGAGGATGGTGACAGAGTGAGGAGCCTAATATTGTTTGTCTGGCAGATTCTGTGGATTCGTGGCTCGGAGAAGTTCTCATAATGGCCCAGGGCAGATGGAGAAGAAGAAGAAGAGGGAAGAACTCTGATCAGAGAAGACGTCCCGTGTGAGTCACCTGATATAACTGCAGTGTAATGTATATGGTGTATAGAGCCTGTGTAGAGCTGCGTCCACCTCTATATGACTGGATGAGGTAATAGTGATCTGTGTACAGTGGATTATTCAGTAGCAGCGATGGTATTAGTCAGTATGTGGTGGTGTTAGTCAGTATGTGGTGGTATTAGTCAGTATGTGGCGTTGTTAGTCAGTATATGGTGGTATTAGTCAGTAGATGGTGGTATTAGTCAGTATGTGGTGGTATTTGTCACTTGTAATCCGGTACTGTGTTTTATTGGTCTCAGTATACTGGATTTGGTCATTAACAATATGGTAGTGATGGTTGTGGTGTGGTGTAATATTTCCCCCTTGTATTCTGGTATTATTGGTATACAGGATTTGGTCAGTAACAGTATGGTGGTAATATGTATGGTGATAATATTTCCTCCTTGTATACTGGTATTATTGGTAATATCACTCTCAGTATACAGGATTTGGTCAGTAACAGTATGGCAGTAATATGTGTGGGGATATTTTCTCTTTATATACTGGTGCTATTGGTAGCATACAGTGTTATCATGCAAAGAAAATTGTCTTATAGCCCAATTACACCGGCCAATTATCGGTAACAAGCGCTCCTAGGAAGCCCCATGTAAAGGTGCCAGAGATCAGCTGACAAGCGAGCAAATGGCCGATAGTCGGCTGATTTGATCTTTTATGCGGCTGTAAAAATCGTTGTTGGCCGCACATCTCTGTGTATTCCTGCCCTGCTGATTAGCAATCGTTTGCAGCACTACACTGCCTCATATCACGCCGTGTTAATGGACCCTTATTAATGTTACCATACATTAGTATAGTGGCAGAAGGGTGGGCCCCAAGAATGATTTCCCCTGGTGGGCCCAAAGGCCTCAAGTCCAACACTGCAGCAGACCATGACTAAATTGAAACATAGACAGTTCTGCTTCTGTGACTAGGTGGCATTGCCCATCCATGTTATGAACTACTGCTACAGGGATTAGGAGGAACATTTTTGACATCAGTGTTATGTAGTCCAAAAAGTCCAACCATGTGAGGACAGAGGACACAGAATAAAGGAAGTAGGAAGAATAATATTTAAAACCCTTAAATTTTCCTACTTATTAATCTCAGTTAGTGATGAAAATTAATCAACATCCATACAAAAATATGGGTATGAATTCATATTGGGCCCGAAGTTACATTGTTGATTCATACATTACCAATTTTTTTAGTTGATAAACCGTAATTTAAACTTTTATTTAAAATATTGGCCAAAAAAGAATCCCTTATTAAGGAATGAGTAAAACTCCAAAACAAACCAATAAAGATGAGAAAGAAATATCCCCAAATTTATCAAAAATTCTAATTATTTATTACATAAATTACAATGTGTATTTTAAATAAAACACCAAAATGAGAGGTAGAAATCAGAAAATTACCAATTATTCTAATTTTTCTGTTTTGCCATCAGTTTCTCTCTTGAGTTCATGTCGGGTCTGAATAGAACAATAAAACATTTTGGAAGGAACATGCAAATAACCAGGCCCCAGATTGATGATTGGATAGCAAAGATCTCCATGGCCACCATATATTTTCCTTGGGAACTGAGGGATGCGGGAATGTAGGACAACCAGACACTCAGGAAAGCCAGCATGCTGAAGGTGATGAACTTGGCTTCATTGAAGCTGTCTGGAAGTCTCCTGGCCAAGAAGGCCACAATGAAGCTGATGGAGGCCAGAAGACCAAGATAGCCAAGCATAGACCAAAAAGCTAAGGGTGACCCTTCATTACACTGAATAATCAGTACTCCCGAATTAGTTTCTGATTTGACCTCTAGAAAGGGAGGAGAGAATGTCAGCCACATAATACAAAGAAAGATCTGAATGAGGACACAAGAGATGACTATGAGATATGATACATGTGGTCTAGTCCAATGTCTTAGTTGACTACCAGGCCTTGTTGCCTTAAAAGCTATGACTACCATAATGGTTTTGGCCAAGATACAGGAAACACAAAGTGCAAATACAACACCAAAAGTCACTTGTCTTAAAAGACAGATCTCATACTGAGGATAACCAATAAAGACTAAAGAGCAGAGAAAACAGAGCGATAATGACACCAGGAGAAGACAACTTAAGGAGTAGTTATTGGCCCGAACAATGGGGGTTGTTCTGTAGCAAATAAAGAGTCCAAAGATCGCCATAGGAACCAAAGATGAGGAGATGCCAGTAGCCATTAAGGTGATGCCCAGTGGATCTTGATGTGAAAGGAATTCTCGAATCTTTGGAACACAATGATCTTGGGTTGGATTTGGCCACATATCCCAGGGACATTTTGTACATTCCAGTGAATCTTTAAAAAATATTGAAAATGGTGTTACAGCTGGAGGTTTTAAGTTCTATAGCATCATGTGTTCCAGAAAGAACTTAACAATGGTCGAAGACAGTAAAGTATTTTTTTAGGCCAAATATTTTTTTTTCTACCTGTTTGGTTGGCTATTTCTCCAGAAGGACATAGAATACACTGAAAACAGCACAATGGTTCACCTTCTCTAGCTGCTTTTCTGAAGCCTGGTGGACAACTGGGGCTACAAACCGAAAGAGGTACCTAGAAAGAATTATTGATGAAGAATATTTTTAAACAGTTCGCAGATAATGTGTACAATACAAGATATTCTTCTGAATCCTAAAATCTTTACTTTCCAATATAACCCTGCTCTGGATCTTCCAGAGTCATTATTTGCCCTGCATGCTGTTTAACACTCTAATATAAGTAATATACTGTGGAACTCAAAATCGAAAGGGTAACCAAGGACCGTCTTGAATAAAATGTATAGAGTGAGTGGTGGGCACTACCAGCTATACTCCCGAGAGTGCAGTCTCAAACAATTCAGTAGTATAAGAAAAAATGAGAGTTCACTTACCTGTAAAATTATCCTTTATTGGAAACCTTAGATACAATCCATCTTCAAAAACGGTCGTCAGCCTGGATGACAGCACCTCCAGTGAATTTGACAACTGTTTCATGCAATCAAAGCACTTCCTCTGACCTGAGTACACTGTCATTTTTTCTTATACTACTACAAAGACTCCTTTGGTCACTTTTGCCTTTCAATGGCTTACACAATAAAATGGATATATAAATTTAGTTTATTTCATGCTAGAAGAGTTTGATAATAAAAGGGAAAAATTAGAAAGTCCCTAAAGAATGTCCATAGTATCTCACCCCGTGTTGTCGGGTTCCCCACTGTATGTGGCTGGTATTAATAGTGAATACATCCCCACTGGTTATACTTGTATCATAGCTGCCCACTTTGACTTGTTGGAGTTGACCTTCAGAGCTCAGCTGCCAGTTCACTATATCGTACACAGCAGGTGGATCTCCATTCTCATCGAAAAAGAGTTGTCTACCATCGGACATGTTCAGACGTAACTTCTTCACGTAGTGCAACAACTGTGAGAAAAAAAAATACAACAGTTGTCATCAGATAGATTGGGACAGCTTTTCCCTGATTTTAAAATACACATGAAAGTTGCTTCAGTACATGCAGATTTGAAAGCTTTAAAGTTTCTCCTTTTTTGGTAAAATAAATAATTTGTCTTTTGTTTGATTGGACTTATGTTTTATACTGCTCTTAACATCTGTGAGTTCCACGCATAAGACTTATTTTTCTTAAAAAGTATCATGCACATACACTTAGGGTCCTTATTCAATCCTATACTATATAGAGTTTTACTTATATTATACTTTACAAGTATATTGCCGATCTGTTATGTGCACACAAAATAATGTGCAGTCTTGCCTCCAGATTTCCATACAGTAATTGTAGTAACATAGTAACATAGTTAATAAGGTTGAAAGAAGACAAGAGTCAAACTAGGGAAACCCCACTGTGTTAATCCAGTGGGAAGGCAAAAACCTCTATAAGGCAGATGACAATTGCCCCATCAGAGAAAAAATTCCTTCCCGACTCCAATAGCGATCAGAATAATCCCTGGATCAACATATCACCAGGAATCTAATGCCCATAACTTGTAATATTATATTGTTCAAGAAAAGCATCTAGGCCTCCCTTGAACTTATTTAATAAATTGGCCATGACAACATCATGTGGCAGAGAGTTCCACAGTCTTACCACTCATACAGTAAAGAAAATCATGGTGAAATCTAGGCATAGAGGATGCCCCCTTGTCATGGTTACAGGCCTAGGAGTAAAAAAAAAATCGCTACAAAGATCTCTGTACTGTCCATTCATATATTTGTACATTGTAATCAGATCGCCCCCTAAGACGTCTTTTTTCTAGTGTAAATAACCCCAAGCTTGATAACCTGTCCTGGTCCTGTAACCCACCCATTCCCTTAATGACCTTTGTGGCCCTCCTCTGCACCCGCCCCAGTTCAGCTGTGTCCTTCTTATATACCGGTGCCCATATGTGGTCTGACTAGTGATTTATAAATAGGCAAAATTGTGTTCTCATCTTTAGCATCTATGCCTCTTTTGATCCCATTATTTTATTAGCCTTGGCAGCTGCTGCCTGGCACTGATCACTAAAGTTGAGTTTACTGTCCACCAATACCCCCAGGTCCTTTTCGAAGCAGTTTTACCCAGTCTTTTATTATTTAGCACATAACTGTACTTATTATTTCTACGGCCCAAATGCATAACCTTACATTTATCCACATTAAACTTCATTTGCCAATTCACCGCCCAAGCCTCTAGCTTCTTCAAATCCCTCTGTAATATGATATTATCCTCCTTTGTGCTGATTACTTTACCCAGTTTAGTATCATCTGCAAAAATGGAGATTCTGCTCTGTAGCCCCTCTACAAGATCATTAATAAAAATATTAAAAAGAAGTGGACCCAACACTGACCCCTGTGGTACCCCACTAGTAACTAAAACCCAATCTGAATTTGTTCAATCAATGACCACCCTCTGTTTTCTATCACTCAACCAGTTACTTAACCATTTGCATATGTTTTCCCCGAGTCCCAGCATCCTCCTTTTATAGACCAACCTTTCATGTGGCACAGTATGAAATGCCTTTGAAAAGTCCAGATACACAACATCCACAGCCTCCCCCAGGTCCAGTCTATAACTGACCTCCTCATAGAAGCTGATCAGATTAGTCTGGCAGGATCGATCTCTCATAAATCCATGCTGGTTCTGTGTTATAACATTATTTTCATTAAGATACTCCAGTATAGCATCTCTTACAAACACTTCAAATACTTTACCTACTATAGATGTTAGACTTACGGGCCTATAGTTTCCAGGATCACTCTTTGACCCCTTCTTGAATATTGGTACCACATTAGCTATGCGCCAGTCCTGTGGAACAATCCCTGTCATTATAGAATAGGAATAAGGGTCTGTCTAACGCAGTACTTAATTCTTGCAAAACTCTGCCGTACATTCCTGTACAGAACTTTGATGTGGACGCTGACTGTAGGTGTTGCAGACGTCACTCCCTGCTGCACTAGTGAGTTGGTGACACAGCATTTTTATCTCTCATTGTCCACCCCTGGGTGGGGAGTGCAGTCCATAATGGCCCCTACAATCAATTAGATGTCAAGTCCTCCTCTCTTAACCTAGATATCTAAATGCTTCAGTGTGTCATGCCGTCACCCAACCAGATGATGTCATTATTGGAGTTAAAAACTGACACAGGACACGCAAAGGCACATATAGTAGGCCGGAGGAAGCTATTGGGTCCTTGATCTTGACATAAGTGTAGTGTTTTTCTCAAAGTAAAGTGATTTTTTTTTTTTTTTTTTTAATGTTACATTCATCAAAATGCATCTTTAGGCTAGGTTCACACTATGTAACTGTGCGGCTGTAATTGTGCGGCGGTATTTTTGGTGGTTCATGCGTACGCTGGAAAGTATACGATATACGGCTGCACAGTGCACACTATGTATGAATCTACGGCCCTATTGTAAACGGACCCGTAAAAAATGAACAAGACCATTGTTTGCGGCTGGAAATGCGGCCGTGGATTGACAGGCGGTCCGTACGGAGTACTTCAAAAATAGCCAGCAATGATGCCGAATGCCGATGCCTCTAATAGTTAATATATTAAATTAATAAAACACATTCTCTTTGTAATAAAGTCCCTTTCGTTGTTCAATAATTTAATTCTAATGAACTCATCATTGTGCAATTAAATATACTGTTAAAATAAATATATATAAATAAATGTATATTTATATATATATTTATTTTTTGACAGTATATTTAATTGCACAATAATGGATTTGTTAGAAATAAATTATTGAACAACGAAACTGATTTTATTTCAACGAAAATGTGTTTTATTAATTAAATATTAATTAGTACAGGAAGCTCCATAAGCCGTTAATTCATATTGCCGGCAATAGAGCATTCTGTACTAATCAATACTTTACTTTAATTAAAACATCAAATGTTTCTTCTAATTATGTTATCACAATAGCATTATTAGAAGAAACATTTAGAATTATGTGTGCGCTCAGCTGATTGGCTGATCGGCTGAGCGCACATATAAAGAGCCGGTCCGCAGTACAGTGACTTCATTGTGCTACGGACCAGCAAAGAGACAACATCGGGGTGAGTATAGAGCTCTCCCCACCCCCTCCCCAGCACTGCACTCCTCCCAGCAAGGAAGGGGGGTCACTTAACCCCTTCCTTGCTGGGATGGGTGCAGTCTGACATCAGTCTGGCCCCAAGGGGTTAAGGAGGATACAATACATCCTCCCTTAACCCCTTGGGGGCCAGACTGTAAGCAGCGATCTGTAAAGATGCTGCATACTGTAAGGAGCACAACACCGCTCACAATGATGGGTGTTGTGCTCCTGTTTGTGTGTTTTTTGTGTGTTTCTCCCTTTTTGTTTTTCAGATATCGGTATCCTGGGGATTACGTCGGATTCGGTGGACTACGTCGATGACCAGCGGTTGTTTTTTTTTTTTTTTTAATAAAATGGTCAATGAGGGGTGTGGGGGTGTTTTTATTTGAATAAAAAAATGTTTAACTTGTGTCTTGTCTTTATTTCTTTACTTTATAGACTTAGTAGTGGAAGCCGTCTAATAGACGGAATCCATTACTAAGTTGGGGCCTAGTGTTAGCCGGTATAAAATGGCTAACACTAACCCCTATTATTACCCCAGTACTCAATGCCACCAGGGGTACTGGGAAGAGCCGGGTGCCAGTGGTCCCGGAGCATCAAAATTGGCGCTCCTGGACCGGGCGGCAGCAGGCTGGTAAGATTTAGGCTGGGGAGGGCCTAAACCAATGGCTCTTCCCACCCTGGTGTTACCAGGCTGCTGTCGTTTGGTTTTTAACCCGGCTGGTTATAAAAATAGGGGGGACCCTATGCGTTTTTTTTTTAATTATTTATTTTTTTTTAAAAAAACCGCATAGGGTCCCCCCTATTTTTATAACCAGCCGGGTTAAAAACCAAACGACAGCAGCCTGGTAACACCAGGGTGGGAAGAGCCATTGGTTTAGGCCCTCGCCAGCCTATATCTTACCAGCCTGCTGCTGCCCGGTCCAGGAGCACCAATTTTGACGCTCCAGGACCACTGGCACCCGGCTCTTCCCAGTATTCCTGGTGGCATTGGGTACTGGGGTAATAATAGGGGGTTAGTGTTAGCCATTTTATACCGGCTAACACTAGGCCCCAACTTAGTAATGGATTCCGTCTATTAGACGGCTTCCACTACTAAGTCTATAAAGTAAAGAAATAAAGACAAGACACAAGTTAAAAAATTTTTATTCAAATAAAAACACCCCCACACCCCTCATTGACCATTTTATTAAAAAAACAACAACAAACAACCGCTGGTCATCGACGTAGTCCACCGAATCCGACGTAATCCCCAGGATACCGATATCTGAAAAACAAAAAGGGAGAAACACACAAAAAACACACAAACAGGAGCACAACACTCAGCATTGTGAGCGGTGTTGTGCTCCTTACAGTATGCAGCATCTTTAAAGATTGCTGCTTACAGTCTGGCCCCCAAGGGGTTAAGGGAGGATGTATTGTATCCCCCTTAACCCCTTGGGGGCCAGACTGATGTCAGACTGCACCCATCCCAGCAAGGAAGGGGTTAAGTGACCCCCCTTCCTTGCTGGGAGGGGTGCAGTGCCGGGGAGGGGGTGGGGAGAGCTCTATACTCACCCCGATGTGTCCTCTTCGCTGGTCCGCAGCACAATGAAGTCACTGTACTGCGGACCGGCTCTTTATATGTGCGCTCAGCCGATCAGCCAATCAGCTGAGCGCACATATAATTCTAAATGTTTCTTCTAATAATGCTATTGTGATAACATAATTAGAAGAAACATTTGATGTTTTAATTAAAGTAAAGTGATGATTAGTACAGAAAGCTCTATTGCCGGCAATATGAATTAACGGCTTACTGGAGCTTCCTGTACTAATTAATATTTAATTAATAAAACACATTTTCGTTGAAATAAAATCAGTTTCGTTGTTCAATAATTTAATTTAAACGAATCCATCATTGTGCAATTAAATATACTGTCAAAAAATAAATATATATATAAATATACATTTATTTATATACAGGTGGTCCTCGGGTTACGACGGTCTCGAGTTACGACGTTTCGTGGTTACGACACTTTGTTCCGACGCCTTGTTCCGACCTACGCGGTTCCGTCGTAAGTCGAGTACGTGCAGTGGCGGAAGAATACAGTACAGTACTGTACTATACTATACAGTGACAGGTTCCAGACTGGGAAAAACGAGTCTCCTGGCTGCTATAACGCCCTGCATTATGACTCCCAAACCTAAGCCAGACTCTGCTGATGCCACCTGATGTACCTATGTGTTTATTGATACTTATGTAGGGTACTGTGTTAGCATACAGTAGGTGTTAGGATAGGCTAAGTGTTTACAGCACAGTACTGTTATTATGGTACAGTACTGCATGAATGTATGATCCGACTTACGTCGAAATTCGGTTTACGACGCCGCGCAAGAACGGATCAACGTCGTAAGTCGAGGACCACCTGTATATATTTATTTTAACAGTATATTTAATTGCAAAATGATGGAATCGTTTAAATTTAATTATTGAACAATGAAAGGGACTTTATTACAACGAAAATGTGTTTTGTTAATTCAATATATTAACCATGAGAGTCATCGGAATCGGCATTACTGCAGAGGATCGCAAACCCCGGTAATAGCAATTCATGTAAACTGTTTCCCTGCTTTCCCAGATGCATCCAGAGGTGTTTGCATCACTTTCTTAAGATTTTATTTGTTATTTTTAGTTGAACCAGATTTCCAAGAAATGACCGTATGTTTTCAGCCGCATGTCTATTTTTTCCCACGGCCGTAGTTTCATCCGCACATTTACAGCCGCATAAAAAATACAGCCGCACACATACATAGTGTGAACATAGCCTTATATTGTATATGTACTATGCAATATTATTTTAATAGGACAGTCATTGAGACTTTAGTTAGGTCCTAGATTAAAAAACTGTGATCATCTAGCCACGGCTAATGGGTTATCCACCTGTGCCGGGGGTGGAAGGTAAGTATATACTTACCCATTTTATAACAAGTTGGAATACTCCTATGAAGTCATACATTTACCTGCCAAGGTTTAAAGTTCTGAATATCAGCACATGTTCCATTGGGGAATGGTCCATCTCCCTTCTTGCATTTAGCCAAATCACTAAGAGCTTTTGCTATTGCATGAACTGCTAGATAGATATTGTATGTTACTCTTAGACTGGAGACATCATTGAAACTGTTGTGGATGCTATCAAGACTTTCCTGGCCTGTACATTCTTTTATGACGTTTGATGGGACTTCAGAGGATGTCTGATCTTGAAACTTGCAACCAAAAACCTTTTCCCAGAGTATTTTTATGAATTGGTTTCCCACAACCATAGATGAATTGATCCTATTGAGGAAATCTCCAAATCCCGGCATGCTTCCACTATGAAAGGCAAAACCAATTGTTCCAAGAAGAAGTTTTGAATATTTATTGACTGACAAAAAAGATGAAGTAGACCAACCTTCAGTGCCAATCAATACTTTTCCTGTGACATTCTGTCTCAACATCTCATCTAGTACATAACTAAAGTGGATAACAGAAGAGACAATGACCAACGCTTTGGCCATTGAGTCTTTAATGACCCGAACAACATGTGGAGCATTTCGATCTTGCCGGCTGGTGATTGTAGTTTCGGTAAAAGCCACACAGGCTCCAGCTTTTATTATCTCGCTCTTGACCAATTGGATAGCTTGCAGTCCGTAATCATCATCGTTGGCCACCAAACCAATCCAGGTCCATCCAAAGTGCAACACCAGCTGTGCTAGACCCCGAGACTGGAAGTCATCACTAGGGACTGTTCTAAAGAATGATGGGAACTGGATACGGTTACTGAGGAGAGAACTTGTGGCAAAGTGACTAATCTGTCGGAAAAATCAAGAACATCATGCATCATTTACATAACTTATTTAACACATTTAATGAGATCAACTTCAAATTATTTCACGTTTCTCAAAGATGAGAAAATTGAACATCACAGAGAAGTCAGAAGATAGCACCATTGATGAATAATGAAACCCGTGATTCATGGAGAAATATTCTAGAAACCAGCTGGATCTCCATCAAATTTTAATCACGAGGAATAGTAAAAACAATAATCTATATCTTGGACAGTCCCTTTAAAGAATGTAGTCTCCTAGCTCATTGACTGAACCAGGTGGGTTCTGCTTTTCTAGTACATCAAAACACACAGAAATGATCTATTATTGGTAAAGTTGGCTGCCACGTTTCACTTTGAACACCCTCTTCATGGGGAAAATAGCAATAACTTACCTGGCCGATTATCGACCATTCAGGCCGAAAATCATTCAATGTAAGAGCAGAAGGAAAAGCATAGAGCAGACCACTTCCAAAGACTAGGGGGGGAAGATTTATGAAGACCGGCGTCCAAGTACGCCAGTCTTATATTAAGCCCTGCCCCCTTTTTCGCGGCAGGATTCACTAAGAGGCGTACGCCTCTTAGTGAATCTGGCCGGCCGGGCACCTGAACCAGCAAGTGTAGACTTGCGTCATGATTTGCGCCTGGGAGCAGGCGTAAATCATGATAAATGAGGTGTGGGAGGAGGCCATGCCTCCCCATTGGGAGAGAGGGGAGCACGGGAGGTGTACGCCAGGGAGAAGGGGCAAATCTGAACCTTCTCTCTGGCGTATGTTTCGTCAACCCGCCCTCTATCTTTACCCCCCATGATCTCATAGGGGTCCCCTATCCTGTGGATAGCAGACAAGTTAATTTTCCATGGACAACCTCTGTATGGCCAAGAATAAGCTATAACATTATAACTTTAATGCAAAAATACTGGAAAATAATTCCTAAATATTGACCAGGTGTTCGCGTTGCACATTTACATTTTTATGACTACTTTTCTTTGATTTAGGATTGTTGCTGGCCATGTCAGGAGAAAGGGGGCACTATGCGCCAGTACATTTAAAGCAACTCTGTATCCACAATCTGACCCCCCACACACACACAAACACCCAAACCGCTTGTACCTTTGGATAGCTGCTTTTAATCCAAGATCTGTCCTGTGGGCCATTTGGCAGGTGATGCAGTTATTGTCCTAAAAAACAACTTTTGAACTGGCAGCCCTGAGTCAAACTGCTGTGGCCGAGACTGTGTATGCATTAGGCTGGCACAACCTTTCTGTCCCTTGTCCCCGCCCTCTTCATCATTAGGAATGCCCCAGGCAGATTTTCTACTATTCATGACCTGTGTCAGCACGGCACATGGGCTGAATCGTTAAGGCACCTGTGGAATGTTCAGACAGGAGAAAATGTTCTAGGGGCATTCCTAATGATGAAGAGGGTGGGGAGTAGGGACGGAGGGGTGTTGCAATGCAAAGTCTTAGGTACTCTAGGCCACGCCAGTTTGACTCAGGGCTACAAGTTTGAGGCTATGTTTACACTACGTAAGAGACCGGCCGTTCCGTGACCTGGCCGGGTCACGGAACGGCCAGTCTCTGCAAAGAGCGTCAGCATCAGCGTGCTTGCGCATCAGAACCCTCATAGCACACAATGAAACTAAGAGTATACGCTCCGGCCGGGATCCCATAGAAGAATAGGCAGTGTTCCACTCTGTACAAAGTACAGCCATTGTTGCTGATGACAACGGCTGTATATTTACGTAGTGTGAACATAGCCTAAAAGTAGTTTTTTTTGGACAATAACTGCATTTTACTGGTCTTATTGTTTCTAATTCCTCTTTTTTTTGATAAACTTCCATCGTGAGGAATTTTTCAATATGGTTTTGGCTAAGTTACATATTTGTCTATAAATGTGCCTAGGATAATAACCAGAAAACATGTTCTTTAATATAGATTCCAGGAACATGGTTCCACAACTTAGTGAAGAAAAAATGCAATCATCAATTATAAAATTATAATGGCCATCAACAAATTTATTCATAAATATAATAATTTTGTTACATTAGATACATTTATCAATAAGGCCAAGAGAAATCTTAGGAAGTGATGGGCGGCCTCATGAACATTTGGTTTCAACCGGTTAACTCAACCTAAAAAAAATATTTTGGCGGTCCGGACTTTGATCCTAAGCTTTGAACAGAACAGAACCCTATTTAAGTCAATGGGAACCTGAACTTTGGGCCACAAAAATGGCTATAAAAAGGATATTGGAAGGGGTAGAGGGCTGCAAATGCAACCAAAATGTGGGTTAACAACCAGACAAGCTAATTCAAAATAAATTAAAATGTCACATTTCATTTTTATAGAAATTTTAAGCATTTTTGTTTTTTTACTGTAAAACAGCAACAAGGGATTAATAAGAAGATTAAACTGTTGCGACCTTCTGCAGTGTGGAGAGCAGCTAGGAGGGCAGCGCTGAAGATGCAGAGCATGCCAAAGAGTCATGACAACATTCTAGACCCCACATGGACTGGAGCCTATGAGAAAATGGAGGAAGAGGAGGTGAACACGCAGGCCCAGCCCCCCATTGGCCCATAACGTGGTATGGGCCACCGTGCCCAGGGCACACCAAAGCCAACGCAGAGGAGATCACTGGCGTGGCATCACTGCTGGCAAAGTGCAATGATGACAAGATATGGGTGGTATGCATTTTGTGCCGCCAGGAAGGGGTAGAGGTCTGCAAAATAAATTAAAATGACGTTAACAACAGGAATATGAATAGGCAGCAACTGGAGTAGGAATATGTAACAATTGAGGTAGGGATGTGTAAAAAATGGGGAAGGGATAGGTAACAACTAGGGTGGGTATGTCTGCTAAATTGGCATCCCTGATTCGAGAAGATGCAACTCTCTCTGAAAGGACTTCACTGTTTAAGTGGCCCTAACTATTTTCCATTAGCTGTTACTGTCTGTGCTGTCGTGCAGCATAGACTTTTTTTTAATACACTTGACAAAACTATGGCAGTGGCCTCTGACTATGAACAATGAACAGAGTTGTGTTTCAATATAAACAAGAAACCTTTTTTGGTAGGTTTTGCAGTGGACCAACTATTTTTTCTGGCCTTTGACTATTAACAATGAGCACAATTGTGGATAAATTTGAATATGAAACTTTTTTTTCCTTTTTTGGACTATGCAGTGGACCAAGCTATTTCCCCAGACTCCAACTATTAACTATGAGCGCTGATGTTGTGCTTGACGCAAAAATGGTATGGAACCAGCTCCAGCAAGTGCGTTAAAAAAGTAGAATTTTTGATTTCATAAACATAGATTAAAAAGAAACCGCCTACATGTTTTAGAGCCCAAGCTTCTTAGTCATGGTATGCCCTGCAACCATGAGAATTTAGACACCTATATCGATTGAAATTATACAGGAAAAAGAAGCATCTGAACTGGTATTATGGCGACTGTTATGAACACCCGCCATAATCAGTCAATGAAGACTTCACCAGATTCCGAAGAGGCAAGAAAACATGAGATCTTACTAACTAAGAAATGATCAAAAGAGTACCCCAGCACTTACTTGTGGATACCTGTATAGTCCCAGTATATGAGCCAGTGAAATTGTTTCCGTTGATGAAGAATGTCCAATCACTGCAGCCAACTGGGTGTCCTGGTTACATTGGTAGTTGGGCAGAGGTTTTCCATGTCCATTCATAATCTGTAGAGTTCCTGATACTGCAGATGGGAGGACTGCACAGGAGTCATAGAGCTGGAATCCCAAGGTGATGTTTGGCAAAAAATCAGGGGTTTTGTTAATTTCCTCCACCGCAAAATGCACGGCTTGGGCGCGCTGGTAGGCTTCTAACAAGGGTCTGAGGATGACACAGAATAAATAGCTTTTTATCAGTTGACTTTATACATCCTGGAGGTCCATAATTCTATCTGCAAACGCCAGGCTCTCCAAAGTGACCTACCTGTCTTCCTAGCCGCTGTGTGTGCAGTATCCCAGTGCCATCACAACTAGCAGTAATCCTGTACAATAAGTCTTTAACACTTTTTTCTTAGTTCTGCATATGTGAATATTATAAAACTGATACTTTGCTGAGATTTGATATCTCTGTGGGTTCATGTGAGATATGATTCCATACATGCACTTACATGCTAAGGCTATGTTCACACTACGTATATGTCCGGCCGCATATTTTCTCGTCCGGACATATACGCGTTAAACTCCGGCCGGGAATTTATGCAAGTTGCGGCCGGCTACGTACGGACCGCGAACTTACGCCCGTAGTCTACTTACTCTTCCCGAGCGCCCTACGTAGCGATCTGATAGCGGTCTTTTACTTGGAAATCTTCGCCTAGCCCCGGACACCCCACAGAACCTTTTGGATTGGCACAAAAAGCTTGCAAAATGAAGAAATCACCACTACGTATGAAACCGCATGTTATGCTACGGGCGTAAGTTACTGCATTTTCGTCCTCAAACAATGGTCTGGTTAATTTTTTACGGTGCCGCATAGGATCCGGGCGTAAGTTCGTACGTAGTGTGAACTGTGCAGCCGTACATCGTATACTTTCCATTGTACGCAAACTACGTAAGTCTCCGACCGCTTATTCACGGAACGTGCTATGTCAGGAGACTTACGTAGTGTGAACATAGCCTAAAAGTGATTTCAGCTGACCAGGAGTGATAAGGCTTCCTGTCCTGGTGACTATGTGAGTGCCAGATGTTAAGTTTAAATGTCAGTGTTCTTAAAAAAAAAAGAAAAAAAAAAAAAAGAAAATGAAAATGTTCCTGGTCGCGAAAGAGGGACACTGGCCTTGTCCAGAAGTGGTTAATGACTTACATGTGACACAGTAAATGGTATTCATTTTGCTTGGTGACATGGGGTGGTTAGGATTAGGGTGCCCATACACTTTTAATAAGTTAAGACCAAGAGCGATCCCATCTGTTCACCCTATCGATGTGAACACTCAGCCCAGCCCAGTGTACTGAACAGAGAGAAAGGGAGTAGGTAGTTAGTGCCTAAAAAAGAGTGCTTGAAGCTTTTCACCTCTGTAGAGAAAGAGTTGGGCGGCCTCCAGACACATTACCCAGTCCCACCAAAACTTCCAGAGGTGGCCGGCTATTGCCTACTAAGGATTTAAGTCATTTTGTCTTTACTTTTTAACAATAGAGGATAATCAAACTTCTTAAAGGCGACTAGTTATTTGGAGGACTAATAAATAATAAAATGGCCAAATTATTCATTTATTTAATATTTTAACCTAATTGACCTAAATCAACTTTCAGCCTTTGGTCATTTATCCTTCTATTTATTAGGCTAAAGCCACTTATACAAACATAAAAACATAATGCATTCCCTTATCTCTATTGATGCTCCTGGACACTAGGAAAGATTATGAGGCTCTAACGTTTGAGGAGTATCAGGTTACTGCAGAGCATCTCACACTGAAGTCAATGGGAAACTTCTCCCAGTTTTCTAGGGCTTGATCCAGCTTTATTCGAGACCCAGGGAGGAGCGGTACAGAGTGGCACTGAGTTTAAAGCCAGACAGCTGATAAGCTGCCACCCAAGCTCTGTAAATTCGACAACCCCTAGTTTCAAGACTTAGACTTAGATCAACTTAGACTTGGCTAGTACCTGGTTTTCCAACCAAAAATGATTAATCCTTGATTTACAGATTGCCCACTTCCAGAACTCCCACCGATCATCTAATTGGCTCCATGGAAATGCCAAAAGTCTCCGCTCTGTACATTGTAGTGGGGCTGCCGGGTTACTACAGAGCAGCCCCCAGGGCAGGATCCAGCTTTTCCCCACACCCGGCCGATAAGCTGACTGGCGAGGCTCACAAAGAGATTCGCTTAATTTTTCACTTAAATTCGCTGCTCCTTCCTCGAAACCTAGGGGATGACGTTTACCTACTGTAACCCTAAATAAAACATAGAAAAAAAAAACCTTACGCCAGACAGATGGTAGGACCAGGCCTCTCCCTGTAATCGATGTTTGGGTATGTATTATCCATGTGAACATTCATTGTGGCTCCGATGGTTATATTCCCATCCATGAACATGGCTGGTGTGACCTCTCCGCCGGTCATTCTACAACTAGACTCAATGCAGTTGCAGAAGTGCAGGATGTAGAGCATGTACCGAAGCCGCATTGTCTGTAAAAATTAGGGCATCAGGTGTAGAACTGCTTCATATATTGCATAGTCCTCAGTATTAAACCTGAACCCTGCAATAAAATAATAAGAAGGAATTAATCTTGGTGGCCCGGTGGTTGGTGAAGTTGGCTTGTAGATCTCGGGCTACAAGTTCAAATCCAACAATTGTCATCTGTATGGTGTTTGTATAAATTTACTCCCCTATTCCTAGTGCATATTGATAGATTCCTACAGTTTATATCCCAGTGGGGGTTGTGTACAGTGCTGCAGAGTATGTTGCTGCTATATAAAGGAATTATACTTAGGTATGGCAGCAATTTGTAATTATTCCTATGAAATAAGACACAAGAAGGAAAGTTTTACCATAAGAGAACCACACACAGCTAAGCTAAAGCCTTATTCACACTTCCGTGAAGCTGTCCTTGATTGGGAACAATATTATAGCCCATTGTTTTCTATTGAGCTATTCACGGGTTCTGATTTTTTCACGGATCCACAATTTGTCCTGTGAAAAAATAGGACATGTCATGACAAGATGACGGGACAGATTCCCCCATAGAAGTCTATGAGATACGTGTTGTTTACGGATTGCAAAGATCTAACATCCAAGCAATCCGTGAAAAACATGGATGTGATTTAATTAGTGTAATTTAAAAAGCTTTAAACAGACCTGAGAAAAACACGGACACGGATGCAAAACAGATGCAATCACGGATGGTTTTTCACAGATCACGGAGGTAAATAGCAGACTTCATCCACTGACCTTCAAAATTACTGAATGAAGAAGATGCTTTTTTCATCCGTTTTAAGAAAAAAAGAAAACTATGAAAAAACTCCTTTATTTATGTGCATCAGTTTGGATCGGTCTTTCCATTGACTTCTATTATTACAAAACCAAACATGTTTTTGCGTACGCTAAAAAATCAGATGTGTTTTGATTAGAGATGAGCGAACCTGGAGCATGCTCAAGTCCATCCGAACCCGTACGTTGGGCATTTGATTAGCGGTGGCTGCTGAAGTTGGATAAAGCCCTAAGGCTATGTGGAAAAAATGGATATAGTCATTGGCTGTATCCATGTTTTCTAGACAACCTTAGAGCTTTATCCAAGTTCAGCAGCCACCGCTGTTCAAATGCTGAACGATTGGGTTCGGATCTACTCGAACCCGAACCCGGTTTGCTCATCTCTAGTTTTGATGCTTTTTTTTTTATATAATGTAAGTCAATGAAAAAAAACGGATCAAAACGGATGCACACAAATGCAGGAGCTTTTTATCCCCTTTTTTTTTTTTTTGCATAAAACAGATGGAAAAATGGACTGTAACAATGCAGTGTGACCCCGGCTTTATATAGTCGTACTATTAATCATACTATAGTATACTATTACACCATATTGCTATATTACTCTCACCTCATATATCTCTCCCCGTAGTATTCCCGTATACTTACTATATATAAAAATCTCTCGTCCATCCTGGGAATAATATCCATAATTACACATGTCAGTGATTTCCTGTATATAGACGCTCGGTCCCAGCACGGATATCATCATCATCCTCAGAATATAGGAGAAATGATATATAATGAGATAATCGGCTGTGTGACCTGTGGGACCCGTCTCCTAAGTGTAATGAATACATAAATGGAAAAGCACAAAAGAATCTACATTTTAAAAAGTGAATGCCTGGCCATATGTCTCTCCATCCTCTATAGGAGTCTGAACTCTTCATCCATTTGACCACAAATATGGCACGTAGTTGTATATGATGACAAATAAAATATCCTGGCCCTGCCAAATGTATAAAGCACTTGGTCACTGTTGTTATCAGGCATTCATCCGAACCTAAAACGGACCTTGCAATAACGGCTGAATAATTGCAACTACAATAGTGAGAGTGTGATAGGGTAGAGTTTCGTGTAGTTGCAGTTGCTATTACAATGAAAAAAGTAGAAAAAAACAAAGTGCAAAAATAGTGAAAAAAACATTGCCGCACCCTTTAATAGTTAATACTTAATTAATAAAACAAATTTTCGTTAAAAAAAAAAAAACATTTTCGTTGTTCAATAGCATAATTAAAAGGAATCCATGCTTTTGCAATTAAAAATACTGTTATTAAAAAAATAAATATATAAATAAATGTGTATATATATATATATACTGATTTATTTACAGTATATTTAATTGAAAAAGCATGGATTCGTTTTAATTATGTTATTGTACAAGGATAATAACTTTCTTAGAATAAATATTTGCTTTATTAATTAAATATTAACTATTTAATGGAGCTATATTAATGCATGGGTCGGGTGCAGTGCACCCGGTCCATGGAGTTTAAAGGGTTAAGTAGTGATGCAGTAGCATCACTACTAAAGCTCTGTGGCAGTACAGTAAGGAGAGGTGCATAGCACACCCCTCCTTACAGTACAGGAACAGGGAATCCCTTAATTAAGTGGGGATTCCCCGCCCTACGGGGTTTCCCACCGAGAAGCAGAAAGCGGTCTGATTCTTAGCTGGAAATTTAAAATCCCCTGCACAGAAGTTACAGTCTGGCTCCCAGGGGCTTAAGTCCTTGGGAGCCAGACTGTAACTCTCATGCCTATGCTGGAGGTCACCCAGCTTTCCCACCATCCTGTAAGGTTAACCATAACAGGATCCTGGGAAAGTTTTGAGACCTCCAGCATAGGCATGAGAGTTACAGTCTGGCTACCAGGGACTTAACCCCTTACTTGCTGTTTGTTTTTGCTTGTGTTTTTTCTTTTTTGTTTTTCAGATACCGGCACGCAGAGGATTCCCGGACTTCTAGCAACTATGGACAAAGCAGCAGGTAAGCCCCAGCCATCACCCCTCCCCCACCACCCCATGCAGATCGCACTGCATCTGCCCTAGCAAGGGAGGGGACACTTAACCCCCTTCCTTGCTGGTGCAGGTACAGTGCTAGAACAGTCTGGTTCTCCGCACAGTCTGTTACCAGGCTGCTGTTGCTTGGTTTTTTACCCGGCTGGTTATGAAAATAGGGGGGATCCTATGCGTTTTTTTTTTTTAATAAATAAATAATTTTAAAAACAAACGCATAGGGTCCCCCCTATTTCCATAACCAGCCAGGTTAAAAACCAAGCAACAGCAGCCTGGTAACACCAGGGTGGGAAGAGCCATTGGTTTAGGCCCTCCCCAGCCTAAATCTTACCAGCCTGCTGCCGCCCGGTCCAGGAGCGCCAATTTTGACGCTCCAGGACCACTGGCACCCGGCTCTTCCCAGTACCCCTGGTGGCATTGGGTACTGGGGTAATAATGGGGGGGGGGTAGTGTTAGCCATTTTATACCGGCTAACACTAGGCCCTGACTTAGTAATGGATTCCGTCTATTAGACGGCTTCCACTACTAAGTCTATAAAGTAAAGAAATAAAGACAAGACACAAGTGAAAACTTTTTTTTATTCAAATAAAAACACCCCCACACCCTTCATTGACCATTTTATTGTACAGTAAAGTCTGCCGATCATCAACGTAGTCCAAACAAATCCGACGGAATCCTCTGCATGCCGGTATCTGAAATACAAAAAGAAAAAACACAAGCAAAAACAAACAGCAAGTAAGGGGTTAAGTCCCTGGGAGCAAGACTGTAACTCCCATGCTTATGCTGGAGGTCACCCAGCTTTCCCAGGGTCCTGTAAGGCTAACCCTTACTGGATGGTGGGAAAGCTTGGTGACCTCCAGCATAGGCATGGGAGTTACAGTCTGGCTCCCAGGGATTTAAAGGGGTAGTGCGGCGCTAAAAAAATTATTCACAGAATAACACACATTACAAAGTTATACAACTTTGTAATGTATGTTATGTCTGTGAATCGCCCCCTTCCCGTGTCCCACCACCCCCGCCCATGTACCCGGAAGTGTGTGGTGCATTATACATTACCTGATCCGTGTCGAGGGCCGTCCGCTATTTTGTGCCAAATGTCATCTTCGGTCGGACCGCGTCATCAGCTGATCGCGGCTGAGCACAGTTGTGACGCGGTGGAGGGGGGATGGCGGCAGGGATTCGGCCGTGCGTCCGAAGATGATGTTTGGCACAAAATAATGGACGGCCCTCGACACGGATCAGATAATGTATAATGCACCACACACTTCCGGGTACACGGGCGGGGGTGGTGGGACAAGGGAAGGGGGCGATTCACAGACATAACATACATTACAAAGTTGTATAACTTTGTAATGTGTGTAATTCTGTGAATAATTTATTAGCGCAGCACTACCCCTTTAACCACCTGGGAACCAGACTGTTCTAGCACTGCACCAGCAAGGAAGGGGGTTAAGTGTCCCCTCCCTTGCTGGGGAAGATGCAGGCGAATCTCCAAGTGGTGGTGGGGGAGGGGTGATGGCTGGGGCCTTCCTGCTGCTTTGTCCATAGTTGCTAGCAGTCCCGGAGTGTCCCGATAAGCCCCGCCCCCACGACCTAAGCCCCGCCCCGCGATCGGGAGCATCCAATACAGGGGCGGGGCTTATCGTCACGGGGCTTACCGGACATACCAGGACTGCTACCAACTATAGACAAAGCTGCAGGTAAGCCCCAGCCATCACCCCCCTCACCCCCCACCCCATGGAGATCCACTGCATCTGCCCCAGCAAGGGAGGGGACACTTAACCCCATTCCTTGCTGGTGCAGGTGCATTGCCAGAACAGTCTGGCTCCCAGGGGGTTAAGTCCCTGGGAGCCAGACTGTAACTCTCATGCCTATACTGGAGGTCACCCAGCTCTCCCAGGATCCTTTTAGGGTTAACCTTACAGGATGGTGGGAAAGCTGGGTGACCTCCAGCATAGGCATGGGAGTTACAGTCTGGCTCCCAAGGACTTAGGGCCCTATTCCACTGGAAGATTATTGTTTGCCTAATCATTAACGATTAACGATCTCAAACGACCGCTATTGCGAAAGACCTGAAAATGTTCAGTCATTTCCATGGAACGATAATCGTTACTTATGTTCGTAATTGCGATCATTTTTTCTTCGCTATTTATTCGCTATTGCGTTCGTATCTATTGCAAACGAACGAACAATGTCTTATTCAATGCAAACGATTTGCGAACGTTTTGCGAACGAGCAATGATAAAAATAGGTCTAGGTCTTATAAAGCGATCAACGATTTCTCGTTCGGTCGTTAATCGTTAACTGCATTTCAACCGAACGATTATCGTTTAGATTCGAACGATTTAACGATAATCTGAACAATAATCGTCCGGTGAAAAAGGCCCTTAAAGGACAACTCCGACGAAATTTTCTTTTAGCTTATTTAACACACATTACACATGCGCACCAGCAGCCTTTTCATTGGCTGGAGCGCATCACATGGCTTCCAGCTTGCTCAGCCCTGATTGGCTGAGGTTGCTGGAAGCCATGTGATGCGCTCCAGCCAATGAAAAGGCTGCCAGTGCGCAAGCGCACTGGCAGCCTTTTCCATCCCCAGGACCCGGAAGTCAGAGACATCGCTGGACGGTGGATGGCGGGGACGGTGAGGCGGACGGCGGGCGAATGGAGTGGCGATCATCACCGGAGGGATGGTGAGTATGGTGTCTGTGTGTGTCTGTGTTTTTTTTTTTTTTTTTTTTGGGGGGGGGGGGGGGTCCCGCCGGAGTTGTCCTTTAAGCCCCTGGGAGCCAGACTGTAACTTCTGTGCAGGGGATTTTAAATCTCCCGCTGAGAAGCAGACCGCTTTCTGCTTCTCGGTGGGAAACCCCATCGGGCAGGGAATCCCCACTTAATTAAGGGATTCTCTGCTCCTGTACTGTGAGAAAGGTGCGCTATGCACCTCTCCTTACTGTACAGCCACAGAGGGTTAGTAGTGATGCTACTGCATCACTACTTAACCCCTTAAACTCCATGGACCGGGTGCACTGCACCCGACCCATGAATTAATACAGCTCCATTAAATAGTTAATATTTAATTAATAAAGCAGATATTCGTTTTAAGAAAGTTATTTTCCTTGTACAATAACATAATTAAAATGAATCCATGCTTTTTCAATTAAATATACTGTAAATAAATCAATATATATATATATATATATATATATATACACACATTTATTTATATATTTTTTTTTAATTAACAGTATATTTAATTGCAAAAGCATGGATTCCTTTTAATTATGTTATTGTACAAGGAAAATGTTTTTTTAGAATGAAAATTTGTTTTATTAATTAAATATTAACTATTAGAGGGATCGGCATTATTGTCGGGGATCGCTAACCCCGTAATGCCGATTCCTGTAATACTGTTTCCCTCCTTTCCCAGATGCATTCCAGAAGTGTTTGCATCACTTTCTTAAGATTTTATTTGTTATTGTTATTTTAACCAGATTTGTTACAAACTTTCTCAAAGTTCGGTTCGGTGATGAACCAAACTTTTTGCTAAGTTCGTAACGAATCTGGTTCCTTACAGTTCGGTTCGTTCATCCTTAGTACTCTGTAAAAAAAAAAAAATCTATCTATCTATCTATCTATCTATCTATCTATCTCCTATCTATCTATCTATCTATCTATCTCCTATCTATCTATCTATCTATCTCCTATCTATCTATCTATCTATCTATCTATCTATCTATCTATCTATCTATCAACTATCTATCTATCTCCTATCTATCTATCTCCTATCTATCTATCTATCTATCTATCTATCTATCTATCTCCTATCTATCTATCTCCTATCTATCTATCTCCTATCTATCTATCTATCTATCTATCTATCTATCTATCTATCTATCTATCTCCTATCTATCTATCTATCTATCTATCTATCTATCTATCTCCTATCTATCTATCTCCTATCTATGTATCTATCTATCTATCTATCTATCTATCTATCTATCTATCTCCTATCTATCTATTATCTATCTATCTATCTATCTATCTATCTTTCTATCTATCTATCTATCTATTATCTATCTATCTATCTATCTATCTATCTATCTCCTATCTATCTATCTATCTATCTATCTATCTATCCATCTATCTATCTCCTATCTATCTATCTCCTATCTATCTATCTATCTATCTATCTATCTATCTATCTATCTATCTATCTAAAAATGATACAGAGCAGCACCACAGGATCAGTTTGGTTGGTGCCAGCGGATAGTCCCTGCCAGGGACTTAGGTAGCTAATCAAATAGAGAAGTATTCCGCAGCACACAGGTATAAGTGCAAAAAAATCGTTGGATTTATTACATCAGTGCAAAAACAAAACACGGCATAAGGTGAGACGCGACGTTTCGATGATCTCCATCATCATTTTCAAGCGTGAAAATGATGATGGAGATCATCGAAACTGGGTCGTTTCCATGAATGAAAAATAATTGTTAGTAAGTACCAGATCCAAAAGCCTAAGGATGAAGTCACTTTCTTTAGGAGAACATCCCAGTGTGGGTAATAGGGACTGTATGGAACTCATGCCCCTTTGATGGTCAATGGAGGTATACAGACTGACTATATCGTAAGTAACAAAGATGGCATTCGGAGGGATATCAGTCTGCTGCAATTTCACTAGGAAGTCAGTAGTGTCCCTTAGGTATGATTTAGCATTTTCTGCTAGGGGTCTAAGTACCCTGTCAAGAAATATAGAGATGTTGCTGAGAATCGAACCTCGACCGGACACAATGGGTCTGCCCGGTGGGTTTGTTATGTTCTTGTGAATTTTTGGTAGGAAATATAAAGTAGGCATTACCGGATACTTTACGACCAAAAATTCTGATGTCTGTTCGTCTATGATGTTCAGTGTTGTAGCTTCTTGTAGGATGTGGTCGATTTTCCTCTGAATTGAGAACTTGGGATCAGCAGAAATAATGGAATATACCTCCCTGTCGTCAAGTTGTCGTTGTGCCTCCTGTATATACTTGCTACGATCCATGACCACAATTGCACCCCCTTTGTCAGCGGGCTTGATGATTAAATTGTGATCATGGATCAAGTTATTAAGTGCCTGTAAATCAGTGGATGTAATATTAGGATGTAATACTTTATCCCCCACATTCTTTCTCAAAATACATAAGTCATTCTTAATCAGTGTGTGAAATGTTTCAATTGTGGAAGACATGTATGGTGGCATAAAATCACTGTCTTGTCGTAAACCAAGTCTTTTCAAGTCAAATAATTTAACAGTACTAGAACTTTGTGTGATCTGAACCGGATTCTTGTTAAACCAAACACGTAAGTTCAATCTTCTGATAAATTGTGTCACATCTATATCAAGCTGAAACCAATCAACAATGGGACTTGGACAATAATTTAAACCCCTAGACAATAAATGCAATTGCTCAAGTGTAAGGGGATAAGAAGAAATATTTACCACGTTGGGACGGGGTTCTTTTTCTTGTTGCTGGTCTTGGAGGTTTGGCTCCTGTTCACTCTCGGCGTTTTCTGTTTTGTAGAGTCCATTTCTTTTTCTTTTTCGGCCCCCTCTTCGGTTCTGACGTCCTCTTGGGGGCGTACTCCTAAAAAAGGCCTCTGTTCGTCGTTAGTAGATGCAGTGCGATTGTAATCAGTCCTTTTAGTTGTTGTTGGTTTCCTTGTTGTTTCTTGTGAATTGGTGGTAGTCCATAAGTAGATCTTGCCCGTAAGATAATCTTGACAATCACGGTACCATTTTCTTCTTTTTTCTTCCTGAAGATCTGTTTTGAAAGAATCCAAAAATTTCTTTTGTTTAAGATGATATTTATCAAAGTCATCAGAAGTCATGGCTGCCTGTAGTGAAGTTTCCATGGCTTGCATTTTGGCCGTAATCTCACGTAGTTGTCTTTGCATGCTTTCGATATGTAATAATATCAAGTCCAAAGCATATTTATTAGATACCATTTCAAATTTTCTTCTAAATTCCATATCCTCTAATAACATTGTAGGTTTAAGTCTGGACCGCATACCGCGAGGGATGCGTTTAACACTGTGATAGCGTCCCAATGTTGAAATATGTAATCTCAATGTAATAGCTTTTTTAGAAAGGAATTCATAGTTACGTTGTAGGTCAATCGTAGATGGAATGTCCAGGAACTCAGAGTCGTCTTCTATTTCCTCCTTGATTCTCTCTGCATCCGTATCAGAATAGGAAAGAGTCTGTGTTGCAGGTACAGCGGCAGTCCGTATAATACCTTCCATAATGGTATAGAAAGAGATATGATCTCTGTAGCGTGTGCAAAACTCTTTGGTCAAGGTAAATAAGCAGTGGAAGTGAGTTGCACTACAAGTCCCAATGAGGCGGGTGCCGGCTGACTTAGTTCAGACCACGAACCTTTGATCCATAAAGTAGTGATGATCAGCGGCACACCAAATAGCTTCAAAAACGTGGAAATTTATTCAAAGGAGCAAAACATTCATAAGGTGCAGCACAGCATAGCACGACGTTTCGGTGGAGTATCCGCCATTTTCAAGTGCAAGGAAATGAACTCAGGTGATCATTTAAATATACACACATGGTAAAAAAGCAAAAACGTGATAGGTGCATACATATGTCAATCAAAGTAAGGGGCCAATTGGTCCGAAGTAGTGATACATCACATACAGGTGAGTGTTACATGTATAATGAGATACAAGTGCGCAATATGTATAGTGCGAACAAAACACTTGAAAAACATAATGTATACATAGAAACTATTGTGATGTATACAAAAATACAATTGGAGTATACCACATATCCGGGATTTTTTGAAGCTATTTGGTGTGCCGCTGATCATCACTACTTTATGGATCAAAGGTTCGTGGTCTGAACTAAGTCAGCCGGCACCCGCCTCATTGGGACTTGTAGTGCAACTCACTTCCACTGCTTATTTACCTTGACCAAAGAGTTTTGCACACGCTACAGAGATCATATCTCTTTCTATACCATTATGGAAGGTATTATACGGACTGCCGCTGTACCTGCAACACAGACTCTTTCCTATTCTGATACGGATGCAGAGAGAATCAAGGAGGAAATAGAAGACGACTCTGAGTTCCTGGACATTCCATCTACGATTGACCTACAACGTAACTATGAATTCCTTTCTAAAAAAGCTATTACATTGAGATTACATATTTCAACATTGGGACGCTATCACAGTGTTAAACGCATCCCTCGCGGTATGCGGTCCAGACTTAAACCTACAATGTTATTAGAGGATATGGAATTTAGAAGAAAATTTGAAATGGTATCTAATAAATATGCTTTGGACTTGATATTATTACATATCGAAAGCATGCAAAGACAACTACGTGAGATTACGGCCAAAATGCAAGCCATGGAAACTTCACTACAGGCAGCCATGACTTCTGATGACTTTGATAAATATCATCTTAAACAAAAGAAATTTTTGGATTCTTTCAAAACAGATCTTCAGGAAGAAAAAAGAAGAAAATGGTACCGTGATTGTCAAGATTATCTTACGGGCAAGATCTACTTATGGACTACCACCAATTCACAAGAAACAACAAGGAAACCAACAACAACTAAAAGGACTGATTACAATCGCACTGCATCTACTAACGACGAACAGAGGCCTTTTTTAGGAGTACGCCCCCAAGAGGACGTCAGAACCGAAGAGGGGGCCGAAAAAGAAAAAGAAATGGACTCTACAAAACAGAAAACGCCGAGAGTGAACAGGAGCCAAACCTCCAAGACCAGCAACAAGAAAAAGAACCCCGTCCCAACGTGGTAAATATTTCTTCTTATCCCCTTACACTTGAGCAATTGCATTTATTGTCTAGGGGTTTAAATTATTGTCCAAGTCCCATTGTTGATTGGTTTCAGCTTGATATAGATGTGACACAATTTATCAGAAGATTGAACTTACGTGTTTGGTTTAACAAGAATCCGGTTCAGATCACACAAAGTTCTAGTACTGTTAAATTATTTGACTTGAAAAGACTTGGTTTACGACAAGACAGTGATTTTATGCCACCATACATGTCTTCCACAATTGAAACATTTCACACACTGATTAAGAATGACTTATGTATTTTGAGAAAGAATGTGGGGGATAAAGTATTACATCCTAATATTACATCCACTGATTTACAGGCACTTAATAACTTGATCCATGATCACAATTTAATCATCAAGCCCGCTGACAAAGGGGGTGCAATTGTGGTCATGGATCGTAGCAAGTATATACAGGAGGCACAACGACAACTTGACGACAGGGAGGTATATTCCATTATTTCTGCTGATCCCAAGTTCTCAATTCAGAGGAAAATCGACCACATCCTACAAGAAGCTACAACACTGAACATCATAGACGAACAGACATCAGAATTTTTGGTCGTAAAGTATCCGGTAATGCCTACTTTATATTTCCTACCAAAAAATTCACAAGAACATAACAAACCCACCGGGCAGACCCATTGTGTCCGGTCGAGGTTCGATTCTCAGCAACATCTCTATATTTCTTGACAGGGTACTTAGACCCCTAGCAGAAAATGCTAAATCATACCTAAGGGACACTACTGACTTCCTAGTGAAATTGCAGCAGACTGATATCCCTCCGAATGCCATCTTTGTTACTTACGATATAGTCAGTCTGTATACCTCCATTGACCATCAAAGGGGCATGAGTTCCATACAGTCCCTATTACCCACACTGGGATGTTCTCCTAAAGAAAGTGACTTCATCCTTAGGCTTTTGGATCTGGTACTTACTAACAATTATTTTTCATTCAATGAAACACTGTACATGCAACAGAGGGGCGTGGCGATGGGTGCCAATGTGGCACCCACCTACGCCAATGCTGTTATGGCACACATGGAGGAGGAGCTCGTCTATGTGTCCCACCACTTCAGGCATGTCCTGAGGTGGTGGAGATACATAGACGATATTTTCATCATCTGGACAGGGGACATAAAACAGCTGGAACAATTTACTAACTACTTAAATCATGTAGACGAAACAATAAAATTTACCATGACGTTTGACCTGCAACAGATAAATTATCTTGACGTATTAATCACTAAAGACCCTAGTGGTATACATACTGACATTCATGTCAAAAAAACTGACTGCAATACCATCCTCCACCATGATAGTTGCCACCCCAGAAGAACTATTTCATCTTTACCATACAGTCAGATGCTGAGAGCCCGACGCATAATTGATAAGGATGATAGATTGAGTGTGGCACTAGAACAAATGGGGAATAATTTCTGTGATAGGGGATACCCTGCTGGGATAATTAACATATGCAAACGTAAAACACTTGAGACAGAGAGAAAAGATCTACTCGTAATCAAACAGAAACAACAAATAGATAGAATTCCTTTTATAACCACATACACTGATTTCTCTCCGCAGATCAATAAAATCGTATTGAAACATTGGAATATCATCTCCCGCAATCACAGTAACATACCTGAACTATCACGACCGCCACTTATGTCATACAGACGTAGTAAAAATCTCAAAGACAGACTAGTCACTACGAACTTGAATAAACACAACAAAGACAGACAAACATATCTTACCTCTAAAAGAACTGGGTCGTTTCCATGTCTAGGATGTGTGAACTGTAAATACATGACCAAGGGTACCACCTTTGTACATCCTGTGAACAAAAAAGAATACCCTATCAAACAATTTCTTACATGTGCTTCTGACTGGGTAGTCTATGTTCTTATATGCCCATGCAATAAATTATATGTTGGTGAAACAACGTATGACCTCAAAACGAGATTGACACAGCACAGATACTCCATTAGAAAAAAGAAGCTCGACTTACCAGTATCCAAACATTTTTCAGAACATGGACACACTGAGAGGGATCTCAGATTTATGATACTGGACCGGGTAGAACCTCTTAAACGAGGGGGTGATAGGCAAACAATCCTGTTGAAGAAAGAATTATATTGGATTCACGAACTTAATACCTTACAGCCAGTGGGCTTAAATGTAGAATATAAAGTTACTACGTCGATGTTCAGGTAGAGAACTGTCTCTGTTACAACCTTTTTTCTATGCTGCATCTAAGAATAGGTTTTATTAGTGAACTCTATTAAAGGTTAGATCTGTCTATCTATGAACTGTATAATCGATATTCATATTTTCTCTTTGCATTTTTGCAGATCGCATGTACTACATAGGAGAAACCACTACGGGAGGAGAGAGATTTACGCCACTCTTTATGCTATTAACAGAATCTTCAAATAGATCGGCATGACTAAATACCCACTAATTGGAAGGAGGATTGGTACCGGTTCACACAAGACGCGCGGTTCCTGTGCGCCTGTGGAATTCCGGTGTCCTACCCGCTGACCACTCATCCAGTCCTGGAAGGGGATCGACGGAGCCTCCGACCAGTGGGCAGTCTAGCTAAGTAGACTAACATCCCGGTCCCTCATAGTACGTTCTATGTTGGACTATATTATTGCTCTGTGTTCACTGGCCTGCGTATATTGTTATTAATGGATCAACGGATACTATCTTTTTACATAGTAAATATTGAATGAATTACTTATTTTTTCCAGCGTGGCGTCTCTCTTAACAATCCCGGATATGTGGTATACTCCAATTGTATTTTTGTATACATCACAATAGTTTCTATGTATACATTATGTTTTTCAAGTGTTTTGTTCGCACTATACATATTGCGCACTTGTATCTCATTATACATGTAACACTCACCTGTATGTGATGTATCACTACTTCGGACCAATTGGCCCCTTACTTTGATTGACATATGTATGCACCTATCACGTTTTTGCTTTTTTACCATGTGTGTATATTTAAATGATCACCTGAGTTCATTTCCTTGCACTTGAAAATGGCGGATACTCCACCGAAACGTCGTGCTATGCTGTGCTGCACCTTATGAATGTTTTGCTCCTTTGAATAAATTTCCACGTTTTTGAAGCTATTTGGTGTGCCGCTGATCATCACTACTTTATGGATCAAAGGTTCGTGGTCTGAACTAAGTCAGCCGGCACCCGCCTCATTGGGACTTGTAGTGCAACTCACTTCCACTGCTTATCTATCTATCTATCTATCTATCTATCTATCTATCTATCTATCTATCTATCTAATGTCCACAATAGAGCGCACTCCCAGTTTCAGTGCTGGAGTGCCTAGCAACGGAGATTGGATTAAATCTCCAACTAAATAAATCCAAGAATTTTGCGGCACATCCGTATAGTGAAAAAAGTTGTGGTATTTATTGGTACATCAAAAAGCAAGTGCAACGTTTCAGTCTCATCTCGAGAACTTTCTCAAGCAAATACAAACAGTAACTCCTATCCTTTTATAGTGTGTGGCAAATCATGATTAACAGGTGATTACAAGTGATAAGGAGTGATACAAATCTGGTGCAAAAATAGTGATAAATAAGGTTCTGTATACGGAACAAATTATTCTGATATGTGGTTACATATAATACACTCAGTGTGTTATACATTCATATGTGTAAAAGTTTGGTGTTTAAAAACAGACGGCGGAGATGGCTTCCACTTGTCACTGCTCCATCAGTAAAAGCAAAAAAAAAACAGGCATAAATAGCATATACACAGTAAGTGCCCAGTCTTGCATATCTGTATCCTGGACTGTCCTGGAAAAGTCACTGTGAGATAATCCTCAGGGAAAGTCCGTTGTCAGAACGTCAGAATGTAAAAAACCGCATTGGTCCGTAGACGTCTGAATAGTGTTCAGTCAGGTCAGAGGGGTAAATCTCGGAACTCCTTCCTTTGAGTAGCAGGTTATCCGGCTTGAGAGCCATGCGCCCCCGAACTTCAAAGGCACATAGCACTCATTACAACGCGTATCTCAACTAAGACCACAGTGTGGCTCAGGAGATACCCGATGAGGTCGCCCAAACCTATATGCTAAAAATTGATCACCCCTCCACCCACGTAATATAGAACTGCAAAACGGCTGAATCCTTTGCTCAATGTGAACACGTTCCTACTGACTTCAGCAGTGATTTGCGGTAAGCCTCCTCCGCCGTGTTCCATAATATCGGTAATAAAAGAAAAAGAGAAAGGATATAAGTAAAAAGGTATAACAGAGCTTCTAAGGCAGGTATCATGAGGTAGCTGGACACACTCCCACTATACAGCAAGCCATCATTTGTACATTTTTGTTGTTATTTTAAATTCAACATTAAGGCCATTGGGCTGAGGTGTATTTAGTTTATGAATCCAGAGTAATTCCCTCTTTTTCAGCATAGTGATTCTGTCCCCTCCCCTCTTAGGAGAAGGAATATGATCAATAATCATGAATTGTAAATCTTTCTCGCAGTGTCCCTTCTCTGTAAAATAGTACTGTCCATAAGACCAGAATATCGAGGCACTCACCACAGCTTCTTGACGAATAAGCTTGCTTTATTCACATAAATACAGATACATGGATGCAGACAGGTGAACGGGCGACAGCCTGTTTCACGTGCTTAACTCGCACGCTTCCTCTCGGCCCTCTCGTTTTTTTTACATTCTGACGTTCTGACAACGGACTTTCCCTGAGGATTATGTCACAGTGACTTTTCCAGGACAGTCCAGGATACAGATATGCAAGACTGGGCACTTACTGTGTATATGCTATTTATGCCTGGTTTTTTTGCTTTTACTGATGGAGCAGTGACAAGTGGAAGCCAACTCCGCCGTCTGTTTTTAAACACCAAACTTTTACACATATGAATGTATAACACACTGAGTGTATTATATGTAATCACATCTCAGAATAATTTGTTCAGTATACAGAACCTTATTTATCACTATTTTCTGCACCAGATTTGTATCACTCCTTATCACTTCTAATCACCTGTTAATCATGATTTGCCACACACTATAAAAGGATAGGAGTTACTGTTTGTATTTGCTTGAGAAAGGTCTCGAGATGAGACTGAAACGTTGCACTTGCTTTTTGATGTACCAATAAATACCACAACTTTTTTTCACTATACAGATGTGCCGCAAAATTCTTGGATTTATCTATCTATCTCTACCTTAAATCAACTGCTGCTATAAAGTTGTACAGATTTCTAAATGACTTCTGTATGTCCTGCAGGAAGTAGTGCATTATATCCAATCTGACACAGTGCTCTCTGCTGCCACCTCTGTCCATGTCAGGAACTGTCCAGAGCAGCAGCAAATCCCTACAGAAAACTTCTCTTGCTCTATATATTTTGTCTATCTTGTTTGCAAAATTTGCTATGTTTACAAAATTCTATTGAAAAAATTACAATAAAATATATTGAAACAGAAAACTTCTCTTGCTCTGGACAGTTCCTGACATGGACAGAGAATACAACACTTCCTGCAGGACATACAGCTGATAAGTACCGATAAAATACTGGAGATTTTATTAAATAGACGTAATTTACAAATCTATAAAACGTTTTAGGCGCAGATGGGGCAGATCGACATAAAAATATCTGCAAATGGTATTTTTGCTAATATTTTTTTCCCATCTGCCCCATCTGCGCCACCTTTGCACCACTTTTCTTCCAACCAATGCGCTTTTTTACGGCCTGGTCGGAATAAGTAAATGCTGTGCTCCCGTGCTGGCTGTCAGTATGGCATTACCCATCAGGTGTCCAGTGGTCTGGCATCCTATCCGTCTCCATGGCCATCCCCGGAGGTATTAGAGCAATATACTAAATTATTACATTTTGCCTATCCGCTTCAGAAAAAACAACATAGGGCTATGTTTACACAACATCTCATTTTGGCTTTTTCGTGGCTTTTTTTTTTTAGACGGCCATAATTTCGGCAGCAAAACTAGAGATGACAGAATCGCTCACCTGAACCAAATAAAGTGCTTCATTTAAGTTGGCAGCCTTTCAGTGCTGCTCCCCTACCTGCTGCTCCACCCGGGGTGCTGGAGAAAAGCTGGATCCAATCCTGGGAGACTGGGAGAAGTTTCCCATGATTGGATCCAGCTTTTCCCAGTCCTGGGAGGAGTGACAGAGAAAACAGTTTCTATAGTGCCAAAGTGGTAATAGTTTAAAAAAACTCAAATTTGGTATCGCTGTAATTGCATTGACCCAGAGAATATATTAATCATGTTATTATTAACACCGGTTGAAAAGCTTAAATAAATTGTCCAGGGAAAATAAACTTGGCATAGTTGAGATCAAGGAGGTCTGACCTCCATACCCCACTGATTTCCAAATCGGGCCACCAGCTTCTTTGTTTTTAATAGAGCTGCGGGTATGGCAAATGACCTATGACTCCATTCTTTTGGAGCCACTAAAAAGAGCTGAGTAAGTCGGAAAGTGCTTACTCAGCTCTTTCCAGCTGCTCCATAGAAATGAATAGAATTGCAGGTCACATACGGTAAGTCTGACACCTACAAGGGTTGGGCTGACCATCTGGCATTTATGGGGTAAAAAAGACATATTTTTTCTATTTCAGTTCAAAAGATAAAAATTAGAAAGAGAGAAGGATAAAGAAGGATTCAAAAGTGTATTAAAAAAATCTAATAATTTTTTATATCACTTTCAATGTATATTTTATATGAAACACCAAAATCAGAGGAAAAAATCAGAAAGCCAATTGTCAATTACTCAGATTTTTCTGTTTCGCCATAAATTTCTCTCTTGAGTTCATGTCGGGTCTGAATACAATAATAAAACATTTCAGAAGGAACATGCAAATAACTAGACCCCAGGTTGATGATTGGATAGCAAAGATCTCCATGGCCACCATATATTTTCCTCGGGAACTGAGGGATGCGGGAATGTAGGACACCCAGACACTCAGGAAGGCCAGCATGCTGAAAGTGATGAACTTGGCCTCATTGAAGCTGTCTGGAAGTCTCCTGGCCAAGAAAGCCACAATGAAGCTGATGGAGGCCAGAAGACCAAGGTAGCCAAGCATAGACCAAAAAGCTAAGGGTGACCCTTCATTACACTGAATAATCAGTACTCCCGAATTACTTTCTGATTTATATTCTAGGAATGGAGGAGAGAGTGTCAGCCACATAATACAGAGAAAGACCTGAATGAGGATACATGAGATGACTATGAGATATGATACATGTGGTCTAAACCAATGTCTTAGTTGACTATCAGGTTTTGTGGCCTTAAAAGCTATGACTACCATAATGGTTTTGGCCAAGATGCAGGAGACACAAAGTGCAAATACAATACCAAAAGTCACTTGTCTTAAAAGACATATCACATACTGGGGATAACCAATAAATACTAAAGAGCAGAGAAAACAGAGGGATAATGACACCAGGAGAAGACAACTTAAGGAGTAGTTGTTGGCCCGAACAATGGGTGTTGTTCTGTAGTAAATGAAAAGTCCAAAGATCCCAATAGGAACCATTGATGAGGAGATGCCAATAGCCATTAAGGTGATACCCAGTGGATCTTTATGTGACAGGAATTCTTGGGTTTTTGGAACACAATGATCTTGGGTTGGATTTGGCCACATATCCCATGGGCATTTTGTACATTCCAGTGAATCTTTGAAAAAGTATTGAAACAGGGTGTTAGTGCGATGAACTTAAAGGTGTACATTCTTTTTATTTAAAAAGTACTTAATGGTTCTTAGAGAGTAAATTTTTTATGGGTGACATTCTTTGTGGTCTACCTGTGTGGTTGGCTATCTCTCCAGAAGAGCATGGGATGCATTGGAAACAGCACAATGGTTCACCTTTTTTGGCTGCTTTCCGGAAACCTGGTAGACAGCTTGGATTGCAAACTGACAAAGGTACCTGGTAAAAAATTTAAATGGAGAATATTTTTAAATAATTTAAAGAAAGAAAATTACATGAAGCCTAAAATCAAAATTTCCTGTGACCATTATTGAGACTATTAAATTCTGGATCTTCACACTTTACACCTCTGTGACATGGCATCAATGATGACCCCTAAATGCATCATGAAAAAAAGTTTTTGCATAATAAACATCGATTATCACAACGACCTATTTTGTTACTCTTGGCTTTTGATGGATAACACAATAAAATAGATATATAGTTGTAGTTTACTTCATGCTGGAGTTTGATGATTTGATAACTAGAAATGGTAAAGTCTCTAAAGAATGTCCATATCATCTCACCCTATGGTGTCCAGGTCCCCACTGTATGTGACTGGTATTAATAGTGAAGAAATTCCCACTGGTTACACCGGTATCATAGCTGCCCACTTTGACTTGTTGGAGTTTTCCTTCAGGGCTCAGCTGCCAGTTCACTATATCGTACACAGCAGGTGGATCTCCGTTCTCATCAAAAAAGAGTTGTCTACCATCGGACGTGTTTAGACGTAACTTTTTCATGTAGCGCAACAACTGTGTAAAAATGATACAACACTGGGCATCAGACTGTGTGTTATGCCAACAGCTGCTGCTGATGAATACAAATGAACAAGATGAACAAACAAATATGGGTAGTAAACTAGATAAGGGTCAGATCCAAACAGGCTGCAAAGCACAAAAACAGAAAAGTTGAATATCAATAGCAGAGAGTCAGAATAACAAGATTAGAAAGACAGGAGGAAAGGCTAACAAGCTTAAACTGGCACTAATAGCAAGGGCTGCAGTTTGGCTTTGTGACCTGTTCATGGGATGCCAGGAATCCACCCCAAGTGTGATTGGACTGGACTCTGACGCCGCAGCCACACACAGAAGGAACAGGAGAAGACAATGTGACAAGGAAAGATGTCAATCCCAAAAGCAAAACTAAAATTAACTGTTGGACAGATAGAAGAAACTCAGCAAAAAAGGAGATGGGTGTAGTGGAGATTCAATTACCTAAGCAGAGGAAATAGAGCTATGTTCAAACGAGTGCACAACAAGAAACCAAAACAGGCACAAGATCATAGCCAAATGCCTCCTCTGCCGTGCCTTAATATGCTGCAGAAGTCTAAATGGTAGGGATATTATACCATACCAGTTTTCCTCCTGTCAGGTCTAGACACATTGGGGGAGATTTATCAAACAGGTGATAAATCGCCCCCATTTTCTTTCCTTTAGCAGATTTGAAAGGTATAAAGTTTTTTTTTTTGTTTCACAGGGCTTTAGTTTTATGATGTCCTAAGTACCTGTACGTCATAGATATTATAAACAGCCCTTATACTGTCTGCTGGTTTCATACATTCCAGTGTAGCGGGAGCTGTTTTCTGCTGGTTCTGTACATTCTTCTACAGCGCTTCAGCATGGGTGCTGACTGTGAGTGCCCCAGGAGCCACCCTCCACTGCACTAATGAAAGTGTAGCACAGCATTGTTTTCCTTACATCCCCCCACCCCCCCCAAAAAAAAAAATGTTGACAAAGTTCTTTCATTGAGCTCTCACTAACCTGCCAAGATTTAAAGTTCTCAATATCAGCACATGTTCTGTTTGAGAACGGTCCATCTCCCTTCTTGCATTCAGCCAAATCATTGAGAGCTTTTGCTACCGCATGAACAGATAGATAAACGTTGTATGTTACTCTGAGACTAGAGACATCATTGTAACTGTTCCGAATGCCTTCAAGACTTTCTTGGCCGGTACATTCTTTTATTGATGAGTTTGATGGGACTTCAGGGAACATCTTATCTTGAAATTTGCAACCAAAAACCTGTTCCCACAATATTTTTATCCATTGGTTTCCCACAACCATGGATGGATTGATCCTGTTGAGGAAATCTCCAAATCCCGGCATGCTTCCACTATGGAGGGCAAAACCGATTGTCCCAAGAAGTAGTCTTGAATATTTACTAACTGACAAAAAAGATGAAGTAGACCAACCTTCAGTGGCAATCAATACTTTTCCTGTTACATTCTGTCTCAACATCTCATCTAGTACAAAGCTTAAGTGTATAACAGCAGAAACTATGACCACCGCTGTGGCTGTAGAGTCTTTCACCACCTGAGCAATATGTTGGGCGTTTCGATCTTGCCGGCTGGAGATTGTAGTCTCTATAAAAGCCACACAGGCTCCAGCTTGTAGCACATCTCTCCTGACTATTTGGGCAGCTTGCTGCCCATAATCATCATCATTGGCCAACAGACCTATCCAGGTCCATCCAAAGTGCAACACAAGCTGTGCTAGACCCCGAGACTGGAAGGCATCACTGGGGACTGTTCTAAAGAATGATCGGAACTGGATACGGTCACTGAGGAGTGAACTTGTGGCAAAGTGACTAATCTGTTGGAAAATTCAAGAATATCAATCAAAGAGAATTATAATTCAAAAAATTTTCCTTTAAAGAAGATAGACAGAAATATAAAGTTTACAATTGTAAGAAAAAATTATTTTAAATTATATGTATTTTTGCATAAAGTCTGGAAAAGAAAGGATATGCAAAATAGCTCTCACACCTCCTGAGCAAAGACATGTCCCTAGAGTATGGACATTGAGAGAAAGGAGCACTGCACCTCACACCCATGGCTGACACTAATGCCTCTCGGCTACATTTAAAAACCAACACCAGGATGTTGGTATATAATTTGGTTAAACCATATTGCCCCATGTACTACATGCAGGTCCCCTGGTTCACATGAGTCCCTACACTAACTCAACACTGTGTCAGTCAGCAACCACTAACCCCGCAAAGTGAGTGCAAGCAGGGAAGGGAGGCCATAGAATGGCCCTGCAATCCCACTGTCACAGGACCAATCCCCAAGGGCCCCTCCAAAACTCAGCAGGCACTGGTGTGCAAGACCAAGAGGTGTGAGAGCTATTTTGCATATCCTTTCACCCCAGAATTCTTAGAAGAGCAGCAATGGTCAGTAATTATCCACACGTCTCTATGACAAACTCTCCTAAAGGATAGTTATTACCCCTATAACCCACTAGCCAGCCAACACCCTGCTCTGCGCTGATGAGGGGGCAAAAACCCTGAAACAGCTGTCTGCAGATGGGAAATCTTTCTTTTTGGAGATTGTTTGGCTTGGCATTAAATCCCCAATATTTCTAAGACTCCTTGATTGAGTGAGACTTTACTTGAAGGGACATCTCTTCGCTGAAGAGGTGTGAGAGCTATTTTGCATATTCGTTCTTCCCAGAATTCTTAGTGGAGCAGCAATGGTCTGTATTTCTACATATGTCTTTATGATGAGCTCTCCTCAAGGAGAGTAATACCCCATTGACCTGCATAAAGTTGTAAAACTAATTTTAGCTGAGATTAAGGCAGTGACATTAAGTTCAAAATTCCGTCATATTATTGCATGTCAGAATTATAGGCAAACGCAATGGGGGATAATTTCACTCCCTCTCTGCGCTGCGCTGGATTTACTAAGGCTATTAGTAAGTCCGGCCAGCCTAAAGTGGGTGAAAAACTCGATTCCTTCTCCAGAGCAGGTGTTGACATGATTTATACCTGTTAGCGGGCTACCCCACCCTGCCAGCACTTTAGGTGAACAGAGCTTAAAAATACTTAAAAATATTCTCAAATTTCTGTGAAAATTTACAAATACTTTTAGGTATTTGCCAAGCACAACCAAGATAAATCTCCCCCAATGTAGCTTACCTAATAACACAGATAGTTCTAGCCATTGTCCAATAGCCATTGTCCAGTATACCAAGTAACTGGGTGGCTGTTGTTCACTAGACCAAATAACTGGAGGTGCATTATAGGAAGTCACTGGGTGCTGGGTGTGCATTATAGGAAGTCACTGGGTGCTGGGTGTGCATTATAGGAAGTCACTGGGTGCTGGGTGTGCATTATAGGAAGTCACTGGGTGCTGGGTGTGCATTATAGGAAGACACTGGGTGCTGGGTGTGCATTATAGGAAGTCACTGGGTGCTGGATGTACATTATACCATGTCACTAGGTGCTGGGTGTACATTATAGGAAGTCACTGGGTGCTGGGTGTGCATTATAGGAAGTCACTGGGTGCTGGGTGTGCATTATAGGAAGTCACTGGGTGCTGGGTGTGCATTATAGGAAGTCACTGGGTGCTGGGTGTGCATTGTAGGAAGTCACTGGGTGCTGGGTGTACATTATAGGAAGTCACTGGGTGCTGGGTGTGCATTATACCAATTCACTGGGTGCTGGGTGTCCATTATAGGAAGTCACTGGGTGCTGGGTCTGCATTGTAGGAAGTCACTGGGTGCTGGGTGTGTATTATAGAAAGTCACTGGGTGCTGGGTGTCCATTATAGGAAGTCACTAGGTGCTGGGTATGCATTATAGAAAGTCACTGGGTGCTGGGTGTGCATTATAGGAAGTCACTGGGTGCTGGGTGTGCATTATACCAATTCACTGGGTGCTGGGTGTCCATTATAGGAAGTCACTGGGTGCTGGGTCTGCATTATAGGAAGACACTGGGTGCTGGGTGTGCATTATAGGAAGTCACTGGGTGCTGGGTGTGCATTATAGGAAGTCACTGGGTGCTGGGTGTGCATTATAGAAAGTTACTGGGTGCTGGGTGTGCATTATACAAGTCACTGGGTGCTGGGTGTGCATCATAGAAAGTCACTGGGTGCTGGGTGTGCATCATAGAAAGTCACTGGGTGCTGGGTGTACATTATAGGAAGTTACTGGGTGCTGGGTGTGCATTATAGGAAGTCACTGGGTGCTGGGTGTGCATTATAGGAAGTCACTGGGTGCTGGGTGTACATTATAGGAAGTTGCTGGGTGTACATTATAGGAAGTTACTGGGTGCTGGGTGTGCATTATAGGAAGTCACTGGGTGCTGGGTGTGCATTATAGAAAGTTGCTGGGTGTGCATTACAGGAAGTCACTGGGTGCTGGGTGTGCATTATAGAAAGTTGCTGGGTGCTGGGTGTGCATTATAGGAAGTCACAGTGAATACAGTGTCCTTTTTAATTCCTCTTTTTACCAACCAATGTCCAATGCTGTCCTGGGAGAACATTGACATTACGCAGCTGATCCACCAACGTTTACTACTTTTCATGGCGGAAATGGAATGATTGAAAGGTTGATTGACATTTTTTAAAAAAATTGACATTTAACAATTTTCCAACACTGTCTCAGCAACAGTTGTTGAAAAAAAAAAGCTACTGTGTCATAGTCCCACTACTGTAGCTACTATTTATTGCTTAATTTAGTATAATTAGAAAGTGGCGTGGAAGACCAGCAAGGGACGGATCAGCTCCTAATGGTGCCCCATTGCTTCTTACAGAGTTACCGGAACATGGAGCAAGCAACTAACTTCACCAGAACAGCTCTGAGGATGAAAGTACGAAACATAGCTTCCTCCTCGGCGTCTCCTGTGCAATAGGGACATATCTGCAGGTTAGATACGTCTAGTTCCCCTTTAATGAAATACATGACCATTATGATTGTTTGTGTCTAGTTAGTTTAGTTACATGTTTGTCTAAAATTGTAGCTTAGATGATAATCAGATCACAAGTTCTTCAATGCAGAAATCCAAGAAGCTTCTAAGGTTAACTTCTTTTATCTTGCAGTCATTAAAAGAACATTAGGGTCATTGGTGCCCCAGCACTTACCTGTGGATACCTGTATAGCCCCAGTATATGAGCCAGTGAAATTGTGAATGTAGATGCAGAATGTCCAACCACTGCAGCCAACCGGGAGTCCTGGTTACATCGATAGTTGGGTAGAGGTTGTGCATGTCCATTCATCATCTGTAGAGTTCCTGACACGGCTCTCTGAAGGACTAAACAGGAGTCATAGAGCTGGAATCCCAAGGTGATATTTGACAAAAAATTGGGGTTTTTGTTAATTTCCTCCACCGCAAAATGCAGGGCTTGGGCGCGCTGGTAGGGATCTAACATGAAGCTGAGGACAACACAGACAAGTTATAGTTTCCCGAATATGTTGTATTTTTGTCACTTGCAAACCACCCGTTGACTTTGTAAATCTGGGATTTCCTTACTTATCTCTGCAAAGAGGTTCCTGGACGTCCGTGCAGATTGTCAATGACAGCCTCGCTCTCCAAAGTGAAACCAGAACAATTTCTTATTATCCCTGTCTCCATAGTTGCTGTTTATGTAGTTTACCAGTACAGCTAATGTATTAACTCTAGAACCTCGGTACAAAGGTATAGTCCTACCCACTTACATGTGAAATTAATTAGGGTGCGGGGAAGGAAATCTCCTTTGGTGCCCATATACTTTCAATAGCTGTGGACTACACCTAATCCCTCCATAGATGTGAACATTGAGCTCAGCCAAGTGTACTTGTGTTCTGAATAGGGGAGTAAGCAGCTTATATCCTCAAACAGTGTTAGAAGCTTCTCTCCTCTGTAGGGAGAATTAGGAGGCTTCAAGACTCAGACAGCCCCAGTTGGGCCATGTTTGCCTAATGTATACTGTATATTCGTCATTTTGTCCTAAAGCAGAATAACAATAGAGGCTCTAAACTTTTTTTTTTGGGGGGGTGGGGGGGGTGGGGGGGGTGTCAGGTTACCGCTTTCATTGAAGTGAATGGGCGTTGCTGTATAGTAAACCAGCAACACCACTACAAACAGTGTATAGAGATGAGACTTATTGCACTGCAGGTTAGATGATCTATGAGGGTTCTGGGAGTGGGCAATCCTTCAATCAAGTATTAATAGGTTTTAGCTGGAAAGCCCCTTTAAAGCAAGTACTGAGTTGTTGAGTCAGTACCAAGTTGATGAAGGACCCAGGGTCTTGAAAGAGAAGTTTTGTGTCATTTTTTTTTAATACAGTTGTTTTTTGTTTTTTTTGTCAATGTGTCTTTAGGCCCCTCAAACACAAGCAAAATACAACAATCACTGAGGTCAGAGAGATCAGCCAAAAAATTTATTAGAACACTCATTCAATAGTCCCCATTGATACATTGTCCCCTTAACAATTTGAAAATGCAAAAAAAGGGTCCATAAAGTCTCAAAACACAAGAATAGCCAGATATCCCTCCTGGGAAGGAAGCCTGTTACTAAAAGGGTTCCTCCAAGTAGGGAGACCACCAAACCACCCTGATACATAGCCCCTTAAGTACCACTCAGTTGCAAGTATTAGGACACAAATATGGAAATACCATTGTGGCCCCCTTTGCATCAAAGTCTAACTCAGTTGCGAGTATTGCGACATGACAAGGGTTTATCAAAACCAGGCATCCTTCCACAGACAGCTGTTTTGGGGTATTGCTCCTCATGAGTGTGGAGTAGGATCCTGGCTAACACCTTAAACAAAAGATACCAATAGTAGAGATGAGCGAACCGGTTCGGCCGGTATGGGATCCTGTTCGGATTTTTGGAACCCGGTGGGATTCGGATTTTTGGAAGTCCGCTCTAATTTTTTAAAAAATTTTTTGGCAGCTGCCATTTTAGAAAGCAGGAAGTTTTCTGGGCGGGAAAAGCGGTTTCCCATGATGCCCTGAACACATCCAATCAGCAGGGATGTTGCACTAGCCCACCCCCTGTCACATGACCGCACAACGCAGTCTGCAGAGAGAGAGAGAGAGAGGAAGGAGACTGTTAGCAGTGCACAGAGCTTGCCAGTGACAAAACGCTGCTGCTGTGATTAATTAATAGTTCGGGCGATTATGCACGCGGCGATAGCAAACATGTTTATTTATTTATTTACTTTTATTTATAAACAGGGAAAAGGGGGGTGATTCTGACTTTTATTAGGGGAGGGGGCTTTTTATTGACAACAACATTTTTTTTTTTTTTTTTACACATATACTAGAAGCCCCCCTAGGGGACTTCTAGTATATACACTTTGATCTCTCATTGAGATCTTTGCTGTATAGTTATACAGCAAAGATCAATGAGATAGGCACTCGTTTGCTTTTGGCTGCTGCAGCCGAAAACAAATGAGTGCCGAGCCTGGGACAGCGCCATCTTGGAGCGGTCCCCGGCCGGTCGGCTTCAGTAACGGAGATCGCTCCTCCGGGACAACGTCCCGGAGGAGCGATCTCCCCCACTAGACACCAGGGAACGTCTGAATCCGGTAATCGGAGGCAGCTGTCATCTTTGACAGCTGCCTCCGATTATCTAATTAGAGGGCACGGCGATCGGATCGTGCCCGCTAATAGCCGCGATCCCGGGCTACATGAGGCATTCGGGATCGCAGCGGTTCAGAGCGGGGTCGCCGCGTGGCCACACTCTGAACGCCCGCACCCGCACGAGGACGTACAGTTATGTCCTTGTGCGGCAAAGGGTTAAACTGTGAAATCCAAAGAAATCCGAAATTCGGTCGGACCAAACTTTTGAAAAGTTCGCTCATCTCTAACCACTACATCTGCAACCTCTATATCTATGATCCAGAATTATCAACACAACCTTGATAATACATACGGTCTGTACAAACCCTTTTATAGTGGATGACTTTTATTCAAGCTCTCAGCAAACATACCGTAGATAAAAAGTAGATAAGAAAAATAGCCTTACGTAGTACAAATGGCAGGACGAGGCTTCTCCTTGTAATTGATGTTTGGGTATGTATTGTCCATGTGAACATTCATCACGGCCCCGATTATTATATTCCCATCCATGGACATGCCTGGTGTGACCTCTCCGCTGGTCATTCTACAACTAGACTCAATGCAGTTACAGAAGTGTAGAATGTAGAGTATGAACCGAAGCCTCATTGTCTGTAAGAATTATAGTATCCGGCATAGAACTAGTAAATATATTGCATAGTCTTCAGTATTAAACCAGAACCCTGCAATAAAATAATAAGAAGTAACATATCTTGTTGGCCTGATGGTCTTGGATTGTGAGTTGAAATCCAACAACAAGTGACATCTATATGGAGTTTGTATGAGTTTCCTCCTAAAGCATATTGAAAGATTAATAGAGTTTATGTCCTAGTTAGGGTTCTGTAAAGCTATATAAAGAAATGATATACTTAGATATGGCAGCAATTTGGAATTATTTCTATCAAATTAGGCAAAAGGAAGAACATTTTATTATAAGAAAACTAAGCACATTGCATTGTATGTGTAGAACTAAAGACTCGGTCAGTAGAGTGGCGGGGAAAACACCGATAGTGGACCCTGCTCTTGTCCCTACCCACTGTCCCTGCCTACTTACCTTAATCAGCCCTAAACAACTGTGGGCAACCACAATGATAGTCCCTAAATGATATATGGTGGCACACAGAATGTAGACAAGACGGACAAACACAATAACGCAGACTCTGGGTCACAACTAGAGGGCAGCGAGGTACAAAATTAAAAGCAAATGGATTGTCAGGTCATGTAGAAAATGGTCAGGGCCGGTGGAAAACAGGGATTGTCAAGGTACAGTATGGGAGGTATGGGGTCAGAACAAAAAAGATAGCAAAGAAATCAGATAGCAGAGGAAACACACTGAGCTTGCTAGGGAACCTAGACGTAATAGCAAGGGGCTCATACACTGGGAATGTTTTATCGGAGACCGGTGGTCTGGTCTAGAAGGTGATTGGAACAGCCCCTTGATCTCCAGCCACCGAAACCTGATAACATTGCACAATGACGGTCAAGAAGGCCTGCCAGTCACATAAGCACCAAAGTAAAACCCAATTCACTCTAAAATGACAAGTCAGAACTCAGAAGGGTGTGTCAGAGGAACCAATAAACCGAGCAGAAAGAATAAGACAGTGTTTAGACAAGAGAAAAAAAAAGCAAAAAAAAGCACAATATCACAGCCAAAAGTACAGCTTTGGTCGTACCAAAGGGACCGAGGGCTTTGCCAAGGTCCCAACAGGTTCAGTCTTAACAAGAACCTTACAGCTCAGCTTAGAAGATACTAAAGAAAAACAATTTACCACCGTTCTTCATGTTTCATATTTCCATGTTGGGTGGGTGTACTCAGAGTCTAGGCCAACCTGTGGCATCACCATCCCCGTCGGCCACTATGGCAGGAAGTGTCCCATGTTTTCTAGCATGTTGCTGCACTCCTCCTGAGGACAACCCATCAGTCCACGTCCTCTACATCTACATCTAATTTCTACTTCTGCTACTTTCCAGCACTCTATCAGGAGAGGGACAATGCGTAGACTGTTTTTTGGGGAAAAAAAACATGGTCAAATTAGTGCTAAAGACTTTATTTAAAGGATTACAGGGGGACCAAGACGAAGGCCCTTCCCTGAGCCAAAAAATAATAACTCTTGCTACAACTAAGGCTACAATCACATATTCTGTAAGTTTGTCCATAATTATGGGCCTTGACCTTTGAGCCTTCTTTTTGCACTTTTTTTTTTACAGTTCTTTTGCAGTTTTTGACCATTTATAAAAGTGTATAATTTCCTTTTGTTGGCCATATTTTCAGCTGGCTTAGACAGAGCTCAGCAGTACAATATCCTTATTATCATACTATTAAACCAAACTGCTACATGCCACTCACCTCATATATGTCTCCCAGTTTTCTCTGGTATTCCTATATACTCACTATATATAGGAATCTCTCGCCCATCCTGGGAATTATATCCATAATTACACATGTCAGTGATTTCCTGTATATAGACGCTCAGTCCCAGTGCGGATATCATCATCATCCTCAGAATATAGGAGAAATACATAATGATATATAATGATATAATAAGACAATCAGCTGTGTCACCCGAGGGACGGCCTCATAAGTGTAATGTAGTTGATTTTTATGATGGTCAAAGAAATCAAAAAGCACAAAAGAATCTATATGATAAAAGAGTGGACGTCTGTCTACAGTATAGGAGTTCAAACTCTTCATTGATGTGACCACAGATTTGGCATGCAGGTGCATTGGGTGCCCAATTTTTTTTTCCATAAGTATCCTGACCTTGTGAAATGTATAGAGCACTTGTTCTCTGTTGTTCTCTGTTATCAGCCATTATCATACCTTCCCTATACAGGCATGTAAACACCTGAATAATTTAGCCCTACATTTGTAAGTGAGTACATCGGGTGTGGGGGAAGATTTTTATGAAGGTCCTGACCTTGCAGGACGTGTACAGCAATTACTCACTATTATTCTCCGCTATCGGCTATTATCATAGACTGTCCTTTATAGACATCTAAATGCCTGAACCATTTCACCAAAAATTTGGCACATAGATACATTAATCTGATCGGTGGAGAATTCCGCTATGCAGCCAGAAGTTTGGGTATCCATGGATACAAACGCGCCAAGACATGAGGGTTAAGTGCAATACAATGTCAGCTTGTTTTTATCTATGGATACCCAAACCTTCTGGCCTCAGAGAGAATTCCCCTCTGATCAGGTCAGTGGACATGCTAACAGGTACACTTTAAAGGGGACATTTATGAAGGCTGCGCCACTGGAGTATGCCAGGGAAAAGGCGCCAATTCCCTAGGGTATGCCTCCCATATTCTGATGGGCGTTCCTGATGGGCAGGCAGGTGTGCACAGCAAGTCATGGCGAGGGCACGCACAGTGTCGGACTGGGGTATCTGGGGCCCACCAGAGGAAATGATCCTAGGGGCCCACCAATGAAGAAACAGTGAGAAAAGACACGTGAACCAGTATTTGTGCATGTTGTTAAGCTGGGGGCCCACAGGAAGATCCTCTGGTCCTCTGGTGGGCCAGTAAGACAATGGGCATGCAGGCGTAAATCTCGACAGAAATCTACACCTGCTCAGGAGCAGGTGTAGATTTCTGCACCCACCATATGGCAGGCCTCTGCCTCTTAGTGAATCCAGCAGGCCACTTGGGTCAGGGCCTAATTTAAGACCAGGGCATGAGTACGCCGGTCTTCATAAATCCCCCCCCCCCCCCAAGTGTCTAGGATGGTAGATCCTGAACTTCACAGGTATATACAGCACTCGCTCCCCCTTTTTAAAAACATCTAAACACATAAAGTGATTGACCCCAAATTTGGCACATAGGTACATTGGGTGTCCGGGAACATTTTTATAAAGTTGCTGACCTTGCTGGACATACAAAGCATTTGATAACCATGGTTCTCTGGTATGAGTCATTATCACAGTCATCTATGGGCATCAAAAGGCCTAAGATTGGGAGGTTTATCAAGGTGTTGTATTATAAGCTTTTCTTTGTTGTCCATAGCAACCAATCACAGCTAAGCTTTTTTTAATTTTACCAGAGCAATATAAGAAATAAATGCTGAGCTGTGATTGGTTGCTATAGACAGAAAAGATAATCGTCCTATAAAACAGTGTAATATACATCATCAATTATCACAGTCTGTCTTTTAGGTTCTTACCTGACCTTGCTCCTCTGGCAGCCATCTACTTTTCACCTCGGCACTGGAAACGGAGCGGGGCATGGATTGCAGGCAGTCTGGTCTGGGAAGGCGGCCTAAAATTCACTGCGGGCTGGCCAATCAGTGAGCAGGAGCGCTGGGCCCATCATGTGGCCCTGCTCTCTTGCAAAGAATCATGGACTTTAACAGGCATCTCTATGTCAGAGACGCCTGCAATAGTTTTGTCAGAGATGCCTACAGCATAGGGACCATTGCCTAGGAGGGGTTGCTTACTGTTGTTCTCTGTTATCAGCAATTATAATGGCTTGTCCACTTATGCATCCAAATGCCTGAACTGTTTGGCCCCAAAGTTAGTAAACTGAGTGTTCAGAATTCTGTAACAGGATTCTATAATGGTGAGGACCTTGCAGCACATATACAGCGCTTGCTTGCCACTGTTCTCTGTCTTCTGCGTTCTTTTGTGTAATTAGGCATCAGCACAAGATTGTATCAATAAGATAAATACACTGATGTTCCCGACTTATAGTTAAGCTACAGCTGCAGTGATGATAAGTGAGACCCAAGGTCAATCTGTCAGGGACTTACCTAGCTGTGTTCCCACACCATCTGCATCACCTCCCTGCAGGGGATGGGGGTGGGGGGGACATTTCAATGCCGGTAATGCTCAACAGTGTCAAGTGAAAGCCGGACATCCAATCACCTTACAGGAGCACGATGGGCTAGCCGGGTGGCCTTGCAGTCTAATAGGGGCTCTGGAGCATTGGGCCTATCACAGGCAGCCTGTCGTTCTGGAGTGACTTCTGGTAGGACGTCCGTGATTGTTTGGTCTCACCTGCATCACCAGCATTCCCTTTATTATATCCTGTGTTTTCTGATCTGTTTCCTGTTCACCTGACTATGTTCCTGGATTCTGATTTTGTTCTGTGTATTACCCCGGTTTGTTCTTTGGTTTAAGCATTTTGTTCCGACTTGGTTCCTGACGTCGCGCTTGTCTTTTGACCCCTGGCTTGTTACTTGGATTTCTTTCATTTACATTTCTGGCTTATTTGTGCCTGAATGGTTTTGAGACTGTTGACCATTGTTTCATTGACGATCCCGCACTTAGTAACATAGGAAACGTCCCCCAGTCGGGGACTACCATGTAGGGTAGATCCTCCAATTAGGCATGGACAGCGGGCTGGGTTCTAGTCAGTTCTAGTCTCTAGTTTTAGTCATTGTACCCCTACAGACATAACACAATCGTTGCAGGTGGCTGGCATAAATCTGGACTCAACATGTTTCTCACGTTGACAATAATATGCTAACTGCTCCAGATTTGTAAAAGTTTTCTGCACTTAACAATAAAATAAAATTGCTAATGGTGTTTATTAACAGGCACTGCCTTTCCTGAGACTTCATCTCCTACCAGTCCTGTGACTACATCTCCTACCAGTCCTGTGACTCCATCTCCTACCAGTCCTGTGACTCCATCTCCTACCAGTCCTCTGACTCCATCTCCTACCAGTCCTATGACTGCATCTTCTATCAGTCCTGTGATCCCATCTCCTACCAGTCCTCTGACTCCATCTCCTACCAGTCCTATGACTGCATCTCCTACCAGTCCTCTGACTCCATCTCCTACCAGTCCTATGACTGCATCTCCTACCAGTCCTGTGACTTTATCTTCTTCTAGTCCTGAGATCTTATCTCCTACCTGTCCTGTGAGTCCATCTCCTATGAATCACCTGATGGAATTGTAGAGGCGGCCGTTCCTTAAGGAAGAGCTTTTTGACCGCTTTTGTAAAAAACTACAAATAGTTTCCAAAGTAGAGTAACATCAAACCTGTTGCTAATTTTCAAAAACGAGATATATAAATCAGACAGTATATATGTGTTGTTGTCAATTTGATATCACTAATGCTGTCTTAATGTTGTGGTATTTGAAAGATGTTATAGAGTATATGGTCTTAGGAAAGCACAAAGTTTCATAAACATTTCTGAGGACAGTTGGGGCCCTACTGATCCTGAATCGGCCTTTGAATCATATTGGAAATGGATGATAGATAGAACCAAGTGTACAGTATGTACAGTGCAGAAGTTTAAGACTATGGCCGCATGCATACAGAGTGTATGCTACGGTCCGTACCTTGGAACAACCAACATCAATTTTCATTATGATGCCATGAGCTCCAAAACTGTAAAATCTCTGTGCTAGGGTACGCTGTGTTACCATTTGCTGGTTACATTATGGCTTAGCTAATTACTTAATTCATATATTTCAAATTTGTTTGTTAATATTTTTTTTAAGCCTGCAATAAAATTGATAGAAGATTCCGATTTACAAAAGTAAGAATTTTTTAGTGTCATAGTAATACCATGTTCACAAGACTATCATCTCAAAAAATAAAAATGAGGAGCGAACAAAGATAAAGAAAAATTTAAAGAAACAATTTAAAAAATTAAAAATAATAATATTTATTATATTACTTACAATGTATATTTTATACCAAATAAGAAAACAGAGGAAGAAATCAGAAATTTCAATTTGTCAATAACTTAGATCTTTTGTTTCGACATCAATTTCTCTCTTGAGTTCATGTCGGGTCTGAATACAATAATAAAACATTTTGGGAGGAACATGCAAATAACCAGACCCCAGGTTGATGATTGGATAGCAAAGATCTCCATGGCCACCATATATTTTCCTCGGGAGCTGAGGGATGCGGGAATGTAGGACACCCAGACAGTCAGGAAGGCCAGCATGCTGAAGGTGATGAACTTGGCCTCATTGAAGCTGTCTGGAAGTCTCCTGGCCAAGAAAGCCACAATGAAACTGATGGAGGCCAGAAGACCAAGGTAGCCAAGCATAGACCAAAAAGCCAAGGGTGACCCTTCATTACACTGAATAATCAGTACTCCCAAATTACTTTCTGGTTTGACTTCCAGGAAGGGAGGAGAGAATGTCAACCACATAATACAAAGAAAGATCTGAATGAGCATACATGAGATGACTATGAGATAAGAGACACGTGGTCTAGTCCATTTCCTTAGTTGGCTACCAGGCCTTGTGGCCTTGAATGCAATGACTACCATAATGGTTTTGGCCAAGATGCAGGAGACACAAAGTGCAAATACAATACCAAAAGTCACTTGTCTTAAAAGACAGATCTCATACTGGGGATAACCAATAAAGACTAGAGAGCAGAGAAAACAGAGCGATAATGACAACAGAAGAAGACAACTTAAGAAGTAGTTATTGGCCCGAACAAAGGGGGTTGTTCTGTGGCAAATAAAGAGACCAAAGATCCCCACAGGAACCAATGATGAGGAGATTCCAGTAGCCATTAAGGTGATGCCAAGTGGATCTTCATGTGAAAGAAACTCTTGGGTCTTTGGAACACAATGATCTTGGGTTGGATTGGGCCACATATCCCATGGGCAGTTTGTACATTGTAGCGAATCTGTAAAAAAAAAAAAAGTAATCTTAGGGGGAAATTTATCAAGGGTTTTGCGCCTGTTTTTTTTTTTTTTTTTTCCAGCCATTTTTGGTATAAGTTCTATTTATGAACCACTATTCGACTGGCGAATATTTTTTATATGTGATTTTTTTTAAATTCTGCTTGTTTTGAGTATTCACCCAAAAAGTTCACATAATCCGGGATTAGCACCCAATTTATCATTTGCGACTTTTTAAAAAGTGGTACAAACAGGTGCAAGCCTACATCTGGTCAGTACCAGGTGAATATGTTTGCACAATTTTTGAAACTTTTTATGCGCCTTTTTACTTAGATACAGTCTAAGTCACTGAATCAGTCACAAGCTGCTGGAACAAAATACACCAATCCTCATTAGAATAATTGCACACATTAGACTCCTTAATAAATGTCCCCTTTAGTGTTTAATGCAGCGTTTACACAGACAGATTTATCTGACAGATTTTGGAAGCCAAAGCCAGGAATGGATTTGAAAAGAGGATAGATCCCAGTCTTTCCTTTATGACCTGATCCCTGTTTATAGTCTGTTCCTGGTTTGGGCTTCAAAGATCTGTCAGATAAATCTGTCTGTGTAAACGCACCATAAGTGGTGGACTTGAAGTTCTACAATACAGTGTTTTCCAATGAGTCATTAAGAATGGAGTAAGAGATGTAACATTTTAAGCTTTTTATGTATTTATTTTTGTCTCCTACCTGTTTGGTTGGCCATCTCTCCATATGGACATGGGATGCATTGGAAACAACATGAAGGTTGGCCTTCTCTGGCTGCTTTCCTGAAGCCTGGTGGACAACCAAGGCTACAAACTGAAATAGGGACCTGGACACAATTTTGGACAAAGAATATTTTTAAATAATTTAATGGCCATATCATGTAAATAAGTCATGTGCAAATCTCCTAATCTTCAAATCTATTCTTGATATTCTTTGGCCAGTAGTGAGGTTTCCCTCCTCTGGATCATCACACTATTGGTCACCTCAAACAGAATGGTCTCATTATCAGCCCTGTACAGTTTATAAATAGTCGGGCAATGACCCCACAATGCCTTTTTTTTTTTTTACTGACATTTTGTGCCCAAAAAATAGCCAAAAAAACACCCATCAAACGGTAAAAAAAAAGACGTTGTGTGGTGGTGGCTTCAGAAAGATTTACTATTTGTAATGCACTAGAAGTCTGGAGAAATTTCAATTGCGATCAAGCACTTGGGCTGATCGCATTGGTTCTTTCAAACTGTCCCTGTGAGATCAACCAACAGGAGAATAGATATAAAGAGATATTCAGAAGAAATTGGTGTCAGAAAGTTGTCAAATTTGTAAATTACTTCTGTTAAAAAAAACCTTAAGTCTTCAAGTACTTATCAGCTGCTGTATCTTCGCCAGAAAGTTGTGTATTTTTTTTCTAATCGGACAAAGTACTCTCTGCTGCCATCTCTGTCCATGTCAGGAACTGCTCAGAGCAGTAGCAAATCCCCATAGAAAATGTACTGCATCTGACATAGGAAGGGATCTTTCTGTCACTAAGCAATTGCAATCACACTGTGTCAATGGTTTTCATGGAAGCTCGGACTCTAAAAAAGCTTGACTATAAAGTTTAATGCGTATTGGACTGTGCCACAGGCAGACTGTATTATGAGATCGGTCACAGTAGGTAGCAAGGCCTTGCAGTGGCCTCAGGCTGCCGTGACAACTGGTCTGCAACTGAAGATCACATCATTGTGCCACTAATGACAGCTGTCATAAAACTATTTAAATGCTGCATTCACTATTAATCGTGGCATCTTAACAGGTAAATGACCATCATCTGTGTGATCTCTGATGTCAGTCTTTACCGATGAGTGTTGGCTACTACTTCATCCGGTCCATGGCCTAAATATACTTCATGAGTCAGGAAGGTGTAAAACTCTGTCTGGAACCCCTCTTTTACAATTGTGGAGGGGGTGGATGAAAGCATTTATATCTACTTACCTCCCAACTCCAGCGCTGGCACTGGCATTCTGACGCTCTGCTCCACTGGTCTTGAGACGTAAAGATTCAGCATTACTCAGCCACTTTGTAGCGGTTTCCCACTTCTGCTGCATGGCTGAGCAGTCCTGAACGTCACATCGCAAGCCCCGTCTCAGACCAGGAAGTGGCTGGGGACCAGGGGACAAGAGCAGCAGAATGCCGGTGCTGCAGCCGAGGAGGTAAGGAGAGGTAATTGTTTTCATCCATCCCCTCTCCAGTGATTGTAAAAAAAAAAAAAAAAAAAAAAAAAAAGGTCCTGGCTGGAATACCCCTTTAAGCAAACTGTAAAGGTAAAATTGAAACTCAATGGTGGCTTTATTAACATACTAAATTTAGGGTCAAAATAATAAAAAGGTCATAGTTAAAATCCCTTTTCCCTATCCGAAAATTGTTGGTTTAACATTGAACCTGGGTAACACCGTAGCAGCTAAAGTTAGATATCTAGTGGACGCTAAATATCAGTATTTTTTGCTGGAAATGTTCAATCCTCACCCTATTATGTCCGGTCCCCCACTCTATAAGGCTTTTATTAATTATGAGAGTGTTTCCACTGGTTATACTGGAATCATAGCTGCCCACTTTGACTTGTTGGAGTTGACCTTCAGGGCTCAGCTGCCAGTTCATTATATTATATACAGCAGGTGGATCTCCGTTCTGATCAAAGAAGAGTTGTCTACCATCGGATGTGTTCAGACGTAACATCTTCATGTAGTACAACAACTGTGAGGAAATTATACAACATTGGTCTTCTGCATAGAATTGCTAAAGTACATTCAGGTATTGAGGGGGTTGGTAAGGAACAAATCATACTTTATACCAAATATAAGACTACAACTATCATTAGGCTGTATGTATCTTAGCTGCCTTAAAAACAATGGTAGTAAGCTTCAATAACAACAATCCATGGAAGAAAAGAAAGAGAAAGAGTCAAAGAAAAAAAGTGCACCTAGAGCTGTACAGCAGAAGGATGTGCAGAAAAAGTCAGTAGGTAAATGACTAGTGATAAGTAATATGCTCCATTAGGCAGGTGTCCCCAGTAAATAATATGACCCATTAGGTAGGTGTCCCCAATAGATAATATGACCCATTAGGTAGGTGGCCCCACTAAATAATATGCTCCATTAGGTAGGGGTCCCCATTAGATAATATGACCCCTTAGGTAAATGTTCCCAGTAGATAATATGCTCCATTAGGCAAGTGCACCCAATAAATATAATGACCCATTAGGTAGGTGTTCCCAGTAGATAATACGACCCATTAGGCAGGTGGACCCAGTAGATAATATGAACCATTAGGTAAGTGTCCCCAGTAGGTAATATGCTTCATTAGGTATATGTTCCCAGTACATAATATGCTCCATTAGGTCGATATTCCCAGTAGATAATATGCTCCATTAGGTAGGGGTCCCCAGTAGATAATATGACCAATTAGGTAGATGTTACCAGTAGAATGTTACCAGTAATATGCTCCATTAGGCAAGTTAACTAGAGATGAGCAAAACGGGTTCAGGTTCGCGTCCATCCGAACCCGAACTTTCAGCATTTGATTAGCTGGGGCTGCTGAACTTGGATAAAGCTCTAAGGTTGTCTGGAAAACATGGATACAGCCAATGACTATATCCATGATTTCCACATAGCCTTAGGGCTTTATCTAACTTCAGCAGCCACCGCTAATCAAATGCCAAAAGTTCGGGTTCGGATGGACTCGAACATGCTTGAGGTTCGCTCATCTCTAAAGTTAACCCAATAGATATTATGACCCATTAGGTAGGTTTCCCCAGTAGATAATATGACCCATTAGATAGATGTTCCCAGTAGATAATATGCTCCATTAGGTAGATGCTCCCAGTTGATAATTTTGTAATCAACAAAAACCCACAGCTCTGTGTGATGATGCTTTTTAATGTTTTGTGAAAAATTTTATATGCCTCAATAAAGCTTGAAAGTTTTATCATACAGAGCTTTGGATCTTCTGTGCTTACTAATTGGATCTTTGCTGGTGGACACCCGAGACATTCATTCCTGTGCTCCTTTCTGGGAACTAGCAGCCCATTTTGAGATGTTACTTTGGTGGTGAGCTGACATACTCAACTTTACTGCTCCCCAGTAGATAATATTGCCCAATAGGCAGCTGTCACCAGTATATAATATCACTTATTAGGTTGGTGCCTCAATTAGATAAGATTACCCAACAGCTAGATATCCCAGTAGATAATATCTAACAATAGTTAGGCAGCCACAATAGTTAAGGACCCCCCATTCGGGAGGCCTACTTGGCCACAGGGTGGTGCGACTGGCCTTTTAACTATGTACTGTACGCTTCTGTTGAGCAAATAGAGTTAAACATCAAACACAAAAATGGACAAGTGGATAGTCTTTTTATATATATCTTATAAACCAAAAAGACCACCTAGGTGGACCAATAGTTACCCTAGGTTTCCCAAGCTACTTACAAAAAATATATTCACAAACTTAACTGATTAGCTATAAAAAAAAAAGAAAAAAAGACACAATTAAAAACTGTGATCAGAGTGTGGGTATACATAGTAAATGACCAGTACGGTTACAAACTCATGAATACCAGTGGACGCCGGATTCCAATATTAACATCAGTTTTAGCCTTTTACAGTCAAGCTCACATATTTTTAATTACACATACTCTAGATCGAGTTAGAATATTTCTACTCATTGGCTCCAGGTCGTGACAAAGGCGCTTGTGGCCACAGCCAGCATTTTTTTTTTTAATTATTCAGAATGTGATGCCTACAAGGGGATGAAGACTAACTACTGAGGGGAGTGGTTTATGACGACTTCCAGCTGCCAACTACCACTGATGTGGATGTACAAGATGGGGGATGCTATCTCCTGGGGTAAGGACCTACATACTACATACTGGGAAGGGGTGGGGGCTAAATACCAAGAAGTATTACATACCGTGGGGAATTTTGGGGGTACTGCCTACTGGGGGAGGGCACTAACTATCAGAGGGATTACCTACAGTGGGATGCCATCTGGGGCATTTATGTAGGAATTCCTACATAAAGAGGGATGTATACATGGGGGATTCTACATACAGAAGGATGCCTACATGGAGGGTACTATCTACTGGGGTCAAATTACTTCCAAGGGGGTTGCCTACCTACCAAGGCAACTATATGGAAGAGGAGGGTTTAGGAACTACACAGGGAATACTACCTACTTGAGTGGCCCACCTGCACAGAGGGGCCTTACTACTATATTGACGCACAGAGAGGCTTAGCTTTTATATGGGAGGCGCAGAAACTTCTGTACTTAGACAGAGGGACCAAACTACTATATGGGCCACAGGGTGCCCTAATTAATATATGAGGGCACAGAGATAACTAACTAACACATGGATGGCATTCACATAGGGATCTAACTACGTTATGAGGGCACAAAGGGACATGGCTATTATATGGAGCCACCCATTGAGTTCACACTAACCTGCCAAGGATTAAAATTCTCAATATCGGCACATGTTCCATTGGGGAACGGTCCATCTCCCTTTTTGCATTTACCCAAATCGATCAGAGCTTTTGCTATAGCATGAACGGCTCGATAAACATTGTATGTTGCCCGGAGACTAGAGACATAGTTAATGTTGTTCTGGATGCTCGTAATACTTTCTTGGCCAGTACATTCTTTTATCGTTGAGTTTGATGGGGCTTCAGGGAATGTTTGGTCCTGAAATTTGCAGCCAAAAACTTGTTCCCAGAATATTTTTATATATTGGTTTCCAATAACCATGGATGGATTGATCTTGTTAAGGAAATCTACAAATCCTGGCATGCTCCCACTATAGAGGGCAAAACCAATTGTCCCAAGAAGAAGTTTTGAATATTTGTTCACTGACAAGAAAGACGAGGTAGACCAAGCTTCACTGGCAACCAATACTTTTCCTGTGACATTCTGCCTCAGCATCTCATCCAGGACATAGCTTAGGTCTACGTCAGTAGAGAAGATGACCACCGCTGTGGCTGTTGAGTCTTTAACCACTTGAGCAATATGAGGGGCGTTTCGATCTTGCCGGCTGGAGATTATGTTCTCTGTGAAAGCCACACAGGCCCCAGCTTTTAGTAAATCCCTTGTGACCAGTTGGAGAGCTTGGTGTCCGTAATCATCATCAATGGCTACCAGACCAATCCAGGTCCATCCAAAGTGTAACACCAGCTGTGCTAGACCTCGAGACTGGAAGGCATCACTGGGGACTGTTCTAAAGAATGATCGGAACTGGATACGGTTACTGAGAAGAGAACTTGTGGCAAAGTGACTAATCTGTTGGAAAGTTCAAGAATATCATTTAATGAGAGCCATGATTCACAAACGTCAAAATATTCCATTTACATAACATATGACTTGTGATAGTTAAAGCCTCAAGAAGCTCTCTCTTAATTGCTAAAGTTGAAAAAAGTGAACATCAACGAGACATTAGATCATGTTATTGGTGATTTGTGAATTTGGTCCTAGATCACTTGGAATGTGTGGAGTTACTCTAGAAATCATCTGAATACCTTTAAAGGGGTTGTCCTTTTATGCAAAAACAGCACGTCTCCTATCCTCAGTTTGGGTTTGCTTTGCTCTGTTGGCTGTTCTACTGCTAATCACAAGAGCATGGCACACAAGATCTGTGTCTGAAGAGGAGGGTGGCACAGCCTGGAACAAGAGACACCCACTGCAGCTGGTAGTTCCACTATTTTTTACAGCAAGCTAGGAACTTGAATGAATTAACAAAATGGAGAGTGTACATATTTATACTTATAGAATGGTATCAATGAAGACTCCCACACAATCAGGTGAGGCGGGCCAAGAGAACCTGTGAGATCTCAACTTAGGAAATTATCATATAGTAAATGATTACATTTTTAAAAGGACACATAGTGTCATAGATACCTCAGCACTTACTTGTGGATACCTGTAAAGCCCCAGTATATGAGCCAGTGAAATTGAGGTTGTGGATGTAGAATCTCCGATTACTGCAGCCAACCGTGTGTCCTGGTTACATCGATAGTTGGGCACAGGTTGTTTATGTCCACTTAACAAGTGTAGAGTTCCTGACACCGATCTTTGGAGAAGTATACAAGAGTCGAAGATCTGGAATCCCAAGGTGATATTTGGCAAAAAAATTGGGGCAATTTCCTTCACAGCAAAATGCACAGCTTGTGCTCGCTGGTAGTTATCTAACTTGAGGCTGAGGACAACACAGACAACTTAATGTTTCCTGAACATTTTTAGGAAGATAATAAAAAAATTTAATTGATTCACAGTGTAAACTTAGATTATGATAAAGGTAGGTCCTTCCCATTGAGTGAGTATGTCACCCTGAATAGTTAAATCCCCCACTAGGTAGGTAAGCCAACAATAAGGTAGGTAGGACCCCCCCACACACACACACCAGTTAGGTTTATCCATATCCATATCTTAGTAGGCCTCCATGAAAGTAGGTAGGTACTGTACTGTTCAGTCTTAAGTATGAAGGTGGGTCCCCATAGTGATTCCATTCCCTCTACTCATTAATAGTGTGTGTTAAAAAAAAAAAAAAAATCACACTCATCTTCATCTTGGTCCCAGGACACCAAGTGTACCTTCTTTTCCACTTTTGTGCACACACAATGAAAGATGTTATATTATGCACCTGTGACATGGCACAAACGTTCAGAGATAACCACAGCCTCTTGTAGGCTTATATATAAGTATTAAGGTGATCCCAGCCTATAACGGTAAAAGGTGCAGCAAAATCCCTAATAATCACTAATCGTTGCTCCGTCACAGCTTACAACTGCATGTAGATATTACCGAGCACATAATGAAGAAACTGGTGCTGAAGAACAGTCCAGTGATCTGGGGCACGTGCCCTGGATACCTTGCTTATAGCAACCCAATGTCCCAGTCTTTATCTGTGGCACCAGGTCATGTGTCCCTGGGCAATTGCCTAATTTTTCCACTTTTCCAGCCCATAATGTTGGCTCAGCTTAAGCCCCTATTACACGGTTGACATAGGGGAGCAAACAAGCGCTGTCAGTGCTCACTTTCTCTTTGTTGCCTGCTCGCTGCCGGCGCTACTACACACATCGGCAGCAAGCAGGTAAGTGCAGGGGAGGCCGCGGGGAGGGGGCTGGATGCTAGATCGTGCTAGATCGTCTGGGCAGCCCATAGAATATAGCGGTGGTTTGCTGCCGCCGCTCCTGTTCCACTGAGCAACTACAGCAGATTGCTGCTATCACAGTCATTTGTCTTTCAACATGTTGAAAGACAAACGACAGCAACGTTCAGCCGACATAGTTCATGTGGGCTGATCGTTGCCGTCTATTACACAGGATGATTATCGGCCTTAACGGTCGATATCGTCAGAATAAGGACGATAATCGTTTCGTCTAACAGGGCCTTTAGACTAAGAGGAGATTGAATAGATAGTTCCTATTGGTTTGTCTAAATCAACATGCTACAGAGGCTTTTAAGACCCAGGGCCTTGATGCAACTGCTACATCTACAGCCTTTATGGTTATATTCCAGACGTGACACAAGTCTACCTAAGTATGGATAGGACATAAATGTCTATGGACCGTACATAAGGCTGAAAGACTCCTTTATCACAATAGTGATTGACTTCTACTGGATCCCCTAGCAAGTGACGGTTCAGTAGAAAACAAACAATCCTTACTTACGTCTTACAGATGGCAAGACCAGGCCTCTCCTTGTAATTGATGATTGGGTAGGTTTTGTCCAAGTGAATAGCCATCACCACCCCGATTATTATATTGCCATCCAAGGACATGCCTGATGTCAGCTCATTGCTGGTCAGTCTACAACTAGATTCAATGCAGTCACAAAAATGTGATATACAGAGCATGAACCAAAGACGCATTGTCTGCAAAAATTATGGCATCAGGTGTAGAACTGGTCATAGATACGGATGGAGAACCCTGAAAAAAAAAAGTTTATCTTAAAGAGCAGCATGGTATCTTCCTTGTTGCTTTGTAGCTATGGGATTGTGCTTTCTAATCCAACAAAACAGGAAATGTAATGATATGAGGTTACTGGGGACAAAGTAAAATATGGTAATCTGTCCAGCTACATCCCAACTCAATTTTCTCCTTTGCCTTAAAACTCCTTGAACAATATGTTTGCTTTGAACTCTTCTACTTTCCATCCAACTCACTCTTCGACCACCTACTGTACAATCTGGCTCCCACCTCCACTATTCCACAGGTCTGTAAACTGCCAAAGCCTCACCCCAAAAATGTCTCTTTGACCTATTCTCTGCCACAGTCAAGCATTTCCTCCTCTTACAAGCTTTTTTTTCCATTGGAGTCACCATCTTGGCCCTCTCCTTCATCTCATAATATATCATTATGGATTTATAACCACGCATTCAGTATCTCCCTCTGGCACACCACCATTCTTGGGTGTCTACTCTTCTCCATCTATACTTTTCGCCTGGGGCAGATCATAGAATCCCATGGCTTCAGTTATTTCTTGTATGCTGATTACACTCAAATCTCTCTTTGTTCCAAATGTCACCTCTCTGCTATCCGACTAATCCCCTGCTCCCCTCTCAGCTCCTCTATCTCTTCCCTCTAAAGATCCCTTTACTGGCTTTCTGTTAGTCATTAAGTTTAAATTAACTTACAAGGCTGTCTACATTATGTCCCCTCCATACACCTCTGACCTGATCTCCCAATACTGCTCCTCACTCATTCTTCAATACTGACAAGACCTCTGTCCATACCTTCTCCTTGTCTGCTCTTCACACAACCATCTCTAAGATTTCTCCTGAGCTTTCCCCATACTTTTTAATACACTACCACGACACAAACCATCACCACTTACAGAAACAACTTGACGACCCATTTCTTCAGACTAGGCTACAGCCGACAATAACCCTGCTGCCTTCTCATCACACTGTTACCATCTGCCCCCTTTATCTACAGTCTCTTTTCCTCAACTTGTAGATTGTATGAGGGTCTTATCTCCCTATGTACCAGTCTGGCATTTACTTAGGTCATGTCCTTTCTTAAATTTAACATTCTATATGTTAACCCCTTGCCATGTGTACATCGCTCTAGAATCAGGGACATTCTAACAACAAACAATAATAATTAGTAAATCTAAATGTTATAATCCACTCACCTCATATATCTCTCTCAGTTTCCTCTGGCATTCCTGTATACTCACTATATATAAGAAGCTCTCGTCCATCCTGGGAATCATACTGGTAATCACAAATCCAGTGATTTCCTGTATATAGACGCTCAGTCCCAGCGCGATTATCACCATCTTCGGCATATAGGAAAAGTGCATAATTATATATAATGATATAATAAGACAGAATTGGCGGTGTGGCCCTGGAGACCGTTTTACCTTTTGATTATAATACATAGATTTTTCTGATGGTCCAATTGGGACTACAAGCACAACAAAACTAAATAAAGTAAAAGGTTTAATAAATAATATTACAGATACAGATGAATAATCTTTCCAAGATGAAATGTGGAGCTTCCCTGTATATCATGCAATAACATGCATCTATAATTCCGATGATATCCTACAGCCAAGCAGGAGCGCGCAGGGACAAGCGGAGGAATCCGTGCAGAGTAATCTGCAACATTAACCCAGCATGCATATATCCTTACTGGCAACTTACTACAGCCCTTGGTCACAGCTGAGGCTAAATAATCATCCGATACCCTGTGTCTTAATAATATGTTTAAATGGAATAGCTGTTTCCAGAACTGTGTCTGTATTGCCAGGTAATGTACTCTCCATGATGTCCTAGCATAGGGCACCACAGAACCTACATACAGTAGATATTAGGATATCTTGCACAATATACGGCAATGTTCAATGCATTTTGTTTACTTTATGGCCCAAAGTGGTGATGTATATTGCCCCTTTTCTTCTTACACTCCTCGAGACAGGCTGAATCAGCTTCAGTGATTACCGTGCAGTTACATCCAGTGACTCTCAGGTGATATCTTCTCTCAAAAATGTTTTCATTTTTACACTATCCAGCCCAAAGTCTTACAATGACTTCGTCCAGCAAAAACTTTCTTGGGAATCTGCTAAACAAATATCTTATACTCCTTACTTTTCCTTCACCATATTCACCTCAAAACAGTCTCTACAGGCCCCACGCTTGTAAAAATCACGGCTGTTGTAACAACGGCCATGATTACTATGGAACTTACATACATGGAACTTTTAAGGAATCCCGGCCGGAGTGTATGCACATAGTATACACTCCGGCCGGGATCCCTAGCGGCATCGCAAGAAACTGACATCTCAGTTTTCTGCGGCCACTATTCAATGAATAGTGGCTGCAGAAAACCCTGTCAGTGCACAATGGAGTGTGCACCTGCGGCCGCACGCTGCATTGTGTGCAGCGGGGAATTCAGATGCGGGAGCGCACGGATGCGCCCGCATCCCAATATAGAGGCAGTAAAGATCATCCGGCCGGTACTACAGTACCTTCCGGAATCATCTTTCCAGACAACGGCCGTTCCGTGACTTTGACAGGTCGGTGTCTTATAGAGTGGAAACATGGCCTTATAATATTCTTTCTATGCCTCCCAGAATATTATAACATCCTCTTCTGTGCCCTACACTGTTGTAATGCTCCTTCTTCCTACTACACTACGCCCCTCTGTGTCCCACAATATTATTATTATTATTATTATTATTATTATTATTATTATTATTATTATTATTATTATTATTATTCCAACTCTATAACTTATTATAATATAATTTCTCCTTTTGTGCCAATACACTATTATAATTCTTTATCTTTTTTCTTAAATTTTTAAGCAATAAGCAATAAGCAATAATCTTCAGTTCAATAATCATAGTAATCCATTACGTGTAGCAAAATGTATATTTTACACAAAACATTGAAAATATGAGTAGAGTCAGAAATATTTTAATTTTAAAATACTCTTATTTTTTTGTTTCACCATCAGTTTCTCTCTTGAGTTCATGTCGGGTCTGAATACAATAATAAAACATTTTGGGAGGAACATGCAAATAACCAGACCCCAGGTTGATGATTGGATAGCAAAGATCTCCATGGCCACCATATATTTTCCTCGGGAACTGAGGGATGCGGGAATGTAGGACACCCAGACACTCAGGAAGGCCAGCATGCTGAAGGTGATGAACTTGGCCTCATTGAAGCTGTCTGGAAGTCTCCTGGCCAAGAAAGCCACAATGAAGCTGATGGAGGAAAGAAGACCAAGGTAGCCAAGCATAGACCAAAAAGCCAAAGGTGACCCTTCATTACACTGAAAAATAAGTACTCCTGAATTACTTTCTGATTTGATTTCTAGGAAGGGAGGAGAGAATGTCAGCCACATAATACACAGAAAGATCTGAATGAGGATACATGAGATGACTATGAGATATGATACACGTGGTCTAGTCCAATGTCTTAGTTGACTACCAGGCCTTGTTGCTTTAAAAGCTATGACTACCATAATGGTTTTGGCCAAGATACAGGAGACACAAAGTGCAAATACAATACCAAAGCTCACTTGTCTTACAATACATATCTCATGCTGGGGATAACCAATAAAGACCAAAGAGCATAAGAAACAGAGTGATAATGACACCAGAAGAAAACAACTTAAGGAGTAATTATTTGCCCGAACAATGGGGGTTGTTCTATATTGAATATAGAGGCCAAGGATCGCCAAAGGAACCAATGATGAGGAGATTCCAGTAGCCATTAAGGTGATGCCCAGTGAATCTTTATGTGAAAGGAATTCTTGGGTCCTCGGAACACAATGATCTTGAGTTGGATTTGGCCACATGTCCCATGGGCATTTTGTACAATGTAGAGAATCTGTAAAAAAAAAAAAAAAAATTGAAACATGTTGTTTAGGAGAATGTCAACAATATGGTGTTTTCCAGGATATTAACAATGGTAAACACTTTAAGTTTTTTTTTTTTTTTAATGTTTTCTACCTGTGTGGTTGGCTATCTCTCCAGATGGACATGAAATACATTGGAAACAGCATGAAGGTTCACCTTTTTTGGCTGCTTTACTAAAGCCTGGTGAACAACTGGGGCTACAAACCGAAACAGGGACCTGGAAAGGAATTATTGAAGAAAAATATTTGTTAAATACTTAGAATCTTATGGTGCAGGGATGAAAATTAGTTTGCCAATCTCCTAATTTTTAAAATTTAACCTTGTTGTTCTGTGTCCAATAGTTTAATTATTAGTAGTGAGAGTATTTTTGAACCTATGTGGACTTGTTTTTAACCCATAAACTAAACTTTGAACTAAAAAAACGAGGCATAATCCTGGCAAAGTTTATCCTGAGATCTGCTTGGGATGATGGCCAGGGACATAACTGCTTGGGCTGATTGTGGGGTTCACAGCCAGGACCCTGCTACTACTGGTGGGTATGTAGGAAAGTCCAATCCAAGTAGTTAAGTTCTTACATGCCAATGTCAATAAAGACTGTGTGGCCTAAGCTCTATCTGACTAGGGGAGAGAGCTCTCTGTGTCATTAAGGGCCCTATTATACGGAATGATAATCGGCCAAAACGTCCCTTTCTGGCAGAGTATTGCTCTGTGTAATAAACACAACGATCAGCCGATGACAACGTTCAACGGCTGATCGTTGATACAGGTTTGGACCTATAATTGTCGGGCACCGACCGCGCATCGCTACGTGTAATGGCGATGCGCATCCGGCGGCTGACGGTTTTCAAACTTTATACACTCCTGTTTCATGCTGCAGGGCTCCTCTTGCGCTCTGATTATCCCCTGGTCCCGCGCACTCCAGCTTCAGAGCAGACTGCCTGAGCTGACAAGCCGCTCAGCCAATCACTGGCCGGCACCGCCGCGGCCAGTGATTGGCTGAGCGGCCTGTTAGCTGAGACAGGCCGCTCTGAAGCTGGAGCACGCGGGGCCTGGGAAGTAGCAGAGCGCAAGAGGAATGTATAGAGGTAATGTATAGAGTTTAAGCAAGGGCTGCAAGGACATCGGTAACGATGTCCATGCAGCCCTTGTTAAACGATTATCAGGCCGTGTAATAGGCCCAGTAAACGAGCACCATTCTAGCAGATCGGCCCTCGTTTACAGTTATTATCTGGCCGCCATCGGCCTATGTAAAAGGATCCTAAGGGACCTCAACAAATGCAGTCGCTGTGTGTCAATGGTTGTCATGGAGAATTGGTCATGGAGCCACTCCCAGGACTGCTATGGCTATATAGTTTTATGTGTATTGGGCTGTGCCACAGGCAGTCAGTGTCAGCAGATAAGTTACAACAAGTAGTAAGGCTTAGTAGAGGCCTCAGGCTGCTGTGACAACTGGTCGGTGCCATTACATTAATGCACCACTAAAGACAACTTACAAAATTGTTTAGATACTGTAATCACTACTGATTGTGGCATCTAAACAGGTAAATGAGCAGCAAGTGATCACCGATGTTAGTCATAACCAATGAGTTTTGTCTACTGGACTTGAGAGCTGAGTCTGCTCCATTGTCCCTCATTTTGTCCATGTCTTAAAGGAGAAGAACAGCAAGGGGGTGGTGGTGTTTGGCGAAAAGTGATTATGGGCAGAGGGTGGTGTAAAATTAAAAAAGTGAATATGCTCATCTGTCCCTGTGCCTGCGCTGCGCCACATCACTGTGCTCCTGTATCCCGCCGGGTGTCATCCTCTCCCGGTTTCCACCCGGGCTGAGCGTAAATCAGTGACCGCAGCAGTGTCCTTTCTCAGTTACTTACTGGCTTAAGGGAGCATCCGTCAACAAGTTTGTGACGTAGCCAGAGTGGAGCATACAGCCAGCTGGTGTCCAGGAGCAGGATATGGAGCTGCGCGGGTACAGGAACAGGTGAATATGACTTCTATTTTTTTCCCCCTCCCCCAGCCTGGAATAATTATTTGGCCCAGCACTGGACTTCCCATTTAAATGTACATCTTTGGTCTTGAAATTATTAAGTATGATATAAAGTTAAAATTAAAACTCAAAGATTGCTGGGGGTTTTACCAGTATACAAAAAAAAAAAAAAAAGCGTTGTAAAAAAACATCAGCGTTGTATAATAAAAATCCTTGTTTTCTATCCAGACATCAATAGATTTTTGTTGGTTTATCATTGATCATGTGTAACACGAGGCAAATAAAGTTAGATATCTAGTTGATGCTGAATATCAGTATTTTTCACTTTTTGCTGAAAATGTTGAATCCTCACCCCATGGTGTCCAATTCCCCACTGTACGTAGCTGGTATTTATAGTGAATATATTACCACTGGTCATACTAGTATCATAGCTGCCCACTTTGACTTGTTGGAGTTGACCATCGGGGCTCAGCTGCCAGTTCACTACATCGTACACAGCAGGTGGATCTCCATTCTCATCGAAAAAGAGTTGTCTACCATCGGACGTGTTCAGACGTAACTTTTTCATGTAGTGCAACAACTGTGATAAAATAATACAAAAATGCATATAACAGCACAACTATCCACATATGGTATTACATTGTGGTATCAGCTACTTTAAAAGCAATGGAACTGAGCTTGAGTATTAAAGGGGTACTATGGGCAAAAACAAAAAAAATAAATGTGGGGAAACATAATAAAAAAATTATACTTACAGGTCCCCGTGCCCCTGCATCTTTGCGCTCTCGCTCCCGGACTCCTGCCGCCATCCTTCAGATCTCCCTCCTTCAATGTCACAACAGGGCTAATGAATCCTGTGCTCAACCTTTCAATGACTGGGGCAAGACACACCAGCTGGCTCAAGTACTTATCACAAGGCCATGATGTAGCAGGAATATCAGAGAAAATGATATCTGGCACAGGTCTGGGAGCCTGTTGACTCCAAGGTCTATCTATCCCTTCCTGGCATACCAACTTTACTGTGCTGGACATCAAATATTACTGTGGGGGGGCATTATAGATGGGGAAAGGTAGGGAGGGTGCTCGAAATGTGCAGAGCCTCAGATGTATTTCTGGCAGGTACAAGAAATCAAATTACAGAGAAAGGGTGGGTTCATATTACGGAATTCTCACGGACAATGTCCGCGGAATTCCGTGACATGTCACTTCTTTCGGCAGGTAGCGGAATACGCCGGCCCATAGAATGGTGTCTATGGAGCCGTTGGAAAGGCGCGCAGCCGTGCGCGTGGACATACTGCGGAATTGCGCGGAGTTTATCCACAAGAATTCCGTATTGTGAACCCACCCAAACTGTTCTGCACGTTCTGACTTTTCCAAACATCCGTTTACTTTAAAATGCTAAAGTCCTACTTTCTTCTACGTGCAATAATTTGTTAAGTTGTAAACACTTCGGTTCAGTTTCTGATTGTGAAACACCTAGTGCAGCTTAATATTAATTTGAAAGCTTTATTATGTGTAATTTTATTTTTTTTAATGTGTTAATTTGTAGGTTATGTTTGTCATACAGACTTCTCAAATTAGGAAAGTTAAAAAAAATAAAAAAACAACAACATATGTATGGAAAATTTGACACAACAGTCATTGTGGTGAGAATATCATCAAATAGTTCAAACTAACCTGCCAAGACTTAAAGTTCTCTATATCAGCACATGTTCCATTAGAGAAAGGTCCATCTCCCTTTTTACATTTACCCAAATCACTCAAAGCTTTTGTTACTGCATGAACTGCTAGATAGACATTGTATGTTGCCTGTACACTGGAGACATAGTTTAAATTGTTCTGGATGCTCTCCAGACTTTCTTGGCCAGTACATTTTTTTATCGATGAGTTTGATGTGACTTCAGGGGATGTCTGGTCCTGAAATTTGCAACCAAAAATTTGTTCCCAGATTATTTTTATGTATTGGTTTCCCATAACCATTGATGGATTGATCTTGTTAAGAAAATCTACTAACCCCGGCATGCTTCCACTATGGAGGGCAAAACCGATTGTTCCAAGAAGAAGTCTTGAATATTTACCGACTGACAGAAATGATGAGGTTGCCCAAGCCTCACTGGCAATTAAGACTTTTCCTGTGACGTTCTGCTTCAGCATCTCATTTAGTACAAAGCTTAAGTCTATTT